>NC_088205.1:43284909-43604063 GCF_037126465.1 Ornithodoros turicata | reverse complement strand
ACTGCATACCTTTTTTTGTTTCCTTTGAGAGACTACCTCTTACTGTGTACGTTTTCCCCCCCTTTTGAGACACCATTGAAGGGCCAGTGGTTACGCAGGCAGGCTGGATATTACGGTAGACCATTTCCACCCTTTTCTTTTCAGGCTACATTGCCAATGACACTAGTTATACGGACAGGCTGCATATTTCTGTATACCCCTCTTTTTTGTTTTTCATTTCAGACACAATTGGCATGCATTGGGTGATGCAGGCAGACTGCTTGGTATGCACCACTCGTCGTTTAGTCTATTGAGGTGCTACAAGTGTTGTGTCAGTCTATTTCCTCTCCGAAAATAAAATGTTGGGCTCTACACACACTGTTTGCACTCGAAATTATTGTAATTATTAAAAATAAGCATATTAACGCTAAAATATGCATGGGGGTAAATATGCATGGGGGGAGCCCCTGACAGCCGTCGGGACCTGCTGGGACCGAATACTTGCTGCCGATGTCGGTCCTTAATCATTCCGGTGTTGCAAACTGGAGGAAGGACCGGTATCGGCTGGTGGCATGCCCCAGACTTTGTAGGATTCCTTCCCGATGCTGGACCGGCTTCGCCCCGGTCCTTTGTGCTGCTTGGGCGACATTGTTCAGTTTGCCTTCCTTTTTCTTGACCTCATTCCATAATTGCCTTTTTGCAAGGCCCTCTTTGTCCACCTTTTCGCACTGGTGATGTATATTTATACACAAACACGAAGAGCTAACTATGCTCCATTTTTCGTGCGACACGGTCTATACTGTTCGTGCAGCAAGGCCTGATTTTTGCCTTCGATGACCACGCTAGTAGAACACGGTAGAAGCGACGTGCACGTGTGCCATACTATAGGTCCGGGCGCGATTATAGATTTTTTATTATGTGTTGCTTTTGCGACCATGTGTTGCTTTCATTTCGGTAGCTGGAGGCCATTGGTTTCGCTCGCTACTTTGGTTACCTAAAAGATAATCAGATAGAAGGGTTGAAGACACGCAGCCTTTCATAGCATTTCCAAACCTTCAAGGCTGACTGGGACAGTCAAAACATGATTTGTTATAATATACTCCCAGGACACGAAGCGGTTACAATATCAGCGCAAAAGTGGTGGTGCCATCCTGGGATCGGCCCCGCGCACAGAAGTATTCTTGTACGAGGAGTTGAAGCTTGTATAATATCATATTATTAAAGCGAGCGCAAGCACCAGCATATCGAAAGCTTTACAAGTCAATATACATCCACAGTAGAACGTGTCTCTTTCAACAAAACAAGACATAAATACACAGAAATCCTATGGCTATGCTTACAACCGTAACAAGTAGTTATATCGGAAGAATATTGTCAACAAACAACAGATAGGGAGCTGTTGCCCTCTAATTCCTATACTACCTATATAAGTGTTCCGGATTACAGCATTTTCAACAAAATGCCTGACCTGATGATGCTCCTGCGAACAGGCATTTAGCGCCATGCCTGTGCTGCATCCCTCGGCCCTACTTCGAATGCTAGCTTCTGCTTCACGTGCCAACCAATTTGCTTCGGCAAACCCGCCACCGTCTCGCGCATGCGTCGTCATCTGTTTGTCGAACGGCGGATTGTGAAGCGTTCCATTAGATGAGCAAAGTAAAAAGAGTAACAACTTCCTGATTTTTAATGCTAGAATGAGTATCGTAAATTTACTGGAACATTTCATTTTTACGTGCAAGATTTCATGAAAATGCACAATTAGCAATGTCTTTGTTGTTCCTGTATTCTTTGACTCAATCTAACTGGTTAGTCGGATCCACGGGAAATGCACCCATTGTGAAGCGTTCCGTTAGGAATAAAGTAACAAGAGCAATAGCTTCATCATTTTTAACGCTAGAGTCACGAGATTTAGATGGATGATAAATTTAGATAAATGCGCAATTAACGGTGTCTTTGTTGTAGCTGTATTTCTGAGATGTCGTTATGCGGATCCAATGAGGACATATCAATTGTGAAGCGTTCCGTTAGATGAGCAAAGTACAAAAAGTAATAACTTCCTCATTTTTAATGCTAGAATCAGTATAGTAAATTTACTCGAACACTCAATTTTTTCGTCAAAGTTTTCTTGAATGTGAACGCGCAGCAAACGCTGTCTTTGTTGTGACTATATTGTTGAAACACGTGCTAACTGACAACGCGAATCTACAGCTTTTTCCGCTGTTATTAATCCTTTTGTCGTACATTTTAATGCTTATACCATGACATTTAATCCATTTGCCATCGGAATTAATCCTCCTTTCATTATTTTTAATCCTCATTTCACATAATTTAATCCGTTCCTCACGCAATTTAATCCAAGGTCTATGTGTGGGCTACATGACTTTTTTTTTGTATTTCGGGACATTTTATGTGTACGCATATTGCACATGCTTTTCACTAATATTGTGGGTTTCTGCACCATAACGGGATCCTGTGGGACTGTCAATCTGGATTACGGTGTTGTGGGACTATTCCCATGTCTACGAGTATTACCCATGGTTTTCATTAAAAATGTGGGTTTCTGCATTGTAATGGGACACTGTGGGGCTCTGTATATGGATTACGATATTGTGGGACTATTCCCAAGTTATTCCCAAGTGTACAGATATTACCCATGCTGTTCATGAGATATGCGGGTTTCTGCACTGTAATGGGATACTGTGGGACTGTCGATCTTCATTACGATATCCTGGGACTATAAACAAGTCTACGGTTATTCCCAGTGCTTCCCATTAAAAACGCGTTTTTTGCACTGTAATGGGATACTGTGGGACCGTCAATCTTCATTACAATATTGTGGGACTATTTCCATGTCTATGGGTATTACCCATGCTTTTCATTCAAAATGCAGGTTTCTGGAGTATAACGGGATACTGTAGGACTGTCTATCTGGTTTAGGATATTGTGGGACTATTCCCACGTGTGCAGGTATTAACAATGCTTTTCGTTATTATGTGGGTTTCTGACTGTATTGGGATACTGTGGGACTATTCCCATGTGTGCGGGTATTACCCATGCTCTTCGTTAAATATGTGGGATTCTGCACTGTAATGGGATACTGTGGGACTGGCAATCTTGATTGCTATATCCTGGGACTATAAGCGTGTCTATGGGTATTCGCCCTGGTTTTCATTAAAAACGCGGGGTTTTGCACTAATGGGATACTGCGGGACTGTCAATCTTGATTACGGTATTTTGAGACAATTCCCATGTCTACGGGTATTGCACATGCTTTTCATTAATAATGCTGGTTTCTGCACCATAATGGGATACTGTGGGACGGTCAATCTGAATTGCGGTTTCGTGGGACTATTCCCATGTCTACGGGTATTGCACATGCTTTTCATTAATAATGCTGGTTTCTGCACCATAATGGGATACTGTGGGACGGTCAATCTGAATTGCGGTATCGTGGGACTATTCCCATGTCTACGTATTTTACCCATGGTTTTGATTAAAAATGCGGGTTTCTGTACCGTAATGGGATACAGTGGGACCGCCAACCTTGCTTGCGATATTGTGGAACTATTCACATGTGTGCGGGTATTACCCATGCTTTTCATTAAAAACGCGGTTATTTGCACTGTAATGGGATACTGCGGGTCTGTCGATCTGGATTACGATATTGTTGGACTATTTCAGTGTCTATGGGTATTACCCATGCTTTTCATTCAAAATGCGGGTTTCTGCAGTATAACGGGATACTGTGGGACTGTCTATCTGGTTTAGAATATTGTGGGACTACTCCCATGTGTGCGGGTATTACCCATGCTTACTCTCAACCGCGGTTGAGCGCGCTAGTGTAACTATGGTATAAGTGATCGATTGCTTAGTGAGGTAGCGAGCTTGCTGATTTCATCATACATCCTGGAACAAAAAAAAAGAGGAAAATTCCGAAACTGGGAACACGAAAGAAGCACTGGAACAAGACATCTTCTTTGTAACTTCAACACTGAACTTGAACACTGTAGATAGTAGCACGTTTGAACACTTTTTGCTTCAGCTATCCAAATTACGATCACGAAGAGGAACACAGACAAACGCATGTACTAGAATGTACTGTAGATGTACGCCGCGTACGTTTTTTTAGACAGTTACTGGAACACCCTGCATACACTGCCTGAATAAATGCTGGTGTACACTGGCGGCTCATCCGTTCACATTGCATACTACCAAAACCAGAACGTTTTCTAAAAAGTGTCCTAAATAGACGCTGCAATGTTAGCGAACTAGCAAATTGTGCTTTTTCGAACAGCTGCTTTGGTAGGTATGTCTTGATTCAACCAGGCTTTTAGGAAACACATTTTTACACAACGCAAAATAACATCACGACACGTGCGCTACACATTGATCCAACACACAACCGGGGTAGCCATCGCCCAACGTGACGCCCAAAGCAGATAACAACCGGAGTAGCCATCAATTAGCATTAAAATCCCTACGAAACCCCCCGAGGCAAGACTAACGTCTTTCGTGAGTTTGAGTTCACGTGAATCACCAAGTAATGGCGTTGTATCATCCCGGTACTAACCGTGTTCGTTAGTTACAGAAAACCTGTCGTGAACCAAAACTATGAATGGACGCAGCCGTTATCTTTGATTCGCAGCAGAGGACATCCTTATTTCATTGTGAGTGCTGACCGAAGAAATACAAATGACACTTGTAGGAAGCAATGACAACGACACTTTCCTCGTGGCACTAAAATCGAAGAAAGTCGCACAAATAACTCCGGTAACAACCGAATTCTCAAGCATACTGAGAATACCGCCAAAATGTAGAATTTTCTCCGCGTCTACCAGTGCCGGATTTACAGTGGTGGGGGCCCCGGGACACTGTGCTGTGGGGGCTCCCTCGTGTATTCTATGTATTCGTGTATTATATGTCTATAAATGACATCGTTTTGTATCTAAAGGACGGCGGCCGTGTGGCACACTAGTCCGAGATTTTTCAGCAGTCAGGTTTTGTCATATTTTGAACATTTCGTAGACAAGTGAAATAAATATTCTATTCATGTCTATCCAATGTGTTATTCGGGGTCGATATGCGTGGACGGAGGACAGACTTTTACAAAGTTTCCGTTTCAGGGATGCGTTTCAGGCATGCAAAACAGATTTCCCTTGGACAAGACCTTTACTGGTGGGGGCCCCTTTGTGGTGGGGGCCCCGGGGCAACTGCCGCGTCTGCCCTCCCCTAAATCCGGCACTGGCGTCTACGCATTCCCTTCCCGAGCTCGCGCCGGCCGCACGCGAGCAGCGTAGAGAGGAGGAAAGGAAGAGTAAAAGGACGGGAGACGGTTTGTGACGTGATTTTCCCAGGACTACCGTGTTTCTCAGTTAAATTTCGTTGCTTACGTAACCGTCTTTTCTCTCTCTCTCACTCACACTTTTTTTTCTTTTTGTTTGGACACCGAACAAGCTTCGAAATATAGGCCGAATAAAGGATGGAATCGATGGACAAGCATAGGAATAAAGGCTTATTTTCGCGTTGCGACGGTGCCAAATAAGAACATCAGGACCATGCGTGCCCATTCGCATGTGTGTTTGTTTCTACACCTATAGGTGTCTAAAGAAGGCACTTTCTCGCAATAAGTCTTATCTAATAGACAACATTTCCCCCTTCCAAGGCATGTTGCTCAATCACCTACACAGAAATTTGGAGTAGACTTACACGTAAGGTGACTCAGCCTATATGTGTGGCGACATGCTGCACGTCCCTCAGTGTAGGACTGCGGATAATTTCAACCTTGTGGGGTTCTTTTGACATGCGCCGGAAATCTCCGACACACGGTGCTGGAAGCAATGTTTGCCTCCCCAACATTGCTACCGTCCTCAGCCGGGATCGAACCCGCGATCTTGAGCTCAATCCCGTACAACAGGGATTAATATTCGGGAAACAGCTCACTCTTGCTCAATAATTGCCTTGGCGGAACGACAATTTTTAGGTAGGAGAATATTCCACTTTTTTAATAAGTATAATATGCGCGAGACAACTGCGATCACGAGCGACGCCACAGCGGTCGAACAACTTCCACCAAATTGCCACCATCCTCGGCCGGTTTTGAGCCCGCGATCTTAGGATCAGCAGGCGGACACGCTACCGACTGAGCTACCGAGGACGGCTGGTTTTTAATGGCACCAGTCTTTGAATGGTAGGGTACCTACACCACTGAATAGAAAATTTGATTATACTGAACCCGCACCAGTAGGGCATGCAACTCGGCAGTACCCCACGTAACCTAACATCACACGTTGACCAGAATAAGTATTAGAATTGCGCGACTATTTTTCTTCCGTGTGGCACATGGTCACCTGTGCATTACGATGCTTATGGTTTTTGTCTCTTCTTCTTTTTCTAGTGTTATCCCCACTGTTCCGTGGATGTGGTGCTGGTGAAAGGATTCGCCTTTGTCGGCCTCACAGTTTCGGTCCGTGGGAAAGGATCCATCGTATTACCCAACTTTTATTTTTTCGTTACGTAACAAAAAGTTATCTACGGTAACTTTTCCGCACTTATTGCCATAGGAAGCCGCCCTATTTTCCCTGTTGTTCGTGGCCAGGACACGTGGGTTAAGCTTAACCGCTCGATTATTTACCTTGCGTCCCCATATTTACAGGGATTTTGCAGAAACCACAGGAGCATTATGTAGTGGGGATATTCTAAACATTAGAGTATTTTCTGTGGGAACACTATCATTATGGAAGTTAAACGAATCAGCACAGCGGAACCGAAACTCTCCGGGTCCCAGTCAGACATACGCTATTTTTCGAGTAATTTCGGAGGTATTTAATGACACTTAGCCCAGCGTACAGAGTGCTCATTTAGATATCATTAAAGGTTACCGAGCTACAAGGTTTCACACCATGAGTATCTTTTATCGTTCAATCAAAGTACTTATTTTTCGAAAACGCCGCCTCTGTATTCGTCGTACTCACGAACATGTTACCAAGCTGCCTTATAGCAGACATATGTCGGCACAGTTCCCTTAGAAGTCGGCCCAGGACGCACATTCCCCCAGGGCGTGAGTCGTGACGTTGCCCACATACGTGAGGCCGACAACGGCAAGCCCTATCACCACCACCACCACCACCTTATTTTATGAATATCATTCTTTTAAGGTATCGCTACTTTATTTATTTCTGAAACCTTCCAGAAAGTGTTTCATGACAACTCGGGACTACGCACAGGAGATGTCCTATTAACATATTTTGCCTCCGCCCATTTTCCTCCATGTTTGCCAAAGCACTTCGTGGTCGCTGATCTTCCATTTTTGTGCGGAATATTTGCGACTTCACGACTGATCAAACAGTTGCCGGAGACCACGTATATGGGAGTCGATCGAAGATCTTGTCATGGTCATCATGCTCATGTTTGCTGCACACAATGAAATATCTTATTATTATTGACACAGAAATAAGAAAAGCATCACGTGATGATCGCAGATTTATGCCTTCTCCCACTTGTTTTCTAAAATGTGAACGGAACGGCAACTTTGTTCCCGGATGCGTATTTCGAAACCCTGACCGATACAAAAGAGCGGCGGCGGCGGCGGCGGCGGCAGAAAACCCTGAAAACCCGATGCGTCGCGTTGGCGCAGGACGCTGTTGACATAATGGCGGCTGTAGGCGGTGTTATGTTTTTGTGGTGTTGGGTTGGGACAGATGGGTTGAGCGAAAAGAAGCAGATAGATTTGGCTTGCTGGTTGACGTGAGTTGAGATTACGCGTTAAGTAACGCGCAAGTTCTTCCAACATTTTGCTCATCGCTCAGGCTTGCCTATCATGGAATGTATAAATTACTTTGGTTAGGAATAGTGACAAGATGTATTTGACATTGTCATGAGATGCTTACAACTTGCTTTTCATTTTTGGCTGGGGCCACTGCTGGTTGGGTATTACTGGGAGCCCTCTGTTTTGGCAACTAACACATGACACGTTTCTCTTGTTTTTATTATTTAGGAAAGCTGTCATACAACAGTTTCTACAAGGGGGTATCTAGCAAACTTAGAAACTTATCAAGATGGGAAGGTGTCTAGGTTCACATGTTTACTGATCAAGGCAAGGGAATGGGTTAACTAAAAAAAAAAAAAAAACAGTGCCAGTGTTTGCACCCACTTGACCCAATCTTGATCATACCCACACCATCACATGCTGTATGCATGTATGCACATAAATTAAACATGTTGCTCACAAATGCAAAGGCACTGCAGCTCTGTAAAACAGTAACATGCACTGCCAGGTTATGAAACAAAAAGGGCTCGACTAGACAGCAGTGTTTTCAATATAGAGAAGGCGTTGGGACTTTGGGCACCGAACTCTGCGGATGCTGCCATGGCGGCACTTATGTTCAGAGCTGTGGGATGGATACAACCTTTTAGGATTCTCTGTGCATGATCCTGGGATAATTGTGAATAGTGGACTGCTAGTGAACATATGGCTAGTGAACAGCGAACATGTGCATAGTGAATACCAAACTTGCGAGCAGAGCACATGAGCAGTATTTTTAGGGAGTGTGTGTGTGTGTGGGGGGGGGGGGGGGGTGGAGCAGAATAAGTTGGGAGACATGTTCAATTTCTCCTGTTTTTTCATTACAAGCAAACAAAGGAGATTATTTATTCATGTCACTAGAGTAATACTTGCAATGTCACACAGCAATGTCGTTTCCACGAAACACCCACATGTTGCAGGATAAATTACTTGCTTGGGCTTCATGCATTCCGTGTAATACAAAAACATTACAACTGTATTCCCCATATTTTGCCGCTAATAATGGCCTTTTAATATTTCAGTTTGCTGTGCACAAACAACATATCAATTATGGTTGCACCATATCACTAGAGTTACAACTTTTTTGTTTTCCTATAGGCTGTGTAAACACCTGCCAGAAAGCTTTAAATCGATGAGATTTTTTTTAAAGTGTTGATTCTTCTGTGCTTAAGGCATGGTTTTGATGAATTCTGGTCCCACTCACTGCTATTCGCTGCGAGATCGACCTATAGGGGGCGACACTGTCACCATTCTAGTGTGGATAACACGTGGGCCGCTGTTCGGAATTGATTGTTCTTTTTCGTAATTCTTGTGTATGTTCACCGGAAGATCACTTGTGCCACGATGGTACGATACTATTCGGTTCCCCCTACAGCACTGAACGCGGAATAAACGTGTAAAAGCAGACGACGCGTCCACACTGCGATAGTTCTCTGTTCTCCGCAACGCGCCGACACCGTTCGATCTCGGAGCGAATAACGTTCAGATTGTAGGGGGAAACTCGAAGAACACACAGCCTCAACAACACAAAGACATCTATTGCTTAGTCGTATAAGGTCACCAGGGTGTGTGTGGTGGGGGGGGGGGGGGATATATTTATTATGTAAAAAAATAGGAGGGAAAGGTTAGCTTGCGCCATGGCGGGTTGCTATTCCCAGCAAAGAAAGGCAAACAATAAGAAAAACAAACAACCAAGGGCAATGAGATGAACATGTAAAGTACTATGGCTATCAGGTAACAGTTGTGTTAGTGAGCTTCAGGACGTGTCTTTAAGCGGGCCATTGTTGCGCAAGAAAGAGGAAACATATTGCGTTTTATGATGCCTGGTGCTAATGCCATACAAGCATAGCCCAGGCAAGTTCACGGGCAGTTAATAAGATAGACCTCAAACAACCGACAAAAACTTCTCTGGTACCTGCTACATTTTAATGTAGGTGTTCTCTCATTATCTCGAGCTACTATAATTCATACTTTTGCATACTTCACACAAACTTCATGTCACCTCCAAGTTTAGCCCACAGTTTTCAGTGTATTGAAAAGCTTAGTAACTGAACGGCATTTTTGCCAAATCAACATTTTTCATTCCCTTGTGAAACCCTCCTACGGGCAGAAGATGGCTTCCACATTTTGCTGACGCCATCTCTTGAGACACCCTCCTTTGAACATAATGCTCACCTACAGATGCCTGTCTCCTAAGGAAGGCACACTTACTGCTTGGGCTTTAGCTGACATCAGACATTTAGTTTTGAGGACTGACGTGTTAAGCTAGTAATCATCGACATGCTTCTTTTGAATATCTCTGCAGTTATTAACTTATGCCTGCTTTTTTGTGTCCCCACTGATAATAGCACTTCTTCAGAGGAAAGGCAAAAAAATGTGAGCTACAACATATATTTGGAGTAATTTACGACAATTTGAACAAAAATATGTAATGACCTGGGATTTGAATTAATGAGTCTACTATAATTTGGTGTTCTACACAACGTCTTGCAATTATGCCCATATGAAAAAGTTGCATGCAGGGCCAGTCCGTTCGTTTTGCTTCGTTATGCTGCTTCCTTCTGATTTGTTTATTTATGCACTCAGGGCAAAGCAATGTGATGCTTGATGAACTTTGACAATTGCTTTTGTACTGCACTACCTTTTGAAACCCACAAAAAAAGTATTTTAGAAGTTTACGCAGACTGTTCTGCAAATCTTGTAGGTCATGCTTTGTGGTAAACAGGCCTCATCAATGGACGTACTCTGAAAACAACATGACAGGATGCAGTATTTTCGTGTTGTCTTCAACATTTGCCCATTGCTCAGGGTTGTTTACCATGCAGTTTGTCCACCAGCTTGCCTGCATTTATGCTGTTCTATCAGTTGTTGTAGGTCAAGTTATTGTCATGCAATCACATTATTGATGAAAGATGGAAGTCACTGAAAAGGCTAGCCAGCTGTAGGACTCGAACCCATATCTTCTGCATTACCGGTCCAGGGCTCCACCAATTGAGCTAAGCTAACACACCTCCCCAGCCACTTCCAAGGATGCGTCGTCTCCCAGGCAAAAATCTGGAGTGGGACCACTTCGAAGTGGATTATCGGACAGGAACCACTTGGAATGTGGAACCATTCAATGGCTGGGACCAGTTAAAAGTGGAACCAGTTTCACGGTGGTACCACTTGTAGTGGAACCAATGGAAATTATCCAGTGGTCTCCTCTGCTAAGTGGTCTCGGATCCGACCACTTAGCAGATGGGACCACTAAATGCATGACGGAAAGTAATGCGTAGAAAAGCATATACTGTTGAAGTAAATATTGTTTATTCTGCTATGAGCATACACTAAGGATAAAGAAATAATCGATACATCTCTCACGTACTAAGTCGCACACGGGTAATCACTCACTGCGTTCAGACGAGGCATGTGCTTGCGTTGAATTTGCGATGCACTCACGGACAACAGGGAACATGGCGTTTTGTTGACCACCTCACACCTGTATTTTCTCAGAGAAGATGACACCTCCGTCCATGTAGGTCGCGGCATATACCATTTTCCTCTTCACCAAACGATCCTAATCTTTATACTCGTCTTAACCATGTTTCTCAGGTTCCTCTAGCTCCTGAAATAAAACACATAATCAGTAGTAATCGAAGCACCACGGTAAGCACTTATACCTCATAAAATCGGAAGAAGCATTCTGTGCAGTCCGTTTGGCGTTTCATCGTCCGGTTCTTCTGCGGACGCTGTGTCTTCCTAGCGTCGAAACTTCTCCGAGATATCGCCAATATGTTTCACATGACTCATTGTCATCACGTTGTCGTAGAAAACGCACTAAAACCACGTAAATAGTGCACAGGAGATGCCCGATATCTGCCACGGCAACCGAAGAGAAATAAACGACCTCGCAACGACGCGTCAAGTTCCAACTGACGCGCTCTCTCTGCTCCCTCTCGCGGCCCGCCGTTAGAATTTGAATTGAAAGCCTCCCGTCGCACCGGAGCGCCCTCATAATTATTGCATCCGCTTTGGGTCAGCCCGTGCAATTACCTCTTTGTTTTTAGTTCTTCTAATTATTTGGCGGAGTGTGTCATCTTTAGATTGTGTCTTTTGGCATCTTGCTGGTACATTTTATGACATTTGCCTTTAGATGAGAATATGAGCACGAATTGAAGTTACAGCGTATATTTTATCGAAGACGTAAACGGATAAAAAACCCAGAAATATAGATCATACGTGTGCTAAAATACATCAAAATAATGGCTAAAAAGCAAAGAAACAAAAAAACAAAAGGGTATATGGCAAGAGTGGACTCTTCTTCCCCTGACGGATCTCAAAGGGGGAAGCTGCCCAGCTTGGAATCTAAAGTGGTTCAATTGACCATTGTGGGAACAAAATGGTACCTGTGAGGCTCCCACTGTAAATTCTGGAACCATTTGAGGCCAGAGTGGTACCACTGACTTCACCAATGTGGAACCAGCCACCCCACTTGCGAATCCAGCTGGGACCACCAAGATTCAACTGGAACCATTCCGGAGCCATCCACATTCAAATGGAACCAGTCCAGATTCAAATGGAACCATTCTGGAACCAGTCCAGATTTTTGCCTGGGCTGAAGGGACAAACCAGCCCCTCTCTCTCACTCATCCTCCTTTCACTCTTACATTTTTGCTCACTCATACATACATTCATACGACGGGATCGACGCAAGCGGCAACTGTTGAACATGAGAGAACTTACGTTCTGAGGCTGGAGCACATAGAAAGGACAAACACATAAAAAGACTATTGTTTGTTTGTTACTGTCATGCTTCCTGCTTCTAAGACCAGATAGCACTTGTCTTTGCTATACTATCTGAAAGACAGATGAAGAAACACAATGTTGTAACACAATTGTGTTTAATAAAGCTTGTCTTGCAGCCACAGCAACCATTTAGTTGAGTGAAATAATGAAGCCCACACATGCTATTTGTCGTTCATTATTATACTATTATTGTTAAACTAATATTAATAATAACAACGCACACCACAGTCAACCGAGTGCACATCCGCGCATACGCGTCGGCGACGTCGTGATAGTGGAGGACAATGCACTGCCACCTCTGGTTTGGAAAGTCGGGCGCATACATAGGTGTCGAGCGCTTAGGTGTAGGTTAAACTAATATTAATAATATAAGTAATTATATACTATTATTACGTAGTATTATTTATTAATATATACTATTATTATAATACTGCATAGTCTTGTACGTGGTTGCAGATACCCGGCGCAGGTCTCATCTATCATACAGGCTACAAAGCAGACTTTTCGTAAAAGCAATAGATAGTGGTGTGTGTGTGGGGGGGGGGTATGTTTATTATATTAAAAAGCAGTAGACAAAGGTTAGCCTCTGCTATGGCTGCGTGATGGCATGCGTGATGACAATAGAAACCTCATAACCACCAGGTCTATCAACACACCCCTTTTGTTTACATTGATATTGGGTATGTCTGTATCTATGCAGGTGTTGGAAGGTGGGTGCAGGAGAACACTTTCCTCTTGATCTCAGGGCTTTGGGGGAACACCTCCCTTTTCATACATAAGGATTAGACAGGGCACCTGATATTCTTTCATAAAACATATTTTTACAGGATTTACATGCATTTTGATTACTACAGGTAGCGTCTATTAAATTAGAAGGATCTGTCATGTGTCATCAATATGTTTACTAATAGAATCACTACCCCTCTGATACCAAACATACTTAAATATGGCCTCACATCATGTGAGTCCTACCTGAAGTCTGCTTACCACAATTTACAATATTGCAGATTAGATTTCAAAAACTGCAGCTGCTACATGGCATAAACCGCCAAAGTGTAAACACCCCATTTAATTGTCCCAGTCTGAAAATTTCATAAACAGTTGGTGGTATTGGAGAGCTTTCTTATCGCTAAAGATGAGTTGTGCAGTGAGTGGCTTATTTGCATATGCTCACTAATTAAATAAATATCTTGAAAACTTTTGAATTTTACTTTGGACACTTTTGGGTAAGTACATGGGCCTACTTGCACTAAACTTCTGCTAGGGTCCTAATCTTGAGGAATTCCCTTTGGCGCAGCCTTGCTAGTACTTGTGTCACGTGCTACTGACATAAAGTTTCCTATAAGTGAAATGCACTGCCAGAGCTGTGTCAAAGGAAATGCCTCGAGGTTAGCATCCTAGAAGAAGTTTCGTGCAAGTGGGCCGGTACCTCCGGCAAAAAATATTCTGAGAACGAACTGCATTGACACCCAGTGACTTTTTCGAGTTATTAGTTGGATTCTGTTTACATATTTCTTGCGTGAAGCATTGTACAAATGTGCTCTTTGGCTGCTGTCACATGGAAGATGCACTGCGCTTTTCATTCGTCTTCTCTACCGAACTGGTGCACAGCACTCGTGTCGTCTCATGATGCAAACGTGCTGTCTCACCTGCGGAATGACATCATAGCCATTGGTGTTTACAAGTCAGGTAGAGAAGGATTCCAAAGCATGCCGTGTGGGTGTTCTTTAAGCAGTGTTCACAGAGACCAACAGACCAACTTCGAGGCGGTGCCATCTGCGTAGACACAAGTACCAACTAGGCAGCTATGCAACAGCTACAAGTACCAGCTAGGCAGACAAACAATCTCACATCATCTTATTTCACCAAGAGAACAACATTCTCTTAAGATATGCCAACTGGGACGTTTCTGCGGCTTTGACCTTTTAAGGACTATTATTTTTCAGCTACACCTGCAATCTAATAATAGTAGTACGGCACTATGACACAAATAAAATTGCATCACCATTGGAAGTGAGGGCATAAGTCATGTGACAATGCTCCTCTCGCCGACTTGCCAATGCACAACCACTTTCTGGAGGTTTCGTTCGGTGACAGATTCCCTCCAATTTGAGTCGGTCATGAATGTGCAGTTGGTGCAGAAAGTTGACCTGTGTGAACGCTCTTATCCTTTGTCACCCCTGTTTGTGTGATAGACAAATGAACATGCGATAGATACGTCAAATGAGCTGAGTAAGAGAGCTTTGGACACTGCTCTGTACAAAAAATGTGTAAACTGTAACCAACTGATAACTTGAAAAAATCACGAATTGCCAACATAGTTTTCGTTAAATATTTTTCACTGAAGGTTCCGATACGTAAAACAGACATTCCAAAAGTGTCACTAGTAAAATTTAAATATTAGAATTTTCATTCAGTTAGCGAGCATATACAAATGAGCCATTGCCTGCAGAGTCCATGGCACTGCACTCTCAAGTTTACGGAGGTCTAATCTGCACTAGTGCAACCCAGCTTATGACATACAGAATTAATTTTCCAGGTTCGATTGAAATACATGTGTCAACATAACTTCGTAACGTTCCGTCTCATCTACAGTCCAAGGGGTAGTCAAATTTGACCCACCCTTGCTTGTAATCCAAACACATAGTAAAGAACTTCAATATTGCGTGCGTGTTCCAACCTAACCTTGTTCTGCACATTTCACCACCTTCCGCCCTCCCTGCCCCTGTGGGCGGTGCGTACAATTTACAAATAGTCGGCGTCGGCGTCCGTACAGCAAACGCATCGGGTTTTAGGGATTTTCTGCCGCCGCCGCCGTCGCTCTTCTGTATCGGTCAGGGTTTCGAAATACGCTTCGCGAACCACACTCTCCGCGTCTCTTCGTCAGCTGGACTCTCGCCCTTTCTCCCTATCGAAATTGCTTGGTCCCTGGCCCAATCGAGCCCAGCAACGCGCTGCGCTCAAAGCTCTTCTGACATTTCTGGACACCATCGGACTTCGATCGTTATTGTGAAGGGGCTCGTTATTTTCTTCCCCCGATTCCCACCAGCACAGGGGTAGAGTATCGCCTGTGGCGATGAAACTCCCCACTCTCCAAGGTCAAAAATAAAGTTGTTGTTGTATGGTCATGGCTTGTACCGGCAGTAATCTCATCCCAGAAATATGTTGCTTTGATAAAGTCTGCAGCCAGGTTTCTTGTGTTTTCTGTCTTGCGGTGGCAGTTTACAAAGCCACATCTACTGTTAGCAGGTGATAAATGTGAGCATAAAAGCAAGTAGTTGTCACCTTGAATATTTTCTAATATTACGCATCATTGCAGAAATGTTGGTTTTGGGCATATTTGCCCTCCTCCTCTGGTGTGGTGTGCTGGAAGCGGTAGAGCACACATTTGAGCTACACATGTACTTACATGTGCGTCCTTATAAAATTTTAAGACCTTCACTTCTCTGTGGATTTTCTCCTGAACCGGCAATGTGAAACCTGCTCACAATTTTGCACGCAGCATCTCCACACTCCTGACAGTGGTATCGACATCATGACTACATGGGCTGCTTGACACTCTAGTGTTGTGTTTATATGCCCCCGTGAAGGCTCTCATTTGTCCATACAAATTCGTTGACACAAAACACTGCTCGCAATATTTCCTTGTATGCCTCTGTGGGATATTTCTACCTATACTTTTATCGAATAACCAAGTCTGATATCCTAAAGACACGCTGTTTTGTCAAAATTTCTCCCAGTCGACATATACAGCAGCACCCTGCGTTGAAGCCGATAAGCACTGCGAGATCTCACGAGCACAAAATTGTGCCAAGAAACATGCTCATAGCGCTTTCCAAAAAACATTAGTGCTTTCATAATGAAAGAACGCAATAGTGCTTTCCTGTGGGGCTTGCATCTTTCTGGGCAAGCAAATCAAGCTTCCAAGGGGATCTAGATCTTCCTCCATATGGTGCACTTTCCAGAGTCAGATCTGAAATATTGTATCTTGTTAATGTACTGGGACATCCAAGATATAACTCCAGGTACCCTCTCAATGCTACTATTTTGGAATGTCACTCGCACATTTCAAAGGCGAGCTACATGTTTGATATTTGTGCGCTTTTACATGCTGGGTAACATGTTCCATATTCCGCTGTATAGCTGTGAGGCACATGGAGGTATAACTGCTCCATGGAACCCCCTCCCTCTTGTGACCTCCGTTTAGTTTAGAAGACAAACATGATGGATACATTTTTAACGGGAAACACTTAACAGTAATCTAGGAACACAAAGCTCGTTCACAAGTACCGGCGATCACTGTAGTGTGCAGCAAGTCGTTAAATGCAGAACCAGCAACGGCAGCACAGCACAAACTATTCTTAGTGGTGTATAACAAAGGCATTAGGGGCTGTATTAAAAGTACCACGCAAAATCAGCGTCGTTTTTGTTGCTGGAGGTAACAGCTGTTTGTGCACGACCTCCTGTCAGCTTTGGATCGGAAAGTGACTTGTGTCTACCTGCCAATGTTGACATCACTAACTTTGACGATGTTGGTCCTAAATTAGGACATCGGATTTCAAAATTCCACTTGATACCGATCAACTTTTTATCGGTGGCGGGTTTATTACATCACTTACTTCGCTCACGGGTTCCTCACAACGTTGTTTTTGCTTAATTTCGACTTGAAAACTACGCAACAGCATCCAGCAAAAACTATTTTTGGGTTGTTTCTCGAAAGGCTCATTCACAGCTGCTCCGCGGTAGACCGGCTTTAAACTACCCCCACCCCTAGTTTAAATCAGTCCTATGCAAATGCATGGGAGTTACACCATCGCTAGGCCGCCGAGTTTACGTCGTGTGAACGGCGAACGAAATCAGACGTTGAGGGCAAATATTGATTGGAGTGCAACAACATTCGCCTTACGAACGCTTCTACGAACGCTTCTTTACAAGTCAAAACTTACCTGTATTTCGCCGAAAATTTTCCGGCGAAGCGTAGATTAGGCCTACGCGTTGTGCACACAAACTACATGGAGGCCGCCATGGGCCTCACGGTAACCGGGTTAGACCAGCGGGGTGGTTGTTCGTGATTGGTGGACGAAGTACTCACGTGATCAACTTAAACCAGACGTCACTAAACCAGTGGCTAAGTGGGACTGGTGAATACGGGCAAAGATGTCCTGCAGTGCAAGACAACTTAGTCTTGGGGATGGGGCTCCATCGCGTAAGTCCTGAGAGTACAATACTTCGTATCGGTCTTCCTATACTTTCATTTTATACGTCTGCGCTCACCTACATTTGTGCTCAAATTAATTTTCTCTTGGCTCTTCAATGTTGATCGCCGATGGAGGGCTACGTAAGAAACTAAATACGATAAGCACCTACGCTTTTTTCCGAAAATTCCAGGTCGAGTCCTGTACAACAAATGCCAGCGAAATTCTTCTATCTATTGCAAATGCACCACCAGAGCACTCACCCAGCAGGGACAGCTCTCACACAGAGATAGAACCAGTTGTGCAGCAAACAGCAACAGCGAGCACTGCAGCAGTGCCCACAATATCAGGTCGCCGTAGGCATTCGCAACAGAGGGCACAACATAACAGTCCATCTGACAGGCTAGCTGCCCTTTCCAAAATAGCGGACGCACTTTCAAAGCCTTCTGATGAGTGTGAAGCTTTCGGTAAGCTTGTTGGGTGCAAATTGAGGAGACTTCCCTCTTCCTGCTGCTTCGCATTCCAGCTTAAGGTGCTGGAGTCTATCAGCCAGTTCGAACAGTTGATGTCCAGTGACGAATCATAAAGTGGCTGCTCACCTGAGGTATTCCACTAGTAATGGTCTTCACATACAAGGGCTTTTTCTGTGACAGCCCTAAATGTTGTTGTTGTTATTATTTATAGTGAAAGAAACATAGCAGAAGGCCCCCTTTCCAGCAACATGCATGTAACATATGATGCGTAATCGACATTAGTCATGGAACTTGCTGCACAAAATGCATTAAAGTATTATGAACACTATGTGACGCACATCACTTAAGGTAGAGGTTCCAAGCTGCGTTAATGAACTGCCATAGTGCAGAAAAGGTGTGTAAACATTGCATGATGCAGGAAAGTTACCGAAATTATTATGAGCCAGTCATGCATGCCAGTTGACGACATGACGACAAATCATTTGCTACATTATCTACTTTTTCAGCCACGAGACTCGTGATTGAAGGAACAGACTGCAATTTATATTCTGCATGATCGTAAAAATGTATCATAGAATGTAGGCAGCATCGAGTGCTTTGATGTAAAGTGTAGGTCATTTGCAGATTAAGCTTATTACTGCTGGCAGTTCTTGCATCCTTTTTCCTTCTTTTCAGGGCCACCTACTGTCCTCACGATGCATTGCGCCATATTTTTCTTCGTTATTCATCAGTACCTAAGTGTGTGAGTGCTTCAGCAAACATTGTTTTGTACAGACACCTAATCCAAACTCTCCAGTAGCTTAAATTTGACACAGTGACCACCAAGCGTTCCCATTTTGTGTGGAACATTTTGCATCCTTTACCATCTTTCACATACACTAAATCTTCATAGTACATCGAGTCACGTCGCTCAGGACGCAATTACCAACCCTCTTGTCCCCCAATCCTTCCTGCTGTTCCCAATCTGTCATTGTCTGTACACTGCTCATAGCCACAGGTGCTTTGCTGCGCTAGCATGTATATATATATATATATATATATATATACATAAAAGCCCAAACACATTGGGTGAAAGCACGCAGGGGGGGATATGGTTCGTATGACCAATAACTGTTCCTGCAAGGTAAGCGCCTAGAATAGGCCCAGCGGCATCTAGGGTATGGTAAGATAAGTAGCTAAATATACATGCATGAACATATGCTTTTTGTTTTCTTGCTACTGTATAAAACAGTCAACGCAGGTTGCACACATTCCTGTTCGAGAAATAAAGTACACAAGACATGAACCACCAATCTTGATGCCCAGGTATCATTCAAAAATACATTTGTGTTCACAACAAATATTTTACACCGGCTTACATAATAAAATAAAAGCGAAAATATAAGGACGTTTCGACGCCTATACGGGTGTCCTCATCAGCTCGGATACACACCAGAATTCTTGTGCGTATCCGAGCTGATGAGGACGCCCGTATAGGTGTCGAAACGTCCTTATATTTTCGCTTTTATTTTGTTATGTGAGCCGGTGTAATATATTTGTTGTGAACATGTCTCCTTGCTTTTGGTCTATTTTCAACATTTGTGTTGTTTGTGTTATTGTCCTTAGCAACCCTCACCTGGGGTCACGTCAATAAAGCAGAGCAGTGCACAATTTCTTGGTGTCATTTATTTGCGTGCATTGATTATTCAACTGACTAAAAAAGTCAGAACAAACATTGAATGTGCTACATTAGACATTGTATGCAGTAATAAGTGGTTTATCCAGTATCTCAAGCACGGGGATTGCTGCTAAAAATTTGATGGGGGGGGGGTGCATTATTACAGTTGCATTACAAGAACTTAATGTACCCTTTACCGACATGTGCCTAACCCTGTATTAACACGAGTCAGTTTTCTGCCGGCAGCAAGTCGGGAAGGAGTGAGAGGATATCCGAGAGAAACGAGGTCACTACGGGTCTAAAGACGCCCGATCCTTCTCTAGCACTCACACGAGCCAGTTTTCCGGCGGCTGTCAGTTTTCCAATCCCTTCTGTATTCGCGCTTGCAATGAAAGGAAAAACTTGTCACACTTGTGCTCCTTGTGGATGATGCAGAGTGCATTCACGTGAGAAACCGGGACAAGATATATGGACCAAAGAATAGATTCCGAAGAAGCGCTACGGAATGTAAAACAGCATTAACCCAAATGTCCGTGTGGACGGCCCAAACGCCTGTCGGAGTATTTTGAGAATAGATGTTGTCACATTCGATTTTATTTTACACAAGTGAAGCGTATCTCGATGCTGAGCACAAATATAGGCGCGATAATGTGCCGACGAGTGATCGACTGGCTTTGACGCTGTGATGTCGAGCAACAGGTAGTCAATAATTAATTAAATTAAATTAAATCAAATAAATTTTTATTTTGCTTTCGGTAGGACGAGTAGCTTCCAATTATTATGTTTTTATACATGTACTGGAAAGGTGCAACCGAACGATTATGTGTAGTCAACGTTTGTCAAGCGAAAGAAATATCCGCGTTTATAAAATTCATGCTTTGTATTCCGTGTCTGTTTCGCCTCACGTAGAGAAAAAGCTTCCTATGCAACACTACATTGTAGGCATCTATCTATGCATCGCATAATTGTTCCAAAGCTGCTGCACCGGTGTGTCGTTGCACCACTTTCGCGGTAAAGTCAAGCATCGTTGGCGTTCCAATTCAGAAGTGGCCATAGTACAGTGAATGCCGTTGTATGGGACACATGCAGAGCAATCCTGATTAAGTAAAAAGCAATCGCGATAAGCAATTCCCCCAGCCATTCCCAGCAATTCGGGACAAAACGTAAAGCAGGCTTCACCTGATACTGTAGCCATGTATTAGGAATAGAAAAGCGCGTGCAGCACGTTCCGTTCTTACCGCTTTGCATTCGTTCTCTAGTGGGACGTTGTCTGTGTCATAGCGAAACATATGGTGCAAGTTTCGTTAACGAAAATTGGGGTCTTCGAGGTTCCATTTTGGTTCCAAATTTCTGACCTGTAAAGTAGGCTTCACCAGATGCACTGAAGCGCTGGTTGAAGCCCTCTACCTGGTGAGTTAGCGCAAATACTCCATGTACTTTGCAAGAAACGCGTGAGCAATTGAATGTTCCGTACGGCATTTCAAACACGCTACAAGACAGATAAGTTCGCATAATTTGTTGCGCATGCAAACAAGCAAAAAATCTCTGGCTGTCACGAGACTCTTGCTTCGATGCACGGAGCTTGTGAGTAGGTCTGAGGCCAGTGGCGCGCAGGCAAGGAATATCGTGGTATGAGCGGTGGTAAACAAGAACAGATGCCAACATTAGAGCACTAAGTTGATTCCTTTCGCCTGGTAAAGCATGCATCATCTACCTACCGCCACGGGATGCGCGTATTGAAAATCAAAGAGCGCGTGTAGTGCGTTGTTTTTCTTATAGTGATGTTTCTAAATGCATATTTGCGGGCGAATATTGTCAGGTTCCTTTGGGGTCTCTCCTGCGTCGACTCCTCCTCAATGTGGCTTTCACCCCACAATTCCAGTGCATGATCAGATGCTGGAACACAAGCCTCTGCTCAACCTGCGGTGTCGTTGTGAACTCTGAGCACATTCTTATGGAACGTGCACTCTACTTCCCGCAAAGGCGGATTCTGTGTGATGAGCTTGCCCCTATCAGCAAGACACCACTTAATTTAGCTGCACTCATTGTCCCCGTGAAGATCCTGTGCTCCATCGTCGGGTTCTTCACCTGTTCATGGACTTCCTGTCGTCCACGTCTGTCGACGTCTGTCGACTTCCTGTCGTTGCTCCAGTCGCTCTAATTCTTTCTCGTATTTTCATTCATCCTCCTCATATAATGTTTCACGTGCAATGTGGTAGGGTACCGCACCGCCGCGGTGAAACACCCCATCTCATCGTCATCATTTATTGTTGTTGTTGTTGTCCCTTGAGGTTCCAAACTTTCCAGTTCGGCTTGTTGAGGGAGCTTCACTTGGGAGCCCCAATCTGGCTGGTTCCTCTGCACAATTCCGCATGAACTTCGCGTGCTCCAAATACCGCTAATAATCTTAATGCGCAAATAATGCAATATATTCAAACGATAATGGTAACATCCCAGATACGAACATCGGATTCGAAAGTCTCGAAAGTACAGAATCTGCCATCTTTCTTCTTTATGATTCGTCCTTGAAACAGCTGATTTATGCAGCGATATTTGCGTATAGATGATTTTTTGTTCGCGCTACTTGACTACGCGTGTTGCGGATCGTTTTTTCTCACTTTGATTGGTAACATATAGGGTAAGGTGGGGCAAGATGAGACACGGGCCAAGACGCGACATTCTTTACTCGACGCCGCCTGTCTCAGAGACGCGTTGCTGCATGCTCTTGAAACTTTACTCATGTGCGGCTCTACATGTCCGGTTTATTGCACGTGAGAATTGTACGTACTGGTGTATGCGTTTAGGAGAAAAATATCGGTTACTTCTGACTGGAATGTAAAGACCCGACAAAAAGGCGCGATTTTCTGTAGTCTGTTTGTTGCAATCAGTGCGGCAGCGTTTCGCAGCCTTTTCTGTCAATGGAAGTTCACATCCCGTTTTTTTTATTCATTCTTCTAGATATACACAAAATATGGACACCCTTGGTTATTCACTGTTGAACAGAAAAAATAATGCGTCCGATGACATGCACGGGGCAAGACGCGACAATTTAATGTAATTTTAATTGAATGCAATTTCAATTTCATGTGATTTAAAAACTGATAAGTCAACTATTAGGTGGCTTTATGCCTGTTCCTCAGGGATTTCTTTTGTGCATATTGTGTAGTATTTTCCAGCAAATTTTCCTGTTTCCTAGGATATTTCCAACAAAGCAGAAGCGCACACAAAAGTGAGTCTCCAACGACACGTCAGACGGGCCGTGCCCTGTTTGTAAAGGACGGTGGAGCAAAATAGCACCGGGTTGGGTGCGGTTTTATTGGACATTATATGTGGTAATGGTGGGCTCAGGGGGTTGTGTAGGGGTCTACGGGCTTCACTTTGTCTGCATGAATTGCAAAAACTAATTTGTGTAGTTCATTACCACGGCGTGTCTCATCTTGCCCCACGCGATGCCTCGTCTTGCCCAGAGGGTTGGGGCAAGATGAGACAATCTGGGTTTTTAAATTTCTTGTTCTGTAATTATATTAGACCGGCTACATTCGTTCTCCATTTACAGGTCAGAAGTTGTAGAACCCGGAGAATGTGTCTATGGCTAGTTTTCTTGAAAAACACGAAAAATAAAAATTTCACGTTAAATTGCAAATTTCTGTCTCATTTTGCCCCATTACCCAATATATATTTCTGTGCTAGCTACCGTGGCATAGTGGTTAGAATTACTCATTTCCACGCAGAGACTGGGAGGTGACGCGGGTTCGAGTCCTGGCACCGGCTGTGTTGTCTGAGGTTCTCTCTGGCTTTTCGGGCAGACTTTCCAGACGAATGTCTGTACAGTTCTCGCTGAAATCTGCCGAAGACGCATACTAACCCCCTATCCTTCCTGCTGTCCTCTCTGCATCTGTCCACGTCTGTACGCCGCTCATAGCTACATTTGCTTCGCGGCGCTAACACTGAACTTAAAAAAGAGCAATTGTTTGTGTCCTTTGTCGTCCAGTGTTTATCACCACATCTCTCTTTGTACAAGGTGGGAATTCTCCTGCTACCCGCAAAAGAAAAGAAAGAGGCAGAGCATTTCGTACATAGAATGTGCGCAATAGACTACCCGCTGTTTGCGGACAGTCTACGTCACACTGCCAAATGTCGCGACCGTCGTTGGCAAAATATAGCGACGTGGGTTGGCAGCTGCCGACCACATGAGTTGTTTCCGATAATGGATGCCATTGCAAGAAAAGATACCAAGGAAAACTTCATGTGCGAGGCAGAACTACCCTGACCTCACCTCACCAAAACGCGAAAACCACGACGTTAAACGACGGCGACAACCACGTGTGCTTGCTTTGCCAAAGATCCACTCTTTCCCAGTTTCATGATATCTTGGTATGACGTGCCGCTGCGGGGGGTCTATTGGTACAGCTTGGGATAAACGTTTACGGAACACGGCGCTGACGTATTTCTTCATCGGAGCGGCGCTTTGCTAACTATCAGGAGGAGATCGAATAAGAAACGGGTGACCAGCTATTCTCTGAGTGTGTGTGTGCGTCCGCTCTGGTTTGTCGCTGGGCTGTCGCTCCAATGGAGAAATGCAACACCACGGTGTGCCGTGAACTGGTGTCCTAAGCTGCACCCCATGAAGCGGAAAACCAACTAACTGTCCAGCAGCGGAGCATAATTCGTAAAAATGAACGTCAATTCCCTTTGCTGAGTATCGCACTGCAGCGCACAGTTCCAGCAATTTTCGTTTAAACATTTCCGCACATAAAGGTAGCATCATGACGCTTTTACAGCATCCTGCTGTATGCGATGAAGAAGCGCCACGAGTGTATGCAACGTGTTGTGATCGAACCACGTTATCTTTACTTCACCAGTAAAATATCAATCAGAAAACATACAACGCCCTGGTAGAATTATCGCTTATCGCTACTTCAGAGACACCTAAGAGGGAAGCAACGCTGCCTCTGATGCCCCCAAATCGCACAATATCGTTTTTCTTATTTCGTTTTTTTTTTCTTATCTTCAGGTTGATGGAACCACATATCCGTAGGTTCAATGACGTACGCTGAACTGCGCGCGGAGCTCGACGCAAATCAGGCGAGGTGTCATAGTGACACCTCGAAGGACATAAGGAAGCTCAGGCAAATATTACGATGTGTGTTGAGCAACAGCCCTTGAGCCGCCGCTGCATTTCTTGTTGAAACTTATGTACTTTTCTGTCTTAGTGGCCTTCTGCATACTGAAATTTCTGTGTTTTCCTACCTAATCAAACCAAAGTGCAAACTGAGGAGTCTTAATAATGCGGTGCTGACTGCTTCAGATCACTCGCACGGAAAAAAAGAAATAAAAGCGAAAAGCCATGATCGTACTCTACATCACGCTTCGGCAGGTAAATTGCTGTTCGTGTTATGTGGAAGACATATTTCTTCAGCTGTTTGTAATCGAATTAGCCAACTTCTCCGGGTGTCAAAAACAGCACTATATACTCTTTTTTCCTTTTGCTGACTTTACTTTTCGTTATCATTCATTCAAGCGTCAATGTAAAAAGTACCTTATTTACCGGAGTCCCCAACAGCTAGTTTTAGTGCAATGGGATAGCGTGGTGGTTATGCGCACTGCGCGAAGCTCTCTTTTGCTGGAACATATCGCTGTAGAAGATACGCAGCTAGAGACAAGGGACGACAGACTTCACGCAAGAACTGCTTACTAACCGAATTTAATGCAACAGAAAACGAGTAAAACCCAAAGAGAAGTGACAAGAAAAGTTGTATTCTTAGTCATTACCTTCCTGTTCGGTGGTCAATTGACTTATCGCCACAAGAGATTAGCTACCTGTACGACAGGCGCTGTTCGACCACCGAAGAGGAAGATAGTGACTAACAAGCCAGTTTTTCCTATCACTTCCGCTTGTGTTTTCCTTGTTTTCTGTTGCATGAAATTATGTCAGTTGTTAGTAAGCATGCAGTTGTTGCGGGTTTGTCGTCCCTTGGCTCTGGCTGCATATCTTCTGTAGATCGCTTTATGTTTTACGCGTGCACAGAACCAACAACGCTATCAGTTACATACGCAAAGGCGATAGCGTACGATGCACTAAACCTATCTGATAGTGAGATTTAGTGCATCGTACGGTATCTCCTTTGCGCACGTAAAGGATAGCGTTGTTGGTTCTGCGCATGAGAAAAACAGAGCTTCGCGCATTAGAGAGCTGCGCAGGACCACCACACTATCCCTTACGTATGCAAAGGCAATAGCGTACGATGCACTGAAACGCGTGTTATCGTGTGTTTTAGTACACCGGAAGAATTCTCGCTAAACCTCGCTAATAGCGAGTTTTAGTACATCGGAAGAACTCTACGAAAACGATACGATAAATAAATTCTCATATCCAAGCTTAGCAGTGTGATGCCACCCGAAGAAACAGGGCGATTGGCTTATCATGCAATATGCTCGGAAGTTCCAGCCGCTCTTTGTACAGAGCTTAAAATAAACCTTTACATGGTATGATCACGATGCTGATAAACAGACCGCAGGCGTTGTACAGCAGGTGCTCACATAGCTTCCATTGCTTGATACCCGTGTGCTTTAACTGTGGTTCGATCAATCTGAAGATAAAAAGAGAAGATATTATGCGTTTTGGGTGTCTCAGAGGCAGCGTTGCTTCCCTCTTACATCTCTCTGAAGCACCGATAAGCGATAAATGTACGAGGGCGTTGTATGTTTTCTCATTGATATTTTACAGGTGAACCAAAGGTGACACGGTTCTATCGCAACACGTTGTATACGCTCTTGGAGTTTCTTGATCACACACAGCAGGGTGCTGTAAAAGCCCGTGATGTCACCTCTATGTAGATAAATGTTTCGACGAATTGCTAGAACTGTTTGGAATTGCTTGAACTGTGCGCTGCACTACGATGACCTCATACTCAACAAAGTGAATTGTGCTTCACTTTTACGGATTCTGATCCGGTGCTGGACAGCTGGTCTTCCGCTTGTGCCAATTCTGCTTCCGCATACTATGTCTGAAAAGCTTTGCTTCTTCCGTTTCTTTTCTTTTTCGTGCAGCAGCAGAATGTCTGGCTTGTACAAAATTAGACGGGAGAATGTACAATGGATGACAAATGACAGAAATAGATGTTACCATGACACATGTTACCAACCAAACAGAGGAAAAACGATCCGAAACGCGCGTAGCCAAGTAGCGCAAACATAAAGACATTCATACGCAAATATGGCTCCTTGAAGGACTAATCATAGAGAACATTAAAGGAGGCCAGGATGAGTGTGTACGTTCGGGACTTTGAAAACAGATATTCGTTGCGGGGGGGGGGGGGATTTATTGGCAGAAAAAAAAGAAAAAGAAAGGGGGGAAAGGGGGTGTTACCATCGGCCTTTGAATATCACCATCTTCTCACCTGATTTTCATTGTTCTTTTCACAGCCTATTCAGGACTTCCGGTTGTAGAAGCATTGCATCTGTTCCTCATTTCGAATCCATGCAAGCGGAATGTTGAGCACGCGAAGTATATGCGGAAGTATGCAGAGAAAATCCCCCCCCCCGCACACACACACATTGGGGCTCCCAAGTGAAGCTCGCTCAACAAACCGAGCGGAACAGTTTGGAACCTCAAAGGACAACACCAACAATAGATGATGACGATGAGATGGGGTGTTTCACCGCTGTGGTTTAGTACCCTAACCCATTGCACGTGGAACATTATATGAAGCTGATGAAGGAAGGATGAAAATACGAGAAAGAATGAGAGCGTCCATTCAATGGAAGACGGGAAGTCCATGACCAGGTGAAGAACCCGAGATGGATGGAGCACAGGATCTTCATGGGGACAATGAATGCAGCTAAATTGAGTGATCTCTTGTTGATAGGGGCTACCTCATCACACAGTATGTTCTTTGCGGGCAGTAGAGTGCACATTCCATAAGAATGTGCTGAGAGTTCACAACGACACCGCACGTTAAGCAGAGGCTTCTGTGCCAGCACTTGATCATGCACTTGAATTGTGGGGTGAAAGCCACATTGAGAAGGAGTCGACGCAGGAGAGACCCCAAAAGAACCTGACCATATTCACCCACAAATATGCATTTACAAGCATCACCATAACAAAAACAACACTACACGCGCTCTTTGATTTTCAATACGCGCATCCCGCGGCGGTAGGTAGAAGATGCCTGCTTATTACCATGCGAAAGGAATCAACTTGTTGTTGTTGGTTGGTTGAATAACAAGGGTAGGTTGAATTCGCGCAAGCGAATTCTGCTACCCCACAACAAAAGAAACGCTACGATCGCACCACAGAAGATGCGAGCGCACCGCAAAAGTTGCTCTAATATCAGCCTCTGTGCTTGTTTACCACCGCTCATACCACGATGTTCTTTGCCTGCGCGCGCCACTGGCCTAAGACCTCCTCACAAGCTCCGTGCATCGAAGCAAGAGCCTCGTGAGAGCAAGAGATTTTTTTTTTCTTGTTTGCATGCGCAACAAATTATGCGAACTTATCTGTCTTGCAGAGTGTTTGAGATGCCGTACAGAGCATTCAATTGCTCACGCGTTTCTTGCAAAGTACATGGAGTATTTGCGCTAACTCACCAGGTAGAGGGCTTCAACCAGCGCTTCAGTGCATCTGGTGAAGCCTACTTTACAGGTCAGAAATTTGGAACCAAAATGGAACCTCGAAGACCCCAATATTCGTTAACGAAACTTGCACCATATGTTTCGCTACGACACAGAGAACGTCCCACTAGAGAACGAATGCAAAGCGGTAACAAAGGAACGTGCTACACGCGCTTTTCTATTCCTAATACATGGCTTCTATGGGAGCAGTATCAGGTGAAGCCTGCTTTACGTTTTGTCCCGAATTGCTGGGCATGGTATCCCTTGCGTCACCTTCTCCTTCTGCCGGCAGCAGACGTCGTCTGTCGTCAGAATCTGTGCCGGGAGGACAAGATATCCGGCTGCCTCCGACTGCGGCTCCGGAGATCAGAAAGTGGTAACGTGGCGAAGAGCGCCGGTCACGTGGCACCAGAGAGCGGTGACGTTTCCTGCCGCCTGAGCGTCAGCCGGCGGAAAACTGACTCGTGTGAATACAGGGTAAGGCTGAAGCTGAATGGGCCATTACTGTAGGGGGGCACAGGTAAAAAGTTTGTGTTGTAGGGGGTATCTGGATTATCCACTGTGGCTAATTTTGCTCAGGCAGTCTTCCTTGGCGACTGAAATAGGCCGTGCGTGTGTCCCTTACATGTGTAGCCATCAGTGAGTGGCGGGCCCGTATTGGTTCAAGATCACTCATGGGACCAGACAGCGGAATCTGCTCCGTGACCCCGCTCTCCTCTGCATGCTGCCGTAAGTAGTTGTGGAGTATGCATGTTGTCTCTACAAGTAGTTTGACGTGTCTTGGTTCCGCGTAAATTGTAGTGTGATAGATACGGAAGCGGTTCGCAAGTATGCCGAATGCACTTTCTACTACATTTCTGGCCCGTGAAAGTCGCTTATTAAATGCATCTTCTTCGGGGGAGAGATGACTTCCATGGTAAGGCTTCATTATGTTCTCACTGTGAGGGAAAGCGTTGTCACCAAGAAACACTGGTGGTACTAGCAGTGAGCTGTTTGGTGGCTGTATTGATTTTGTTAGCCCTAGCTTACCAGTTGTCAACAGAGTTTGTAGAGGTGTACGAGACCAGATACCACAATCACTTGAAGAGCCTGGGGCATTTGCATCGACATACATGGACTTGTACCTGGCATCTACGACTGCAAACAGTACAATGCTGTGTGGCTTCTTGTAATTGAAAAACACTGAACCGGACTTCTTCGGCTTAACAATCTTTACATGTTTACCGTCCATTGCTCCTATACAATTGGGAAATTGCCAGTTCATGCTGAAGTCCTGATATTTCTGCTTCCATGCTGCTTCTGTGTTTGGTAGTTCTACAAGACCAGATAGGTGTTTGCAGATTGCAGTACATGTAGACCATATCAGGTTGCTAGTAGTGCTGTGACCCATTCTTGCCTGAAAGCTCAGTGACTTTTGGCTGTCTCCTGTGGGGAGAAATGGAGCACCTCGTGTTTATTGTAAGTACTGTTGCAATGTCATATGTAGTGATATTGGTGGGCATCCTTCTACGCTGAATAAATAAACTTTGTTTTGTACTTTTGTGTGAAACTGTAGCTGCATGGACTTCCAAATATTCCTTATATTTTAATGGGGCTGTATATCGTCGTTACAATAAGTAATTAGGGTATAGGGAAGAGATTTTATGAGTGCAGTATGCTATAAAACAAGCACTGCCATGAATGGATGGCTCATCTGATGTGTAATCTGCACAACCCCCCCCCCCCCCCCCCCAATTAAAGAGTTCCGCTTTAGTACTTGGATGTGGACCCCTTTTCGTTTGACGTGACATTCGCAGTAAGGACATTTTTTGATAATGTGAATTGACCAGACAAAACATTGTCTTATTGTTTGCCGCTTTCGTTGGCGAATGGTACGCTAGTCAGAATAGACAAAGCAGATATAGTAGCTGTAGCGAAATATCTTAGTGTTACACTAAGTTTGTCGTACGGTTAAATTGCGCTTCGCATGACTGTGCCCTGCTTCTGGAGATCTGGCCGTACAATATGTAAGAGCTCTTCAAACGAAGCGGTGTCCATACGTAACACGCAGCGATATGCGTTTGGATCGGTCAGCTCTGGCTCGGGAATAAGTTGTCGTTGTATCCCCCTGTGTTTGGGGTTCAACCAGTCCCTTGTCCACGTTTTCTTTTTCTTTGAGCTATCGTCTTCATCTAGATCATCAATAAGTAGCGCAAGACATAGCAGTTTCCTTTTCGTACTGTTCATTATTTCGCCAACAGTGGTTGTGTCATTCACAGCGCTTGAAGCGTTTGGAGTGTCGTCTGCTCACGTATCGTCCGCTAGGTGGCAGTATCGCCACTCTCAAAATTCTACCGCCGTGTGAATGCTCAACACAAGACGCGGGGAACTTCTGCGCCGTAAGAAGTTTTTTTGCTTTTGCTTCCACAAGAATATTCCACTGACATGTCGCTCGTGTGAATACACGGTAAAGGAAGCGGCGGAAGAAAACAGCGACGGGCTCTTCTTCCTCTTTCATTCTCACTGTTTCCGATAACTGCGGCGTTGTAGCCTTGCCGTCGTTAACAGCGGACACGTACACACAAACTCCAGATCAGCGCATGGCATACACAGTGTTACCCCTAATTTTCAATTTAAATTTTCTGAAAATTTTGGCTGCAGTTGTGCCGAAAAATTGTGCCGTGTGTGTACAGAGGGCTCCGGCTATCGAATAAATATATCTTCTGAGACTGCACATCTACTGCTTTACGATACTTTTAAATGGTGCCATTTCGTTCCAGTGTTCGCTTATTCATTTCCCGTTGGAGCAGAAGTTTGCGCGACAGCAAGCAGCTGCTACAGCCTGATATTTTCGCCAGACGTAAACAGAGCTGCAGCTGTGCACGTGTATCCTGCAAGCATCAAATCTGCACGGTATGTACCTAACGCACAGTGTAGCATTATACGTGGAGTTTTAAAGGAAAAACAACATCTCAAGAGTGCATGTAAGCTTCATTCATAACAACGTTCATATGATCCCCGCTATTGTTTTTCGTGATCAATAGCACATCCAATATTATATAAATGTACCCTGAGTACAAAATATTGCATGCACGTGACAGCATCTACAGGGTAGATGTCCTCAAGCTGTTGGGATTTCCACTTACGTTACATTGTCGGGCCCAGCATTTTTTTTAGAACTCATCACCACCATTAAAAATTCTTTGATTTTTTTAAAGCTTGTACATCGCTCTTCTCTCAGCCTCTGGATGTGCAGTGTTGTGCTTGTGTGGATTATAACAGTTTCAGAGGATAAAACCAACTGGAGTAAGGAGGCAGTGGTGAAAGAAGGTGGCAGAAGCGAGACTGTGTTTGTTCAATTTCGATCATGTTTACAGAATGCTGCCTGCCTCGTTGCGTGCGTAGGGAGGGGGGCATAAGTACCAGAAGTTGTTAAAGAATTCGGAACTAGTCAATGAGCAAGTGCGACAGATTGACTGTCATATGTAGCATAGACCCTATCGACTCCCGATACAGAAAACTTCAAGTAGATGCAGGAGTTACCGTCTTGTGAAACAAAACAAGGTGGATAGGAGCTGCTAAAAGAACGATTGAGTCACAACATTTTAACAACTGGGATACTGTGGAGGAAACGCCCGTTTGGTTAAAGTGGATATTCAAGATCAAGTGAGAGAAAGGAGGGAACGGTGAAAAATATAAGGCCAGGTTGGTTGTTCAAGGATATTCCCAGCAGTATGGAGAGGACTATGACGTGCATTTGCCCCTGTCGTAAAACCAAGCACGTTGCGGACACCTCTAACGGAAGCTACAATAAAGGAACGTGGGTTACTTTGACGAAAAAACTGCGGTTTTGAATGGTGGCATTGACGAGGATCCATTTCTCGTGACACGTCAATCATTCTCCAGCAATTAACCACCTGAGGGCATTACGTCGCCGAGCAGAAAGAACGGCTCGTCGAACGGGGCAACTTACTCACATTGTGGAATACCGCCGGATGGAAGCCACGAGGACCTAAGGGGGCCGTAAACAGGTGTACAAGGTGCGCATTTCTCTGCGTTATATTATTCTAACTTAGGCAGTGAAAGCTCCTTGCAGTTTCTAGCGCTCAAAGCAAAAAGACGCTTGCATACGGATGAAATATTCACTGCACTCTTTCGCTTTTTAGCTCCGCCCTGCGCTCTAACTTTACGTCCTTTTGACGTGGCACTTTCCTCACCAATTATGATCAAGGGTTCCAGGTATGATTTTATTTCACTTGCGGAAATAGACTAGATGAATGTGAGTCTTATTCTATCCAAAATCTAACTGTGAGTCTTATTCTATCCGTTTTCGCGCGGTGGTGGTGGTGATGGTGAAAGGGCTTGCCGTTGTCGGCCTCACGTATGTGGGCAACGTCACGACTGACGCCCCGTTTTCGCGCAGTAGCACGCAGCACACCGCGAGCGCGAATGAAAATCAAGCGCTACAGTTCCGGAATCTTAGGTAGGTGCGCGATGGATCATCTTCGTCATCTTCGAATGGTTCCGACGACTGGGCTGCCGTAACTTGGTTTGAGCCACGCGCAATCGCGTTATTAGCTCGCGTGGCGCAGTGGTTAGCGTGCTGGCCATGTCACGTCGTGACTGAGAGGTACCCGGGTTCGAATCGCGTCATGTGAAAGCAACCCAGTTGTTGACGTTTACGCCAGACGAAGATGTTGGAGATGTCATGACGCTGAATTATTTCGGAACCACGGAGCGCAAAATGTAGTTCCACACAAACAAATGGAGCACTCCACCTCACAGCTGATAATGAAGCCTATTTATTGGCTGGTAATTTGAAACGTCACGTTCCCCCCCTCGATTGGATGACAAAAGGCTACGTAGCCATGTGACGTACGCGTGGTGGAGAGAGGCTCTGGTTACTCATCGTTGAAAGCATTTATATGGGTCACTGAGCTGGCACGAGCCGAACGAAATGTATATTTGGGTACTATGACCTGTGTTCTTTCATGGGGTACGTACCATTATTTGTGAAATGTTTGGCGACCTGTTTACGGCCCCTTTAAAGGTCAGGTCTGCCAATTTTTAGTGCCACAGAATTGAACGATACACACGTTGTGTGCCCATTAGGGAACACTTAATATGTGTGCGAAACATTTTGGTCCAACTGTTTGTAGTTCTTTGAGAAAAACATATTTTTTTTAGGTTCCCTGCCACCCCGTCAAACCGTCGGCAAACCTTGCGCTAGGGCGCACCGACGTCACTGCTCTAGGTTTTAAAGGTCAGATATGCCGATTTTGAAGTGCCGCAGAACTGAGCGATACTCGCGCTGTGTGTTCATTACCGAACACTGAATATGTGTGCGAAATATCTTGCTCCAACTGTTCGTAGTTTTTTAGAAAACAGTTTTTTTAGTTCCCACGCCCGGCCGTCAGACCGTCGGCAAACCCTGCGCACGGGCGCACCGACGTCACTGCTCTCGGTTTATCTGTCTTTGGCTTGGCATGGACTCTTGGCTTGGCTGCTTGGCTTCTTTCGTTTCCTCCTCTGTGCATCGTACATAAGCGAACAGCTGTTATGTTGTTGCTAAGCCGGAAACAAAGCATGTGAATGTTTTTTTTTTGGCACAGCGTCGTTGGGAAAGTGCACTTCCTTGTTCTGACCTTGCCTTTTATGGGCTGGAGCGATATGAATCGTAAATATGCCACGGCGAAGTTGTCGAAGATGCGAGAGTGCTACGCTGTTAGAACAATTCATCGGTGCATTCAAGTGTTACCTATTATAAGCTGCCAAAAGACCAAGCAGTGCGAAGCTCTTGGCTGACAGTGGTGCCTGCTAATTTCCACTGCAAGGATTTCGTCCACGAATGTTATCATAGGTTACGCGCGACTCCAGAGGTAATTTGGAATCTCGGCACGAAATCGTCTGATGAAAATCTGAGGTGCCCGACGCATAACATTTTGAACGTGCCACGGAGGATCAAGGCAAAAAACGAGAGCAAAAAATGGTAAGTCGAGGTTCAGATATAAAAAATAGCAAGCTTAATGAATCGATTGTGCAGCTGTCCTACTGCGCTTACTCTGATATAACCACGATTAACAACACAATAGTACTATTGACAATCTAACTTCTGAATTATCACAGGCGCACGCTGAAGGCGGAAATGAAGCATGATCTGGCTTGCATCTGGTCATGAAGAAATTGCTGACACGTTAGTTGCAGTCCACCTCCACCAACAGGTATGACAATGTGATGTTATAATTTGAGTATTCATCTATGTTCAACTTTTCATGTGCACTCGCATGCAGACATTTTGACACCACTTTTAAATCTGCCCTCAAAGTTACAACCTGTGGTTCCAGGGTGGAAAACAAAGATCGCCATTCCGATTAGCTGCTATCTCCCAGTTCAAGCACTTTTGCTGTCTGGACACTGGTTCCTGTGGATGGGGTGTTACAAGCTTTACTGTCTGATATAGAAGGTATGTTACATTAGTTCAGTTAATTTGTCTTTTGCACATTTTTGTTACTGTTAGCTGGATTACTGTTGGACATACAATCCTTTGACACACCAAAGCTGATGTCGCCTCTGATAACATTTTAGAATTTTCAGTGTCATCAACGTCCATTGAGGAAGGTGCCTTTACTATCTGTGAATCTTCAACTGAAGAATAGCCCAGAATTCATGTTAACATTGTCTACTCTTATTAATTCACTGTCTGTTTTCTGTGAGCTAAGAAAAATGGAAACTATTTATTTGTCACAACTTCACACTGGATACTGGTGTGGTACTGGCTTGACATGTAAGCTAAAATACCTGGATTCTACAATAATTGTGTTCAACTTGGTGCATTACCCTGGGCAATGCCACATTCACTACATTTTTAGTGGGTCCAGTGCACAAATACTGTGTGCATACTGCATACATACATACTGTTCGATAGGCAAAAATACCTGAGCAGTGCTGTGTAGTCTTTTTACCCAAAGTCCATACTCTTACTGCAAAGTCACAGTACGTAGAACAGCAATGTGCAGGTATACTGCGATAGAGATTCACAACAGAAAGAAGACTGTTGAGAGCATCTAAATTTTAATGAGATGAGACTTTCGTGCACAAGGCTGCTCTTGTCAATGTCTGACATGAAGTTACAAAATCCCAGAATACATAAAACATGTTGTAATGTAGAGAGTGAGGCAGACATGTAGAGACATGTAATGTAGAGAGAGAGACATAAAGATAATTATATAATCATATATAATAAAATAAAAAGGGGGTACAACTGCCCCCTCAACTCAACTCGACAACTCAATAACTCTACTTATTCTCTACCTTACAACATGTCATATATTCTGGAATTTTGTAACTTTATGTTAGACATCAAGAAGTACAGCTTTCTGTGCAAAAGTATTCTTTCTGCCGTGCACAATCATTATGCAGTAAATGCGACTATCCATTTCTTGTCATTAAATGCTTTTCCTTTCTTTCTTTCTTTTTTTCTGCAGTGATGAGCATCCATAAGGACACATGCCAGAAAGGGAGTCTCTTTGGGATGACAAACCCTCATCACCTCATGAGGATACAATGGTTGACGAATGGTTCTCAAGCACATCGAAACTTCCAACAAATAATTCATGAAAAAGCCAGTCAGTGCTAGCACCAGGAATTGAACGTGGGCCATCCTGCTACCAGTCAGAGATGTTCAGTGGTGTAGCCACAAGGGGGCTAGGGGGTCTCGAGCCCCCCCTACCTGCCACGGACCGACCCACACAAATCGTGCAAATCCGAGAACATAATATATGGGGGGGGGGGACCAGTGTGACTATCGCGAAAGTTCTTGCAGTTCATGGCGTCTATCTAAGAAGCATTCTTGAATGGTTTTCAAAGTATGAGCTTTTCAAAATACTTCCAATCTCGTGACACCACTTCATTGGTCATGACAGCCTATACATGTAATCGTACTGCGAACGTCTAAATCAACTATTTTCGTTCCCTTTTTTAATCCTCAGTTTGAAGTGTGCACAAGTATGTGTGTGTTGTCGACACAGGATCAGCGGGGGGGGGGGGAGTTTTCGTATCGAGCCCCCCCTACCTTTGAGGTCGGGCTACGCCACTGGAGATGTTACATTTCAGGCGCTCATTGACTTTTGGTGAATTACTTGTTGACTTTGTCCCAAGGTGGAGCTCGCTACAGCTCATTTGCTATCTGTTAATGTTGTGGCGTGTGTTGCATTTTTTTCTTTGTGTGTTCCAGACTCAGAACGGTTAATTTGGATCAGGTCAGGTACGTTTCATTTAGACATGGCAAACATAAAGTGGTGTTTCTCAACACAACTTAGCAGTGGTCTTCATGCATTACTGATACAGGCCATTAAGCGTGAATAGAAACCTAGCCAGAGCAGCTGATACACAGAGAGAACATAGCCCGTGTGTGTTTGTCTTTTCCACCGCAGCCCTTGGGTTTCCTCCCTGATGGCTACACATGTCAGGGATAGGTTTCAGAACCGGTAGTTCCCGCCAAGTGTGAATTGCTTTTCAGGGGATCATCACGCTGGCAGATGAAACATATGGTTTAAATTATTTGCAGGACAGGAATTGCGCAGCTTCACACAAATCTACTACTACGACGTAAGAGTGGTTTAAAATCTATATTTTTTGTGCTCCTGACATTATCGCACAAGATGTAGTATCCACTATGATCCTTTATGTGGGGGGTATGTACAGTGCAATCAACAGATGCTATTTACAAATCTGTGTTTTCTACTGTGTTGAAATGCTGTAGTTTGTATCTGAGAGCCATAGTGAAACACAGGCCCTCGAGAAACATGGCAACACATTGCAGGGACTCTGGATGCTGCCTAAATTTCCAGAACACACAGCTCAAGGCAGCGGTTAAATAACAAGTGGTTAGAGAAATCAAAGATAGTTGCATCCGTAAGCAGTCCGCTGTTGGATTTGCTTCTGTCAGAGATACATTATCTCAAAGGGAACGCACGGACACACTCAGAATGATACTAGGGCTGCCTGTGAAATAGAATGAGGAGAGGGGAAGATATATAACCTTTTTCTTGTCTGTTATTCTATTGGTTAAATTGTCATTTTCTTAGCAGCATATGTGTGTATATTCCAGAGTCTGCTAATAAATATATCAGTTTAGAGCTAGCAGTCGCATTGTAGATGTCTCATCCTGTCCTTGGTTGCTTGTGATTCACTATGGCCATGCTTGCTAATGCAAAAACAGAAAACAAAAAAAGACAATAGAAAAACACGGAAAGAGCGACCTAAAAAGCTGCCTGTTGTAGTGCTCACATGGAGGCAATGCAATGAGGTAACATGTTCCATTCATGAATTGTGCATAGTAGTACATATCACAACGGCAACCGATTAATCAGATTTTTCTTAAGTACTTTGTTTTTTTTTTAGCTTTGTTTGCACAGTCTATTATTGGAGCTTTATGTGATTCCCCTCTTCAGATACTTTAAGATTGCTGATGCTGTGCAGTTTGTTAATTTTGAAACTGTACTGTGCTGAGGTACAAAAACAGAATTGTCATATCTGCATTTGAGCACATAGGAATAATTTGTAAGTACTTTACTTGTTGACATTAATATTTGCACCAGGTCACAACTTTGTTGATTTATGGAAAATGTAAATAAATATATTTATTTGCTTCCCAAACAATGCACAAATGTCTTCTTTTCTAGTGAGATATTCCCTGTTCACCAGACATAAATGTGGAAAAGTTAAAGGAGCACAATGATGGTAGAGTCTAGCGTTGCTTTTTGCCACTTCACATATATGCACTGTTATTCGTGTGCACATGTAGGAATAGGAAGGTAGAGGATGCGCATAAAAAATTTCGTATGCAGCCACACATATGGTTGAGAAGATTAATTAGATGATGTCCAAGCATATATAATTGTGCTTCATGTGCAATGGGTATGCTAACGGATTGCTTCCATGAAGCCTTTTTATTTATTTTTTTCTTATTTATTAAATTCTTTCTATAAATGTTATTTTTGATTTTATATAAATTTCATATTACATATTGTATACTTATATTTTTATAAATTTTATACTAAAAACTACATGGCCCCTGTAAGAGTGCCCTTTGCAAATGGTTTGATAACGTGTCTCGAACTGTAAAGGTAAGAGGCAATCGAGATTGCTGCAGACAAGGTTGCAACTTACATATTGCTTATCACGTCCTACATACAAAGTGCTTTGTACAATAATTCCTGAGCACGGAATTAATCCCGAGGCTGGCCAGTGATGTCACCCACGACGACAAGTCACATAACTGCCTTTAATACTTTTACACCCCATGGGCTGAGTTGTGAATTGAAAGAGCACTCTACAGAAGGATAAGGTGCACCTGACTTCTAGGATCTATGCTATGCCCTAACTCTTCAGACACCACATTTCTAAGTGGCAATATGTGCTCTGGTACTTCTTTTGCGTCTGCATAGTGTGCAACCACATGGCTACTGGAGCTTTCGTGTGCATGTTTTTGTGCGACGGTGTTCATTACAAACAATATCCAGATGTTAGACATAAAATACAGTAGTTTGTAGCGTACCACACAACGCAGCGTGACATGGGAGTGCGTGATTCAAAGAAAGCTTCTGGAAAATGCACAGAATCCCACAAAAAGTTTAAAATGTGATTTGTATTTCGTTTTACGTCTTTCGTCGTTACATACCATCGTCGACGCTGTTGCACATTGATAAATCGTACGTAAAACTTGTCCCATAGCAGTATGCGGTTTCTCAAATACATAGCACAATTTTCCTGCAGTAATAAAACGCTGTCGGCACTTTCTTGCTGACACGGCTGTCGAAACGTCAGCCTCTACAATGGGCAAGTGCTGTAAAGGGGCTAACGCAGACGCGACTTGATACAAATTGTACGTGCTCACAAAACACAAACGACGAATTCCAGTCACAACATCGCACAGAGGTTGGTTCGCGAATGAGTTCGCAGCTGCTGCACTGTTTACTTATCGCGGAACGGTGGAACCCGGCTGTCCGCCATCTTCAAGCACAGATACGTGAAGCCGCGAGAAGCCGTAGCTGAAATCCACTGACAAGTACGAAGGCGCGTACACGTCACAATGCCCGTTCGGGCGCATTTACGTCATAAAAATGGCTGCGCCCATGTGTGTTTCGGAATGAATTACCTATTTTTTTGACATGGTACTGTACCGAACTGAGAGAATGAAGGTGTATTTTGGGGAGAGCTGGACGTGGGCTTTCAGAATATCACAACCGTTTCGACTATTTGGGATATCGGCATAGCTGACCTTTAACTGTCTTGGCTTGGCATGGGTTCTTGGCTTGCTCGCTTGGCTTCTGTGGTTTCGGTCTTTGTGCATTGTCCATTGGCAAACAGCTGTTATGTTATTGCTAAAGCCCGAAACAGTAACATTTCTTTGGCATGACATCGTTTGGAAAGCGCACTTCCTTGTGCTGACCTTGCCTTTTAAAGCTGCAGCGATATGTGATATGCCACGTCGAAGTTGTCGAGAATGAGGCCGTGCTACGGTCCCGGCTGTTAGAACAATTCATCTGAGCATTCAAGTGTTAGTAGTAACGGGCCTTGTCCAGGCTTCGACAGTGAGAAACTACAGGTTTCCTGCCCTGAGCCCTGCGCGTATTTTTCCCTGCGCGGCGCGTGTGCGGAGGGTTGTCCGCGCGCTTATCGGCGGGGGAGGGCTGCGCGTGCGCTCATCGTAGCGTATTTTTCAGCCTGGGCAGACTTCTTTGGCCGACTTCACATATTTTTTCAGATACAACAGGTGAGCGGTTTACATGCAGAGACATGCAAAGAAGGGTCATACACAAAAAGTACAAGTGAAAATATATTTATTAATGCCAATCAAGTTGAGATATATTTATTAAAGCCAATAGTGCTGGGAATTGTGATGCCAATCAGGTGAAGCAGAAAAAACCAGCCGAAAAACCTTCACCACCTGTAACAGGGCGGTGCTCGGGTGGAGGGCTGCTGTGGTGGGCGGAGCGTGACCGGAGGGCTGCGTGCGTGCTTACCATTCCACCTGGGCTGACTTCTTTCGCCATTTTCCTACTTGGACCGACTTCATTCCCGTGACAGGTGGGCGGTGCTCGGGTGGAGAGCTGCTGTAGTGGGCGGAGCGTGACCGGAGGGCTGCGTGCGTGCTTACCCTTCACCCTGGGCTGACTTCTTTCACAATTTTCCTACTTGGGCGTCGCGTGGCCGGAGGGCTGCGTGCGCGTTTACTATTCAGCCTGGGCCGCCGACTTTCGTCATTTTTCAGCTTGAGTTGACTTGAATCGTAATTTTTCCAGCTACAACAGGTGTGCAGTTTACATGCAAAGGATAGCCATACACAAAAGTACAAGTGAAAATATATTTATTAAAGTCATTAGGAATTATGTTATGACTCTGCATGAATGGGAAAAACTTAGCCAAAAAATCTGAAATAGAAGGAACACAATACACGTAACAATACTTATTACAGGTATGACACATTAGCATTGAATAGGCATCACAAATCAAACACAATATTTTTATTAACAGTAATCACAAGTTTTCAATGAATCAGAAGTGATAACACACTTAAAATATTCTTAATCAATACGATTACAATCAAAATTAAAAACTGTATTATAAAACGTCTAATATTCCTATACGTGAGAACCATCAGTGCAATAGCGGGAAGTTCTGATAGTTGTATGTAATTAAATGTGAACAGCACAGACCATGGAAGACTATGGGACACGAACACAAGAGGAAATAAAATCTATACTACTACATTGGTTAATCAAAACAACATAGTAAGCTATCATTCAGAAAATGAAAAAAATCAAACTCATCAGGAAATAGACATGTTAAAAATGAACTTCACCACATAGCACGCTCCTAGCCAACAATCAGAACAAAGAACGACACGAACACAAGAGGAAATAAAATCTATACCAATACAAAGAAGATATTCCACTTCACCACATAGCACACTCCTAGCCAACAAACAGAACAAAGAACGACACGAACACAAGAGGAAATAAAATCTATTCCAATACAAAGAAGATATTTCACTTCATCGCATAGCACACTCCTAGCCAACGACCAGATCTAATGATATCTGACCTGATTTGTTGAAGACGGGTGCCGATAGATGTATGGAAGACCACGGAACACGAGCGACAAGAGGAAATAAAATCTATACCACTACAAAGAAGATTACAATCAATTAAAATACTTAATACTTAATCAACACGATTACAATCAAATTACAAATTGTATTATAAAAAGTCTGAGACGTGAGAACCATCTTTGCAATAGCGTGAATATCTGTCATAACATTTCGAGCGCAATAGGGAATCTCAGTTTCATATTCCAACATTACTCAACTTTTAATTTCTTATTAAGTGAACAGCATAGACGTAAGGAAATAACGAGAAACAACACAATCAACAGCTACAATTAATAGAGAGCCAAACCTGCGCACCATCCAACACATAGAGAAATAATAGCTAATCAATCTATCAAAGGCGAAATAGCACAGACTTAACGCTGAAGAACAGAGGAACACGCGGCGACACGTAAACATCAACAGAGGAAAATAATCTATCATTGAACCATCATAAAATCGATCAATATACAATTTTCATTCTAACAAACACTACGAACCTTGATGGAGGTATCCAAGACATAGGAAACATGCACGGTTTTCACTCTTTTCCTCAAAGCCGGGAGAATGGATTGGATTGATATTTTCTGTATACACTATAACATAATGCGAATTCTTTATGTCGTGGATATTAAAAGTTACGACTATTTTTCGAACGAAAATTTACTTAAAACTCGAAGAAAGGGTCACCCGCGTCCTCGAAGACGTTTCGGCAACACGCCGGGCCGCGTTTCCCCAATGCCGTACCCGAAACCGAACGCGATTCTGCGCCCGACGCGTTAACGCGGTACCGCACGCGAGCGTGTTGCTTTTTCCGGAAACGTCTTCGAGGACGCGGGTGACCCTTTCTTCAAGTTTTAAGTAAATTTTCGTTCGAAAAATAGTCGTAACTTTTAATATCCACGACATAAAGAATTCGCATTATGTTAGAGTGTATACAGAAAATATCAATCCATTCGATTAAATTCCCTGACGTCATGAAAGAGTGCTCGTCAAAGTGAGCGACCTAAAGCTTGCGTATTGTGAAATTACACATTCTACAACACTAATCATAAATCGCAACACATGTTCAAATTGTGATTAAACTCTTACTGATGTGTGGTAGTCACCACATCTCCTTAACGTGGATCGATAAATTTTAGCAATTAATCCACAATCAATTATCTTGTATAGTATGTGTTAGTATATACACAACTTTTTAATCTATATAACTTTAGAAAAATGCAAGAAATAGCGTGCAGTTTTGACTTTGAAAATTTAAAGAAGAAAATTATCTTTAGTGTGGAATTTGCGTGTTACAATGTCATGAGCTAAAGACTTATAAAATTAAAGTATGGCCTTTCCATTTGTAGTGCCCGGATGCTATGACGCTAAAATAGTGTGATAGTTTTCTGTATGGTTACGGGAAATCTCGAGTATATTTTGTGAATTGGATCTACGCTTATGTGTGACCTGCGCTGATCTGGTTATTATAATTAATATAACATATCTTCCATTGTGTTTATGCATAACGCTCATCTTCATTGTACATTGGTTAAGCACTTCTGATGGCTGTTGTGTGATACGCTTCTCACAAAATCTGATTGCCACTTGGAAATTATTTCATATACGTTTGTGTGCCGTGTGTTACGAAGACTATGTGATTAGAAATGTAGACTTGGCCTGCACGTCGTGCTCGTAAAATCTTTCGTTTGCATTGTGGCATCTGATAATAAATTCGCTTTTCGCGAAGGCTTCGTATTATCTCCCAGGCAGTGAACCCCAATGCGATTGTAAAAGTCGATGACACTGTGTCGCGAACGCTTTGACTTATCCCGCCGCAAACAGTTATCTTGCCTTATTTCCCGTTTTGCGCTATCTTGGATGGCTCATTTTTCCTATCCAGTCATACAAAGGGACAACTGTGTTGACAAAAAATATTTATTTGATCCGCACTCCAATCGGTTGCTTGTCAAAGACGCCTTTTCTTCTTCTTTTATTATGTCTGGGCTAGTGCAACTGATTGAGAAATATACATGCACTCTGGAATTTAATTTATGAAATATGATAAGTTTTCACATGAGGTTAGTGATCCTTTTTGTAATCATAGACTGATGTATCATGTCTCTAAATTTCAATGACCGATCCTTCTCCAGCAATTCTATCCTTCGGGTGTTGAACTTGTACAGAGTGTAGTCGAGTAAAACCTATTTGGTGGTCATGTCCCATTCCATATGAGAATTCTTACACAAATTGTAGAATATTCGTTTCCTTAGCGATCACTGTTCTCAGTCTAGCCATGCTAAATGTAAGGTGATTTTCATTGTGATGTGAAGAATTCATTATAATGATGACAAAGATTACATTTATTGTTTCAGTTATACACTTGTTTATTTCGATAAATTACAGTTCTATTTCAAACTCTGAAGTTTTCGTTTGTTGTCTTCATTGATGAATTCCGAAGACATTAAATAGTTTATTCTGATTATTGGGCGCTTGAATCCAGCGTTGATTAACGCAGGCGCTATGTTGTCGCCGTGTTTGTATTGCTTCAACAACTTGCACTTTGTCGCGATGAACTTGCACAGTCTCTTATTGATGTTTCCTTTCTTTGTATGAAGATTCTTGAATGGCGTACAAGAGAGTTTTAGATGAAAATCGTCCGGTGGTCCACCGCAATTGATATCTTTGTTGAGTTTCAACAGGTGATAGTACATCAGACCTTGCACGACAATATTGAACTTCTGTTGATTCGACATCGTTGCAGAGACTGGTAGAAGAAAATAATTGCGTTGCCGTGGTAGTGGAACATATCACGTGATAAGATTTTATGTACTTTCCATCTCAGATATGTGTAATTTCAACAAATCCGTAATGAATCGTGCGATATAGACCGCTTGTATATGATAATTTGATCCGACTGCTTTCTTGATGAACGCAATGCCCATTGCAATGATTACAATTACATCTGGTCTAGTGTATTTCAATTCTTCGTTAGAAAATCTCAAAAACTCCGCCATCAATCCTAGTGGCCCTTCCGACGTTGACGTGCAGATATTTTTATAAGTATTGTAGATTCTGCATATAAATTCTTGCACCTTCAGTTCTGTAGTTTGTACCATATATCCGAATACGACCATGTCTAGGACGTATTGAAATGCAGCGATAATGAAATCGTTTCGCGGCTCCTCCTTTTCGAAGCAGTTTTTTATCACATCTTCCCATGACTTATGGTATCGAGTACAAAATCTGTCCATCTTTTCAATGTAGAGCAATTGTCTCTTCTGTTTTCAAGTGTACATCTACACTTAATTAAAAGCATACCTATGTTTATTTTATTGATTAAAATTTTATTATCTGGTTTAGAATGCTATAATCTCCACCTGTCGTGAGAATTATTGTTTTGATTTTGTTTCAAGTATTCACTCGACTGATATTCTATGAGTTGTGAACTTACTGCCTGAAACGATTATTGTCTTGTATTTGTTCCAATTGTTCACTCGCTTGACATAAGTAAATACCTCTAAGATGGGAATGCCTCATAACTCTGAGTTGCATTTCACATTTGATATTTCTGTGTGGTTCATTAGAAATTTCTGTTGCAAGATATTACAAAAATTGATGTAATTAAATTTGTTTCTCTTTTTGATTGAGTATCCTTGCTACCAATTAATAATTTGGACTTTCTCTACATGTTCAATAACAATATCGCGTCTCTACAAACTTAGCCGTCTTGTCAACCACTTTGACGAAAGATTTCCGTTTCAGGGAAAGGATGCGAAAAGATAGTGACACCCGCAAGTGATATCGACATCTATTTGCGCTGCCCAATAAAATATATCGCCTTTGAACTCTCTTATCTGACCTCTAGAGCGCCCCGTTTGCTGGACGAAGTAATATAGCCCCTAATCCCTCTAAGATTGGAATGCCTCATAACTCTGAGTTGCATTTCACATTTGATATTTCTGTGTGGTTCATTAGAAATTTCTGTTGCAAGATATTACAAAAATTGATGTAATTAAATTTGTTTCTCGTTTTTGATTGAGTATCGTTGCAACCAATTAATAATTTGGACTTTCTCTACATCTTCAATAACAATATCGCATATCTACAAACTTATTCGACTTGTCAACCACTTTGACGAAAGATTTCCGTTTCAGGGAAAGAATGCGAAAAGATAGTGACACCCGCGAGTGATATCGACATCTATTTGCGCTGCACAATAAAATATATAGCCTTTGAACTCTCTTATCTGACCTCTAGAGCGTCCCGTTTGCTGGACGACCTAACCATCTGAGTGATAAAGCATGCGCGGTGCTATGGTCACATAGATAGAGACATAAAGTCTCCTGGCTTCGAGGAAAAGAGTGAAAGCAGTGCATATTTTCTACGTCTTGGATACCTCCATCAAGGTTCGTAGTGTTTGTTAGAATGAAAATTGTATATTGATCGATTTTATGATGGTTCAATGATAGATTATTTTCCTCTGTTGATGTTTACGTGTCGCCGCGTGTTCCTCTGTTCTTCAGCGTTAAGTCTGTGCTATTTCGCCTTTGATAGATTGATTAGCTATTATTTCTCTATGTGTTGGATGGTGCGCCGGTTTGGCTCTCTATTAATTGTAGCTGTTGATTGTGTTGTTTCTCGTTATTTCCTTACGTCTATGCTGTTCACTTAATAAGAAATTAAAAGTTGAGTAATGTTGGAATATGAAACTGAGATTCCCTATTGGCGCTCGAAATGTTACGACAGATATTCACGCTATTGCAAAGATGGTTCTCACGTCTCAGACTTTTTATAATACAATTTGTAATTTGATTGTAATCGTATTGATTAAGAATATCTTCTTTGTAGTGGTATATATTTTATTTCCTCTTGTCGCTCGTGTTCCGTGGTCTTCCATACATCTATTGGCACCCGTCTTCAACAAATCAGGTCAGATATCATTAGATCTGGTTGTTGGCTAGGAGTGTGCTATGCAGTGAAGTGAAATATCTTCTTTGTATTGGAATAGATTTTATTTCCTCTTGTGTTCGTGTCGTTCTTTGTTCTGTTTGTTAGATAGGAGCGTGCTATGCGGTGAAGTGAAATATCTTCTTTGTATTGGTATACATTTTATTTCCTCTTGTGTTCGTGTCCCATAGTCTTCCATGGTCTGTGCTGTTCACATTTAATTACATACAACTATCAGAACTTCCCGCTATTGCACTGATGGTTCTCACGTATAGGAATATTAGACGTTTTATAATACAATTTGTAATTTTGATTGTAATCGTATTGATTAAGAATATTTTAAGTGTGTTATCACTTCTGATTCATTGAAAACTTGTGATTACTGTTAATAAAAATATTGTGTTTGATTTGTGATGCCTATTCAATGCTAATGTGTCATACCTGTAATAAGTATTGTTACGTGTATTGTGTTCCTTCTATTTCAGATTTTTTTGCTAAGTTTTTCCCATTCATGCAGAGTCATAACATAATTCCTAATGACTTTAATAAATATATTTTCACTTGTACTTTTGTGTATGGCTATCCTTTGCATGTAAACTGCACACCTGTTGTAGCTGGAAAAATTACGATTCAAGTCAACTCAAGCTGAAAAATGACGAAAGTCGGCGGCCCAGGCTGAATAGTAAACGCGCACGCAGCCCTCCGGCCACGCGACGCCCAAGTAGGAAAATTGTGAAAGAAGTCAGCCCAGGGTGAAGGGTAAGCACGCACGCAGCCCTCCGGTCACGCTCCGCCCACTATAGCAGCTCTCCACCCGAGCACCGCCCACCTGTCACGGGAATGAAGTCGGTCCAAGTAGGAAAATGGCGAAAGAAGTCAGCCCAGGTGGAATGGTAAGCACGCACGCAGCCCTCCGGTCACGCTCCGCCCACCACAGCAGCCCTCCACCCGAGCACCGCCCTGTTACAGGTGGTGAAGGTTTTTCGGCTGGTTTTTTCTGCTTCACCTGATTGGCATCACAATTCCCAGCACTATTGGCTTTAATAAATATATCTCAACTTGATTGGCATTAATAAATATATTTTCACTTGTACTTTTTGTGTATGACCCTTCTTTGCATGTCTCTGCATGTAAACCGCTCACCTGTTGTATCGGAAAAAATATGTGAAGTCGGCCAAAGAAGTCTGCCCAGGCTGAAAAATACGCTACGATGAGCGCACGCGCAGCCCTCCCGCGCCGATAAGCGCGCGGACAACCCTCCGCACACGCGCCGCGCAGGGAAAAATACGCGCAGGGCTCAGGGCAGGAAACCTGTAGTTTCTCACTGTCGAAGCCTGGACAAAGCCCATTACTACTAGTGTTACCTACCACAAGTTACCAAAAGAGTGCGAAGCTCTTGGCAGACAGCGATTGACTGCCGCACGGACTGAGTTCCACCTCCGAAAGCAACGATTTACTCCAAGCATTTCGTCCATGAATGCTATCATAGGTAAAGCGCGACTCCAGAGGCAATTTGGAATCTCGGCACGAGATCTTCTCAAGTGAGATGCCGTACACACAAATTTTGAATGTGCTGCGGAGGATCAAGGAAAAGAGAGAGAGAGAGCAAATGGAGGTAAGTCGACGTTCAAGTTCATGTTTATGATGAATATAGCTCCTACAACAGAACAGTCGTGTTAATACTACTGCGATATAAAAATAGGAAGATTCGTGAATCAATTGTGAAGCTGTGTGTTAGCTACTCCGCTTCATCTGATATAACCACGATTAACAACACAATAGTATTGATAATCTAACTTGTGAATTACCACAGGTGCACGATGAAGGTGGAAATGCAGCTGTGTCTGGCTTGTCTGGTGCATGAAGAAATTGCTGACACATCACTTGCAGTCCAGCTGCCACAACGGCGGCATGACAAAATGATGTTATAATTTTAGTATTGACCTATATATTACTTTTCATGGACGCTCTCATGCAGACATCATGGCACCACTGTTAAACCTGCCCTCAGCGTTACAACCTCTGCTTTCAGGGTGGAAAACAAAGGCCGCCATTCCTATTAACTGCTACCTCCCAGTTCAAGCACTTTTGCTGTCCAAACAGTGGCTCCTATGGATGGGGTGGCACTACACACTTCACTGTCTTAATTAGAAGGTACATTGCATTAATTCAGTTAATTAGCCTTTTGCACGTTTTTGTTACTGCTAGCTTGACGCTACCATCTTTTCTGCCGCGTAGAAGCTGATGTTGTCACTGATAACGTTTTAGAATTTTCACTGTCATCAACGCTCACTGAGGAAGGTGCTTTACTACCACTGAATGTTTCATTGAAGAAGAGCCCAGAATTCATGTTAGCATTGTCTGCCCTTATTAATTCACTCTCAGCTGTCTCGCGACGTAAACACCCAATTATTATTATTAATATTATTAATTCACTGTCTCTGTTCCGAGAGCTAAGAAAAGGGGGAACTAGAACTATTTATTTGTCATAACTTCATACTGGATAGTGGTGCTGCGTTGCTGGTAAGCTAAAGTATGTCCATTCTACAATATTTGTGTTGCGGTTAGTGCGTTGCTGTAGTGGCCAATACCACAATAATTACATTTTCAGAGGGTCTACTGCACAAATATTGTGTGCATACTACATACATGCTGTTCACTAGGCAAAAATACCTAGGCAGTACCGTGTTGTCTTTTTATCCGAAGTCCATAATCTTACAGCAAAATCATTATAAAGTAAATATGACTATAGTCATATAGTATAGTATAGTATATCCTTTTCTTTTCATTAAACTCTTTTTTTCTGCAGTGGCGAGCAACACTGAGGACACGTGCAAGAAAAGGAGTCTCCGGAGTTATGAGCCCTCACCTTCTCATGAGGATTCAGTTGGTGATGGCACGGTGAGGCACACGGAGGCTTCAACAAGTAATACACGAAAACCAAATGAGTGCCATCGCAGGAGGTTGAGCGTGGACCCTCCTGATTACCGGACAGGGATATTACATTTCAGGCACTCATTGATTTCTTGCTGAAGTACTTGTTGACTTTATTCCTTAGGCTCGTGCAGGCTATGTATGTTATGTTCCTAGATGGAGCTTACTACCGCTCGTTTCCCTATCTGTTAATGCTGAGGCTTCTGTTGTGTTCGTCTGTTTGTGTTCCAGCCACAGAACAGTTACTTTTGATCGGGTAGGTACATTTCACACTGCAAACAGGAAGCAGTGTTTCTCAACGCAGCTTCGACTTTCCTGCACCGCTGCTGCAACCATAAAGTGTATACGTAAAGCTGCAAATTATATTCGTTGTCCTTTTAATTTGTACTATGAAATACTGTTCAAGTTCTGTCAAGAGAGTGCGTAGTAGTATGTAGTAGTAGTAGTCTACACACAATGTAGTGGTGTAGTTCAGCACTTCCTTGAAGTAGGAGGAATGCAGCGCATGAAAGTAGGAAGGGAACTGTCATGGTATGACAAGTGTTTATGTGCTGTGCATTTAACTACTTATTGTATTTCTTAATTTTCACATGCAGATCGTGTCAAGCCATGTTGTATTAATTTGGAACATGTTCATTTTACTTGCCAGATCAGCTGTTACACAGTGAGAACATAGCCTGTGTGTGTGTCCTTTCAATCCATGCTTCTTGGTTGTCCTCCCTGATGCTATATACCTTAATGGTAGGTTCTAGAACCTGTAGTTCCAGCCAAGTGAGAATTGATTTTCAGGGGGATATCATGCTGGCAGTTGAAACGTCTGATTTACAGTATTTGGTGAATGAGAATTCCGTAGCTTCACGCAAAAGCTACTACAAAGTACAAAGGGGTTGTAAATCCAGCTTTCTTGTGTTACTGACATTATAACACAAGATGTAGTATCCACTATGATTATATAGAGGTATGTACAATGGAATCAATAGATACTATTTAAAAATCAGTAATTCATATTGCGAAAAAATAAGATGACGAAGAAAGAAAGAAAAACACGAAAAGAGCGACTTGGAAAGCTGTTCCAGAGCTGACACAGAGGCAACGTAATGGGGCAATATGTTCCATTCGTGAACACATATTTGTACACATCAGAACGGCAACCAATTCAAATTTTTCTGCAACTATTTCGTCTTTTGGAACTGTCGTTGTCCAGCCTATTATTGGAGCTTTATGTGATTCCATTCGCGAGATATTTGAAGATTTATGATCCTGTACAGACCGTTAATTTAGAAGTTGTACTCTGCTGAGGTACAAAAAGACAAATGTCTATTATGCATTTGAATGTAGGAATAGTACCTTCATTGCTGACATTTATATTGGCTCTGGTTCCCAACATTGCTTGATTGACGTAAAATGTAAATAAAGAGATACATTTGCTGGCTAAAGATTACACAAGAGTCGTCGTTTCTATTGAGACATTTCCTGTTCCACAAGACCTTAAAATTGAAAAGTTAAAGAGGTTCCATGGTGGTACAACCCTTTTTGCCATTTCACATATTTTTACTATTATTCGTTTGCATAGGGAACGATATGTATGACTAGGAAGGTACAGCATATGCATAACAAATTATTTCGCATGCAGCCACACATATGCTTCGGGAGCTTGAATGATCCACTACATAATGGATATCCAGGCTTACACAGGGTGTTTTTTGTTCGTTACACAAATTTTTAAAAACAAACTAGCAGACCAAAATAGATGCCGTTTTTCCAGTTGAGTTATATGGCGTAGCGAACATTCTCTCGAAGAAAGTATGTAACTGCAAGTTATACGAACTACCTAAAATTATTTAATTAACCCTTTAGCTAGTCAATTTCGCCTCATTGAAAGCCATTGCATGTTTAAAAATCCTTTAACGCGCACGTGTGTTGAAATATCCATCGCTGAATATGGAATCATCACTACGCACTTTTCGAGTGCAGAAAGAGCGACAATCAATCCACATCAGAGGGCCACGTGCTTTGCAGCGATTGAGCTGATCGGTGTAGGAGCTAATCTGTCGGCCAGATAGACCGCTCTCCGACCCAGATAAGGCGAAGTTCGCTTCATTTCTGCGCTCCAAAAGTGCGTACTTCCTTTTTCGGCTCATTTGCATAGCGAAATTCAGCGATGGATATTTCAACACACGTGCGCGTTTAAGGGTTTTTTAAACATATCTCCTGTTCCGGGGAATATCTCCCGTTCTGTTAATGCGCTTTTGCGCGAAATTCCCTAACTAAAGAGTTCATTAATGAATTTTAGGTCATTAGTGGTTTTCTAGTTACATCCTTTCTTCGAGAGAATGTTCGCCTGGCCATATAACTCAACTGCAAAAACGGCATTTATTTTGTTCTGCTAGTTTTTATAAAAATTATGTAACGAATAAAAAAAAATGCCCTGTATAATTGTACCTCATGTAGGATACGGATGCATAAGCGTAAGTTCCATTACAAGACATGCTAACTCATTGGCAACATTTCTCTCGAACTGTAAAGGTGAGAGGCAGTCGAGAATGCTGCAGACATGGTTGCATCTTACAAATTGTTTAGCATGTCCTACATGATGAACATTAAATACTAAGTGCTGTGTGCAAACATTCCCGTGAACAGAATAAATTCACAGGCTCACCACTGATGTCACCCATGACGACAGCCACGTAAATTGTCTTTATCACTTTTGCACGCTGTGATATGAGTTGTGAGTTGAAATAGCACTATACCAGCAGGATATATTAACGCACGATGTTATCTTTTTGCTTTCGATGATGCAAGAAGAGCACCCGCTGATTTGATTTCTAGGACCCTCACTCTTCAGACCCCTGAGACAACATTTCTAAGTGACAATATGTACCCTAGTATTTCTTTTCTGTCTGCCGAAACCACATGACTTTTGCAGCTTTCGTGTGTATGCTGTTAGGCTATGGTGTTAATTAAAAACAACATGCACATGGTAGACATGAGTGCACCAGTTTGTAGCATGCTGCACGACGCAGCATGACATGGGAGTGTGCGATTCAAAGAAAAGTTCTGGAAAATGCACAGAATCCCACAAAAACGTTTAAAATGTGACTTGTATTTTGTTTTACGTCGCTCGTCGTTCTATAATATCGTCGTGGGTGTTACACATCGATAAATCGTACGTAAAACTTATCCTGTAGCGGTATGCGGTTTCTCATACACACAGCACGCTTTCTTCTTGCGAAAATGAGTTCGCAGCTGCCGTACTGTTCACTCATCGCAGAACCCCACTGTCCGCTATCTTCAAGTACAGCAGAGAGACGTGAAGCGTGTAGCCACGAAAAGTCGTAGCTAACAAAGGCGCGTACACGTCACAGTGCCCCGTCGGGCACTTCTACGTCATAAAACATGGCTGCACCCATGTGTGTTTCGGAATGAATTATCTATTTCTTTTCCACGTGATGATGGACGGAAATGGGAGAAGGAAAGTGTATTCTGGGGAGAGTTCGAGGGGGGGGCTTTCAGAATACCACAACCGTCCCAATTGTTTAGAACGTCGGCGTAGCTGCCCAAGCAGCACGCCAATATTGGTCCAATATTGGACCAATATGGGGAGTGCAACCAGGCAAGCCCATTTTGCGCCAATATTTCTGTGGTAAAGCATTATCCGGTTTAATATCCACCACTGATATTACTTCTCTCTTCTTTTTGCTTTTTCATTTCTGCAGATCTCATTGATCCACTTTGCATACAATTACAAAAACAAACAAAAAACAAACAAAAAACAAACAAAAAACACTGCATCGCCCCAAAAACGGAGAACGGGTGCTACGCCCGTCTTGCTGAAGGACACAAGCAGTTCCACGGAACCGCCAATGCCAAAGATTTTAGGAAAAATCTTTCCGGAAACAACACCGCAAGCGATGCCGCCCCGACGACCGTTTTACGGGCCGCGCATTCCAAGACACGGCCCACTCGGGGGCGGACCACGTTATCAAAGGGCCCCTCTCCGGTATATGAGGGACCGGCTCCCATTTGCCTCCCTCCACCGCTTACGCGAGAGCCATCCCTTCCAATCAAATATATTGTTTTTTACTTGACCTGCCGCAATTCCGTTGTCATTAGGGGAACCAGCGACATTTTAGTGCGTATGAAATATCCGATCCTGCCGTAGCGCATGCGCATTAGTTGTAGGACGCGTGATTTCGGTCAAACGACCCGCTCGCTCTCAGTCGGCTGCTTCCACAACTTGGAAAGTTGAGTTGTCGAGTTCTAGTGAACGTTACAATGGGATTGCCACGTATGTTGACTGTTTCGGACAATGTGTATCATCTGCGGGAAGTTGTTGGATGTAACGACGTACTCAATTGGGCATTTCACACGCTTCAACGTCCATTCTTCCCGTGCTGCTTGGGCATTTGTGCAACACGGGTACGTACCATTTTCTGTATTTTCAGTCAATATCGGGTGTACACAAATATGGGGCCCATATTGCCAGAATTGTCCGAATATTGGCTCAAAGTGGGCAAAATGGTGCCCATATTGCCCAGTTTCAGCCAATATGGGGGAAATCTTGGCAAAACGGGCCCCATATTGGCCCCGTATCGCCAATGACCAGCCAATATGGACCCAATATTGTGTGCTGCTTGGGTGACCTCTTAGAAAGAAGACCGGAAACGTATTGGAGTCAGATTTGTCAACACCTTTCACCATTTGACCCAAAGACCTGGAGGACAATCCGATCTCTGAAGGAGGCGCCCCCTCAAAAGAATCCTCTCGCGGCCTTGGCTATCGTTAAGAACGTAGACGAAAACACGGTAGCAACGGGATTCGGTGTGGTACTAACGACACCAGCGGCAGCCTCGACGACTCCGGTACACAGCGGTTTCGTCCAGAGTTTGACGGCTGAAATTCACCAAGACTGGCGCAATCCACCGGAGGTTATGGACCGTGACTTCACTCTAATCGAGCTAAGGACAGCGTTGAAGCTGGTGAACGTGGGCTGGTTCCCGCGACCCGATAAAATCACCTATGCCGCACTGCGAAACTTTGACGGGCGGTCACTCCAAGCTCTCCTTCATGTGTATAATGCGTCTTGGTAACAGGGACCTCTACCACCTACCTGGAAGGAGGCATTAGTTGTTCCCGTCCTGAAATCAGGCAAGCCCTCAAATGCCCTATCCTCATTTTGCCCTGTGAGCCTGACAAGCTCTATGGGAAAAAGTGATGGAGAGAATGGTTTTGCATCGTCTCAGCTTGTGGCTCGAAAAGCAAGGTGTGTTCCCTCACGAAATGGCCGGATTCCGTCGCCACCGAAGCTCCATGGACCCAGTTCTTGACCTAGTCTCTGCAGTCCAACATGCTCATGCTCATCGGCGGATCGTCGTATTGATTTTCCTGGACATCAAGTGCGAATATGATACGGCCTGACACATCTGTGTGCTGCACGCCTTGCGCTTTTGGGGGGTATCTGGTCGACTCTTCAGCTGGCTCCAAGACTTCATTACGGACCGAACTGTCGGTATCCGTATACAGCCCAAGGCCAAAGCCCCAAGCATCTTGTTCGTCAAGGAGCTCCCTAAAGGAAGCATTCTGTGCGATATTCTTTAATGCGCTGATGGCGGACCTAAAATCGATAATTCTTCTGAAAGTAGCGTTCTCTGTGTATGCGGATGACGTTGCCCTTTGGACAGTAGGAAAATAATGGCTTGCCATTCAGCGCCGCTTGCAGCTGACTTTAAATAACGTCCACAAGTACCTTACGCAACTTGGGATGCACATTTCGCTCGAGAAGTGCGTCGAGCTCCCGTTCACACGCAAGGCTATGATAAATTCCCCTCTCTGGGTCGGTGCGGAGAAGCTTCATCCTGTATACGTTTCCTTCGCGTTCATGGCGTGGTCATAGACTTGGATCTGCGCTGGACTCGCCACATTAAGCAACTTGAATCCAAAGTGCAGCGATAGCTCCATGCAATTAAACATCTTTCTGGCTCAGGATGGGGCTGTGATTAGCGATCCCTTCTAGCAGTTCACACGGCTTTATTGCGGAAGGCAGTGCTTTACAGAATTCCGATCCTGCACATGATTTCCACAACTTCATTGAATACTATTCGAAGCGTGTTTGCTTGAAGCCTTCGTCGCTGCCTTGGGGTTCTAAGAATGGCTGAAACAAGGCAAGTCCTGGCTGAAGCTGGTGAACTCCTGATTGACGCTCTACGCGAACGTGAAACAACATCGGCACTTCCTCCAGCCGCCGGCTCTAAAGCGAAACGCACCGCCTCCAAAATAATGTCGCCACCGGCGCGCGTACGCTAACGATCTCTGATTGGCTGCGCCATATATGTGTAAATATTTGGATGCTCATTGGTCTAAAAAACTGGCGTCAGTTTGCTTTGCGCTGATTGGGCGAGAGTCATTTGACTGAGGAGCGAGCATCCGAACGCGCGAACCGCTCAACGGAAGCAGCCGAACGGAGGAAAGAGAAAAACGACAGCAGACGTCGCGTCTGTCCGGCCACGCGTGTTCTCTTGGACTGCAACCGTTGTGCACGCAGACGCTAGGGGGTACTTTGAGAGTTTTCAATGCCTTAGATTTAGATTGTGGCGAACTGCTAATGTGAGAACGGAATGGAACATCCACCTCATCATCACAACAGCGGGAAGACGAACATGACATAGAATCCCTGCACCTCCAAAGGACGCAGAAATCGTCACAGAGGAAGTCTGCACTCTTTCCGACGTACTGCAGGTGAACGGTAAGACAAGTTTGATTACTTTTTTGTGACTGGAGGAAGTAATGCAGGTTTATCACGTTAAGTGTATTACGTACAACATTTACGAGTCACTCGGTACGTTAGTCGCGTTTCATTGTGCAGTGCATTGCCGTAACTTGTACGTTTCTGATATGCCGTTAATCAAATTATGTGTGGTTATGCTAGCTGCCCCTCATGCGCGTCGCAGCCGTTCATTCACTGTGATCTCGAACATTCGTGACGAATGCCTTGGTGTTCAAATACGAAATCAAGATCGATTGCGCTATCATAGCAGTGATTTTCGTGCAGAGTTACGCATCATCAATATATTTTGTGTTTTGTTCTACCGCAGCCATCGGCAACAACGACGCACATAGCTCAGCGTTGGCTTTTGAACTGCCCTTCGATGTCGAAGCACCTAAAGCTCCACAAGAACAGTGAACAGTGAAGCCTGTTACAAGACATAAAAAGATATGTACTGTAGCTTTTCGAGGCAGTTCCCGAGGACAAATAAAGCTGATTTGTCATACACCACCGCTTTTTGATTGTTTGCTTTGGGACAGCATGATCGTTGCTCTACAGCAAGACAGCAAGCGCCGAAGAGAAACCACAAACGGACGAGGCTGGGGGGATAGGGGGAACGAGAGGAGAGACGAAAAACCCGAGGAGAGAAGGGGAAGGAGGTTGGGAAAGGAGGTCGGTCTGCGCATGCGCACTGGGCCCGAGCTTTTTTCCCGCGCTGGCCAGCAGAGACGCTGTGAGTGGCTCCTGGGGATCACGTGGTTTGGGCGCCCGCCATTTTCCCTGGACCATTGAGTAAACGGCAGCTTCCGGCGGATGCTTCCTCCCTTTGCGTGCGCACAATCCCCGTCAACTTCTCCTCAAGAAAATTCCATACCGTCCTGAAAGCGACTTTTATCGAGTGGCGCAGAGGACACGCCCGAGTCCCACTGACTTCGTAGCTAAGGACGTAACACCGCCGGAAGCTCCCTGGTCTCTGCCGATACCACCAACCTTCGCAGGTCTTCCAAACCTTCGGGAACCTTCCTTTCCTCACCTCACTTCACCTCACCTAAAATTAGATTAAAACAAAAACAAACTAAAACTAACCTAAAAGCAAAACTAAACGGAGCAGTACCGAACTGGTTAGGAAACCCAGGACGTCTGTGAAAGGCAAGGACGGGAACCGGCCGTCAAGCGCCCTGACCCGACACAATTAATTAAGCGTTGGTACCCCGAGCTGGACAAACGATGCCCGTTGAACTATTTTCCGAAGCCGACAACTTAACAGCCGTGATTATATCCGCTGTTTTCGAAGAAGGCCTAATGCAGTTTCCAGGATGCAATGACCAACGACACATGCTCACTAATGCATTGCGCCCATTTTCCCGTATGCTCACGGAAAACCCAGGTCTAACTGACGGCTTGCAGCGCCGGATAGAAACCGGAGACACAACACCATGGAGATGTAATCCGGCCTCTAAGTGTACACAAGCGCAATCTCCTTGATGCTGCGCTGGACGAGATGATCGAGACCGGTGCTGTGAGACCTTCCCGAAGCCCGTGGGCTTTTCCGGTCGTTCTCGCGCGAAAAATGATGGAAGTCGACGTCGTTCCTTGAGTGACATCCTTTGCGGTTGTGACAGTGCAGGATCCGACTCCGCTATGTGATCCTCCATTGATGGGTTCTATTTTCCCCATCTTGTATAGAAGTCGTGGTACCTGCTAGAACTACTTCGCCAACTTTGAATTCTTGACATGCTGGGATGATGTTAGGTGCCGACTGGAGTTCTCTCAGGTACTCTCTGACACTGTTGAAGTCGCCGCAAAGCACTACGTCCCATTCCACATTTGTGAACTCTTGAAGAGCGGATAAAAGACTGGCAGATATGATTAGGGCTTCCGGTTTTCGGTGCTTATTTTTTAGAGAAACGGTGAAAAAAAACGGTGGTTATTCCGCTCACCACGAAGCGGTGGCTTTCGACGGATGTATTTAAACATCAAGACACTCGGTGAAAATCGGCGTGGAACGACACTGGCGCTAGCTATTCGTACAATACCAAAGCATTTTATTTTCAGATTTTACAAGAGTTATAACGGCTATGGCCTGAATTTATTGTAATAGATGACCAGGTGCATGTTAAGAGACTCGGCAGACATCGCGCACCGCTCTTTTCACTGCAAAAATGTTAGGTAAAAGATATTCAGCCAGCTCGTCCTGGAGTTCTGGTAGGTCACTGAATGACACGACACACTTAAAAGAGTGAAGAATGTGCTCAGCGCTACTGCCTACTTCGGACTTGTTGGTGGGATCAATAACCCTGACTTCGTTCCAGAAGGACTCATCTGAAATGTCCATTGTGAGAGGCAGGTTCCTTTCCCTTGTAGAGATCCACTTTGTGCGCACAGTCTCGTAAAATCTACTGAATGCTGTCACGCACTGCCATCGATGTAACTCCGTCATTGTCTCTAGAAGGGTTGTTGTTCTTGTTCCAAAATCTGAACACGGTCTTGCTTCACACCACGTCTGCAGTTTCGCTTCCAGTCCCGCAGTCCAAGCACGCAGAAAACATCAGTTGCTATAGCGTACCCTCTGACTCAATCAGTTTCATGATTTCAACAAGATTGCTTGAGGTTTCTGACAGAAAGGTCAACTTAGCATACAGTACTGCAGAGTCTCCCAATATCAGGTTCCGCATTTTCTCCGCTTTCTTGCCTTTGAGGGAAGTGGAGTTCATCAGTTGCTTGAGTGATTCCCTTTGGTGCAAAACCGAGAAGCCTGAGAAGGCCATTCACGGTGGCTATCGGTGCAAAATCCGTTTCCACCGAACATGAGAAAATTTTACTGGTGTACGTTTATCGGTGCTTTTCGGTAACTACAGAAAACCGGAAACCCCAGATATGGTGCAAGTTACAGTGGCATGAAATCAACGACAGCGACAGAGCTGTTTATTTGAGCTTGACTGTCGCTATGTGCATGGTCTGCCCTGCTGATTGAGGACCACAGCAAGATCTTCCGTACATACACTCCCTGGGACAGCCCATGATGCCGCTGTTCACCTCCGCACATACACGCAGTACCGCAGCTGCGGGCGACGAGAAGCCGGTACGCGCGCCGCGGAACTCTTCACGTGCCTTAACATGTGAGGCGACAACCGCCGCTGCCACTAGTTCTCTGAGGCACGTGACGCAAACGTCACAGCCAACTGACTCTCCGAAATGTCCAATTTGCATCGCGAGCCTTTTTCTCGTTCCTTCGCTTTCTCTCGCCACGCCAAGAAAGAGAAGGGTTTCGGCGATGTGACGTACGGACAGGATCTTCACGAAATCGAGCCCTTAACAGCTGTCCCTGTAAAAGTACGGAACCGCAAGGTTGTGCGTGGATTACCGCCGGCTCAACGAGGTAATGGTAAGAGATTCGTTCCCTTTTCCCTCGATAGCCTCGATATGTACTCGTTGGGATTGGCCAACGTGTTTATAACGCTGGATTGCACTAGAGAATTCCTGCAGGTACCGATAGCACCTGTTAATGTTGAGAGAACAGCATTTACATGCCATAGGGGACTGTTCGAATTTGTCCCACTTCCCTTTGGATTATCGAATTCCCCTGGTAGTTTCCAGCGTGTGTGGACGAGGTGCTTGCTGGCGATGTGAAATTCGATTCCGCTATGGCGTATATGAAAGATGTAGTAATTTTTTCACGTACACTCCAAACGCAACTTTCTTACTTGAAAGTGGTGTTGGGACGCATGCAAGCTGCAGGATTGACTGTCAATCCCCGAAAGATGAAATTGGCTACTAACCGCATCGACCCGCTCGGGTTCAAGGTGGAGTCCGGCATGGTCAGGCCGAACGAGGACAAGCTGAACGCTATCCTTGAGTACCCCCGCCCAACTGATGTTAAAAGCTTGCAGCGCTTCCTGAGTATGATTGGCTTCTATAGGCAATTGATACCGCGATGCACATACCTAACGCAACCGCTAACATGGCTTTTGCGTTAGGAGCACGATGGTCGTGGGGTGGAGCGCATGAACAGGCATTTACCTCTCTTGCTAAAGCGATTGCGGAAGCCTGTATCACCCAGACATAAATCGCCCATATGTACTTCAAACAGATGCTAGCGATTACGACCTCGGCGCAGTCTTGTTGCAGCAGCACAAAGAGGAGCTAGGGAAGGTGGCTTTTGCAAGCCGTACGCTGACAACTCCAGAGCGGAATTATACTGTGACGGAGAAGGAGCGCCTGGCAATCTTGTTCGCACTACATAAGTCCGACATGTATTTGGACGGTGCGAAATTTACTATCCAGACCGCCACCAGGCTTTATCCTGGTTAAAGCAGGTGAATAACCCAGCTGGACGACTCGCACGATAGAGTTCAACGTTGCAGCGCTCCGACTTCTCCGATGGAGTACCGGAAGGGAAAACAAATAAGGCGGCAGATGGTGGCCGCGGTTGAGCAGACCGTTTCGGAGTTCTCGTGGGGACAGATTGTAAGCAGGGAGGACATCCTGGAAACACTGAGGACCACTGGAGTAGCCAAGGGTGGGGGTGGGGGTGGAGGGATATGGGTATTCAACCCCCCGAAATGGTACATTCGGTAGTGCATTTGGGAAAGGGAAACAAGGGGACATCCTCCTCCCCCATGTAAATAGAACCCCAATGGTTATGCATTACCAATACCGGCCAATGGTTATGCCGCTACAGCGACCCGAGGGTCGCGGTAGCGGCAGCAAGATTTATTCTAGGTTGTGTCGTATCGCAACTTGGCCAGGCATGAGACAGGATGCGGTATACACGCAGCGTCCGGTATGTCAAATATGAACCCGCGCCGCCCCGAGGTTGGTGGCGTTTCTACATACGTTTCTACGCTGTTGAGCCGCGTGTTTGTCCTATACTCTTTTTGCCGTTTCTCTGCGTCGGTTTTATATACAGAAGGGTCGTGTTTTCACATAATGCCTCAAATTTTTTCCGACTTACGCTAGTTGCTTGGTAGTACCACAACAACGAATATGCGAGATGAAGCCAGAGTTTTGATTAATGACAAATAATTTCGTTTTATTGCAGGATAAACCCTTACCTCCGATATCTGACCTTGCCTGCGATGAGCCTTCGGTGCAGCACACCACTAGCTCTATTTCTGATATTTCTTCGAACGCGTTGCATTATTGGAAGTGGCATGTCGAACTTCACGACGGACGGTGTCATTCCGGATGTCATCACTAGGGCCCCTGCGAGAGTTCTCAGATATAGCTACGATGCTAGAGTGATCAGCCTTGGAGAAAAGTTATCCGTCCAGGTAAGAAACGCTGCTTTCTAAAAGTGCTGCAGGTTTGGACTCAGGTTTAAACGTATCAACTTTCAACTCAAGGCGCCGTTTTGTATGCCTCAGTGCCTATTCTTGTAGGGAACAGTCCCAGAACAACAGCAGCGGTTGTGCTGCGACAGAAGGATCGGCCAAGCATTTTCAAGCGCAGATTAAAGCGGCTCTAAACACTAGCAGGAATGGTACATTCAAAGTCACTAAGGAGTGCACTAAAACTCAGATAGGCATTGGCGATTTTTCAAACGAATGGTCGAAAAATTTATCAGCCTATGTATTATACGAAGGTTATACAATAACATATAAGCATACCCGGCTTAAACCGGAAATGTGGAACCCTAGCTACGGTAGCTAGAAATGTCGATCTACCATGCAATTGCTTATTAGCTTCACACGGGGTTTGAGGCCAGTGGCCTGGCCAAGTGCATACAGCACATCTAAAACAAGAGATATATAGTTTTCATGGGATAACTGTCTTGAGCTGTCTTGTTTTCATGGTTCACAACGAATAATAACGACTAACGCCTCGTTGTCATCAGCTTCCTTGCTTAACGTCGTCAGCAGTTTCCCACAGGACAGTGTATCTTTTGCACTTTATGTCTTGAACTCTCGTATTTTGTGTTGATTCTACATACTGCACACTAAATAACTCCTTTTTGGGTGTAATTTGACGATACCCTAACTGACTCCCTTTTTGGTGTATATATACACCCTCTGGCAAAACTACACCCCCCAGAAAGGGTGTTCTCTGAACACCTCTTTTGGTGTAATCTAGCGGTACCCTAACTGACTCCCTTTTTGGTGTATGTCTACACCCCCAGGCAAGACAACACCCTTCAGTAAGGGTGTTATACCGAGGGCAACAGAAACACAACAGTTAGAATAACAGGCATATTCTTTATTTGGATTACCTGTCGACCAAGATAAAGGTATTACGGTGAGGCCAAGAGAAGTCCTGCCTCTGTAGTGATAGAAAAAATGAATTGTGAAACGCCTTAATCAAATTAAGGGCGAACCACAAATTACATGATAGTTACGCAGATGGTTGAGCCCACAGAAGGTTTATGAGTATACACAAACACAGCCCTCATGCCCAACATGCAAGCAGCTCAAGATAGAAAGTAAGGCGATCGATAAATGATGATGATGATTGAATTGGCGCAAAAGCAACTCAAGCTATAATAAGCCAAAACCATGGTAATATTGTGACTAGTTAAAAATCAGACGATTATACTAAAATAACATAGAAATTAAGAAGCACGCAATCATAGTGTAGTTAAGAGACCAATGTCGCTACAAAGCTACAATTGGTAAAGGGTAAGCGAAGTGTCGGTAGCGAGACCCGAGCCCATACCTCTCAGATTTCTGGTCAAGTGTATTACCAATTACACCATTCTGACATCGCCAACACACAAACTTGCCAGGGCCTGGTTCAGAAGACGCGCACAGCCATTGACTCGGCACATCTGATCGGAAATCAGAGGGTTCTGGCCTTGTGGTTTCATTGCCCGCTACCTCTTGCCTCTTGAGTTGTTGACTCTTGCCAGCGGCTTTACTTGCTACCACAAATTGCACCAACTTCGTTTGTTACATGTACCCCTTGACTTTGCCTAACGGCCACATGAGACCGTTACAACGCGACGCGCACTGCTCTCTGATCTAACCCGTGCATTCCACTTAAGGTTCAAACATAATCTCAAAATACCCGCTTCAAAGGCACCTCAATCAACGGGACAAGACAAAATACACCGATAACACTTACCAAACAGCACGCTGCAGCGAGACGCTCGGACAAGTTACTCGATCCGATGGGCACGGCGCATCTGTTCCTTGCATCCGTTCGAGACCCGGAACCATAATCCTTGCAGTGTCATACTAAACTCAGATGGTCAAATGACCTGTAGTTCACCAAACGACCTCCCCAAAGGACACGAAAACTACCACAACTAACTCCAACCGCCTTAGCTGGAGAACACAGAGTAAACAGCACACTGTTGACAGACCTGCCGTAGCGAAGCATTAGAAATTTTATTGCCACTACACTTTTTTCACACCAATTCTCAAAATTACACCCTGCAGAGCGGGACATACACATATTACACCAATTTCAGACCAAAAACAGGGTGTATTCTTTTTCTTGAGGGTGTAATAAGGAAGTAAAGCAATTGATACACCCCAAATACACCCCAATTACACCTAAAAAGGAGTTTTATTTTTTAGAGTGTGGAACCCCACAGATGCACCGAAATATCTCGTTCCTCCAGAAGCAATCGATCACGTCCCTGTGTGCAGGGTGGAGCAAGGGAGTCTAAGTCACTTACTGTTTCTTTCCTCTAATTTTCCCACTGGCCAACCCTATTTCGCTGAGTGCGTCATCTTCAGTGGCCAAAACGGCTCTTATCGGCAGAAGAAAAGACATTCCGTTCTCTTCTTTGCGCACACGGCGTTCCTGGCACACGGTGATTGTGTGCCTTCCTTGAAATTAGAAATGCTAGAACATAGTTACTGTGGTGCACATTCAAAACACAAACGAGTTTGTGGAGCTTGTCCCAGAATTATCTGACCCAGAACGTTTTGAACAGGGAAGGGTAACGGACGCATTTTCGTTACAGTTTCCATTTTCGTCACACTGGCAGTACCCCCAAAGTATAAGTGCTAAAGACTGACTGGGACATCTTGAACTACTTCCATCGGCTCTACTGTCTGAGCTTTTCCCTGAATTTCCAGACGGATGTTGGGACTGTCCCCCTGAAGTCGGCCCAGAACACTAACATATGTCCGTTCTTCTGCAAGAACAGTTTTATGGGGTGGAAAGTAACTGTTCTGAGGCTGGAACACACAAACACACCACAAGCCTCAATACCTTAGAACAGGGGTCTCAAACTCAAATGAAGTCGCGGGCCACGGGCCCTAGAACACATCACGGAGGGCCACAAAGAAAAGAAATGACGGTAATTATCATAAATACCTTGATATATCATATCATAGAAATGTACACAAGAACAGGAGCGGCGTGTCCAGAATTAATTACCCAAAAGCTCCATTTTCCACACCAACAGAAATAAGCAGCTGCCCTTCAAACCGTGTACTGAAATTATGAAAAACGATTCGAGAAAAACACGTAGTCCCGTTCACGAAAGATTATGCGAATGTTCGGGAGCTCTAACTATCTCCTCTTTACACACTGTATTGTTGCCTTTGCTCACAGTTTCAAGTTGGAAAAATAAATGAAAAATCAGATAGAAACACCTATAGCTGACATTATTCACAATTGGTTATTGCTTCGGGTTTATAATATGACTCCTAAAAAAATAAGGTACAATGTCCTTTGTGTATACATAATTGTTCTGTTGTTTTTAATGTGTCACTATTTGACTTACTGTGAGAATTAAGATGGACCCCTCTTAATCATCACATTAGCTAGGGCGCTACGCGATGCTGCTATTACTTACGCGTATACCAGGTTGCCGTGTCCGGAACTTTGTGAGGTCCACGAGCTTGCTCCACGAAATGCTCACATGCCGTGTATTCTGACTAACATGAACAGAGGCGGCTGTACGCCGGGCAAGGTTGAAAAGAATGCCTGAAAATCTGGTTTTGTTCCTAATTCGTTCTTCATTAAATTTTTCGATGGGGTAGCTTCGTTGTCTTTGGTGACCAAGAGACCGCTGGCCACAGAACAGGTCATCGCTGGCCACATGTGGCCGGTGGGCCGCGTGTTTGCGACCCCTGTCTTAGAACATCAACAATTGAAATATGGCAGTCGTCGAAAGAGCCAGATACCGGCAAGATTTGAACCACGCACCTCTTGATTGCCGGTCAGGTGCCCAATGAATTAGGCTACGCTGGCATCTGCTTTCAGACGGCTTCAGGAGTCTATCAGGAGCTACCACGCATAATATTTTTGCTCTCCGGTGTCTTGTCAATGCGCAATTAAATTTACGAAGCGTCCTAAAAAACAGGTATGAGCGGTGCGGCACGACCTTGGGGGGCCGTCCCGATCCCCTGGAGTGATGTAATCAGGTCTGCCCATGTAACATACCGTGTATTCACACGGGTCAGTCTTATGACTGCTGACGTATAACGGCCTAATGACGGCTGACGGTCAGTCGGCAGAGCATATGATCGCTTTGTTGCTGCACGTGACCGCGCATTTCGGGCTCGTGATTGTTTCTTGGGCTCCGCACAATCAGACGGGGGCACGCGGGTATCCTATGCTCCCAGCACATATCCTGATTAAAGTCCGTGGATGTCCCAATACAGGGACGTGTGACCGCGTGTGGAATTCTGACGTGTGACGGCGTCGGCTGCCGGCAGAGACCAGCTCGCGTGGCTGAGTGGCTAACGTGCTGGCCATCTCACGTCGAAACTGTGAGGTACCCGAGTTCGAATATGCCTTATTCATAAGTGCTGCCATCTCGTGGCGGTCGTGCGATGTCCGATTTCCTGGAACGGGACAAGCTGGAGAATCGGGAAACTTGCGATTCAAGCTTTTTAGGATGGCAGGCGAGCAGAAAGAATGCACAGCCGAGCTCACGAAGCTAACGTCATACTATACTAACGTTTCTTTCGGACAACTTCGTTGTCCTCTTCTACAACGAGGAAACAGCATCGCATAAGCCGCTCGGCGTAGCTGCAACTCCCTGACTGAATCTCACGTCGAATTGCTCACGTTTAGGACCCTGTCGCTTTTGTACATATACTCAAATAGTTGCCCGAAGTTTACAGCAGAGTGTTTTGATGCGGTGTGTTACGCACTTACGTAGCGGGTCCCTATATGCGCGTTTGTGCAGCATGGAGTGGCGATGGATGATATCTTACTACTGGACTCTTTGCTTAGCTGCCGGTCCTGTTCAGTAACTGAATAAAAAAGCATTTGAGCACCTGTGACAAGACACATTTTGTGTATCTTCAGTAAAATATCAGATGTACATTCATACTCGCATATGTAGCTGTTTGGTACCAGACACCCAACAAAATGTGAACGGATACATACTTTTTGGGATGCAAGTCATGTGAAGCTGACAGTTCACACAAAGAAAGAGGAAGAGCCCCTTTCTTGGAGACACACAAAACCAGACTGTCTGTGACGATTTCACGATTTACTCGCATGTCATGTCGTTTTCTTTGTGATGCAAAGGCAACGGCACGCCAGAAGGAGCACATTGCCTTTACTCTGAAATCTGATGTGTCGTACTTGGTTATCTGCTTGGTACACAGCTCCTTTAAAAAAAGCAATTATAGCAACGATGTCCCAAACGGACATGTACCACTAAGAGAGACAGTGCACAAAGCTCATTTTCCCAATGATGGTCTAAATGCTAGTCTGGCAGCACGCTTCCACTCGAAATTCAACACTCCTGCACATAAATGAGGTCTTCTGTAGCTCGTGTATAGTATAGACCTACTTCTGAAAGAAGCTCCCGTCCCGTGACACGCCAAACAACCACAATCTAAGCATGTTCTGACCGTGAACGTGTCACGTGCCTTTTTAATCATTAGAGGCAATAATAGCGAACTGAGGATTTACCTTCTCGGTATTCGGGCCAATATTGCCCTTTTGGGTGCACAGTGGCACAAGAAGTAATGGGGAGTTCCCGGTCAACCTCCCGGGATGCCGCGTTGTTGGCGATAGGCGATGTGGCGAAAACCGAAACCACAGGCAGCTATACTCAAACATGGTGTAGAGGACGGTGGTCTTCCTCTACATGAGCCCCGACCGGCGATGATGGTATGCCACGGAGAGGCGATGACGGTGGCCTGTCTCCATGGCCGCGCCGGTGGAACTGAAGCCGGTGCTCCACGCGCGTGGCCATCGTTGTCGTCGTCGTCGTCGTCCGCTACAGGGGTCCCCCGGCCGTCAGATGCGTTGCGGACGCATCGCAAGAGCAGGGAACAGCGGGAACAGCGGGAACAGGGGCACGGCACACGTTGGCGGCACTTCAGTGAGGATGAAGACGGGGAGAGCATCCGTGTGTAGGTCATCCTTGTGGTAGGTGTGGACGGGAACAGCGATCCGTCGCAGAGAGAGTGAGGCGCTCGGTGTCGTGGTCCTGGGGTGCCGCGACCGGCACGGGAGCCGAAGCTCGATAGTCCCAGGTGGAGTGAGTGAGGTGCCGAGACGGGCTTAAGCGTGCCGAGGCGTCGGCTGCCGCGACTGCCGCAACCGGCAGGTGAGCGCAAGGCTCGAGTGTCGCGGCCGGCAGTGAGAAGCGTGAGCGAAGAGAGAAGCGTAGGTGAGAGAGAGCGAAGAGTGCGGTAGGAGTGAAGGTGGGCCGTGTGTGCCGGAGGTAGTGCTGCTCGATGGCGTGGTCAGAAATTTGGGATGGTGAAGGGCCGAATTGCTCCGGACGTGATGTTGTTTGTCCGGGTCACCAAATGTAGAGGACGGTGGTCTTCCTCTACATGAGCCCCGACCGGCGATGATGGTATGCCACGGAGAGGCGATGACGGTGGCCTGTCTCCATGGCCGCGCCGGTGGAACTGAAGCCGGTGCTCCACGCGCGTGGCCATCGTTGTCGTCGTCGTCGTCGTCCGCTACACATGGCACGTAAACGTAGTCTCCGTCTCCGTAGCGCGCACCTATGCATAAGGCGTATTGCCGCCTGTGTTATCTGGGGTTTTTCCCGGGATTTCCTCAGACGGGCTCTCAATATATGTCGGCACAGTTCCCTTAGAAGTCGGCCCAGGACGCACATTTCCCCCAGAGCGTTAGTCGTGACGTTGCCCACCTCTGTGAGGCCGTCAACGGCGAGCTCTTTCCCTAGCACCACCACCGCTGCCGGCAGATTTGAATTGCAGAAAAGAAAAAGCTGGAAGGAAGCCTGCGCGTGCCCGCTCTGTCGTCGACACAGGGGTGACACAAACCCGCCATTGTTGTAACTACCCTCAAGCGGGTGCTTCTGGCAAAACTGTCATCTTGTCCTGGTCGCACGTCATAGAAAACGTCACTTTGAGGCCATGTGACTTTGTTTACATGTCGTTTTGCCGCTTAGCGACATATTTCCGTCGTCATGACGCCAAGAGATGAACGTATTTTGCCAGTGTGAACTATGCGGTGATTCTTCCGCAACATGGTAGCCCAGTTCTCCTTAGTTTTAGTACATTGCATCGGCTCATGAGTTTTAGCGCGCGGTCGTCATCACATCTTTGGAAGTCATCAACAGTACGAGGCCTTATGTGCAAAACTGCGCGTTTGTTTTATTGCGAGAACATCGAATAAAAATAATTACCGTGATCGAAAGACATCCAAAACGTTGCGCAGAAACAACAACCGCATTGTTTACAAACGGTTTGCCCGCCGATAACGGGCGCCGCCATCTTTAAGGTCACGTGTGCCTTGACGTTTGCTGTTACGTGCGACCAGGACCTTTCCAGGATGCATTGCGTTCGCCCAGCACGCTTTCGTCTGCGGAGCAATGTATTGGATGCCACCCCTGTGGTCGTCGACAAGCCGACAGGTGCGAATTCTCGTAATCAGAGGAAGATTTTCAGACGGCCTATGACCTCGTTTTCTCAAACACGCCTTCGATACCGTCAGTCGTGAGAAAACCGACTCGTGTGAATACAGTGATGGCATCAGCGTCAGACATGATCAAAGAACTTTTAGATGCGATAGTATTTCTTTAACGCACTTTTAATGCCTCGGTGAAGCCGCGTCGCGTCAATTTGAGGGACAGGAGCATCGGAGAGGGGCCCTCTTATACCCCTGATACACACTTACCCTGTGGTTGACAGCACAACCACGATTGAGTTTGGACTGAGTTCCTGAGCTCTCGAGTATCGGCGTATCGTGGACCTAAGAGTTATTCTCAGTTATTTTCCTGTTATTCTCAGTTTACATTAATGACATTGTAGCCGTATAACAAATTCCTCATTTATGCTGATGATACTACCCTTTTTGTTTCTGGTGCCGATGTGAAGCAAGCCGTTGACAAAGCGAATATTGTTCTAGATGAGATAAGGCTTTGGACCAGTGTTAATGGCTTAGTAGTAAACGTAACTATGACAAAGGCAGTTTTATACAGATAAAAAAATAAACCTGTTTTCTGCCCTGTCGATATATTTCTTGGGGATCATCACATTGAGGTTGTGAAGTCAATGAAAGTACTAGGAGTACATTTTTCAGAAAATTTGTCCTGGGACTATCATACATCTTATGTTAGAGCAAAAATTTCTAAACCCATTGGGCTCATGAATCGGCTCCGCGTTACTCTGCCAAAAAGGATTAAGTTGATCATTTACAATTCATTGATATTTTCCGTACTGCGTTATGGCCTGTTGGTTTCGGGTACGGGAACCCAGGTTTCCATTAACAGTTTGTTCATAGCACAAAAGCGCGCAGTTAGAATTATAGCTGATGTACCTTTCGACAGTCACACTGACGAACTGTTCATTACACTTAACATCATCAAGGCAACAAACCTATATAGCTATTTTTTGTTAAAAACCTATGTAACTGCTGTAAAGCAAAATAATGCCTTTTTTCTATCGCTTCTTTCACTTCATACTTTCACCGAGCATACGCGCCACACTGCAAGATGGAAGATTCCTAAGTTGAGGACTGATTACGGACGCCAGTCGCTAACCTATAGCCTTCCACATATACTAAGCACGTTTTCCGCACTGAATTTGCACGTTAATGATGTGTCATTGTCCTTCCTAAGGACACTAAGCATACGTTGTGCATTGTGTAGCTGATTATGCTGAATTGTTGTCTCCTATGTGCAGTGCCTGCATTTCGTGTATATGTTCCTTTATATGTTTTCTCTTTGGCTAGATTTCTTATGTAACTATCAGTGATGAGTGACAAAGGGTCGTGCCCTAGTCAAGCAGCTTTTTTGCTGGTTTTTGGCCACACTCTGATGTACAGGTTCCTACAAATGTTTCCAATAAATGAAAATGAAAATGAAATGAAGAGTCCAGAAAAGAAACGCCGCCGATTACGACCGCATTGAGACAGCTATACTGCGGTTCTCGTCGGGAAGCAAGTACGGGTTAAAATTGAAAACCTGACGACGGAATGCAGGTAGGAAAAGCAGTTTGTAGCAGTTCATTTCCTGTTTCTGCTTGCATTTCGTACATATCGCAGCTACTTACGCCTAATTTATCCAGCTACCACAACATGGTGGTATAGATGATTCCGTGCGATAAGTGGCATTTCCGTCGCATTCGTCGCGTGTCCTTTTCGATGTTTCATACTATTTGGTAGAACAGATGACATGTCGTACTTGAATTTCCAGCTTCACCTAAGAAAACTACAGATGCACTACACGGTTTCGCACTGCTACAGAACGTCTGCTTCAGAAACAGTGAAGTCATGATTGGTGAGCATACAACCACAGCTGCAATCTGAACCAGCGTGCTGATATGCTTTGTGCAACTCTGCATCTGACTGATCTGCTTCAGGATGATGTGGGGAATTAAAATGGGGAGTTTGATATCTTCTTCGCCGAAATATGTATTGCAGTTAGTATATCACTACTTGTTCTGTATGAACTCATGTCAACCAAGCATGTGCTCAAAACATGTAATACTTTGTAAAGGCATTATTAAGCGGTAAAAAATTAAAGGGCGATAAGTCTGAAGTCAGTAAAGTGATAAACATGAATGATAGGAGGGACGACATTTACCAAGCTGCAAACCAGGGTCAGTGCTAGCAGTGCCATGTTACCACAAAGCGTAGCAAGACAACTAGTGGAGATTCACGCGCAACAAGTGAAGGCAACAGTAGCTTAGAGGAGGACGAAACCTGAGACGGAGAAGAAGACACAACACACACACACAAAATTTATCGAACACAGTAAACTTTAATGGACGACAAATCCCTATATATTCATAAACCTTCGAAGCGGGGAAAGGGGAATATTTGAAGGTTTGCTTACGCAGTTACCACGTGTGGTTATCTCAATGGTTCCCCTGAGAAGTCTCCGCCAAGTATTCCTTTCCTTGCACAAAATACAGGTTTCACACAAATGCTGGCTTGACAGGCTATAACCAAGGAAACGAACACAACTTTTTGATATTCGTTGTCCGTTTTCATATTCGTTCGGTGGTTATAGTCTGTAGCCACTGTATGAGATTGCTTTCAGCAGGCTATAGCAAGCATATCATTGCCTCAAGCGCCTTTTCTTGGTTCCTTCGGAAATTATCTTGCCACAACCCTCTTAAATCCATAACCCTTACGGACGCAACCAAGAACAAGTTTATGGTTATTTCCTACCGTCACACTGTATCCCACACAATCCGCTCCTCGCAGTAGAGTTTCTCCAGCAGCTGGAGCGCCCTCTACCAGCCACGTGTTAACATTTTGGGTAGTAACTTCTGGGCGGGTCTCCTGCTTTCCTTCGGTTAGACTTGTCTCGCTAAATGTCATCCACTAAAGCGAAGCTCATTACAATCGCTTAGTACAGCGCACCTTTATTTAGTGGCTCTATAGGTTAGACGAAGTTACACTGCGCGTTCGCAATTTTTTGTAATGAAACATGTATGAGACGCGACGAGCTTGCCAGGCATGACTCTCGCCAGGCAAACCTCGCCAAAATGAAGAAGCAGTCGAATACATCCAATTTCTCCCGTGGGGGGATAACCGTTGTCAAGTGGAGCAGCCCTTAGGCTTTTTCGGAGCTTTTTGAAAGAAGCAATCTAGCCTTCACGGACCTCCCGCCGTAATCTGGACGGGAGGTCCATCGTCTGTATGACACTTACCACAGGTCAACAGGTCCCCGTCAGCCCTGCCAAACGACAACGGGTAGGGAGCCCTTCCTGTGGTGATCCCGACAATCCACAGACCGTGAATGTTCCCAATAACACCATGGACACTTCGGTACCGCCAGCACCTCAGAAGACAGATGAGATGAACGATGGCAACCTTGCACTATTCTTCATGAACCGTTCACCACTGTCTACATCTACAGAAAGAACCAAGCCGGCGGTATTCCCATACTGTTTCCCTAGTAACTACTCCTTCTGGAAGGTGAATCCTAATGCGGTCGCTAGTGAAATACGCCTGCTATTCCGGTTAACCGTGACAATTTCACGTGCTAGCAACGTCAAGTGCTAGTCACACGTCATGTGCTAGCCCAACAACAGGTTATGCATCACCGTTTCCACGGAGATGGTTCTCTCTTCGTCTCCGTACGGTCCGAAGCAGCTGCCCGCAACCTTTTGTCAGCTAAGTGCTTAGCTGGGATTCCTGTGATACCATCAATACCCCAATCGTACGCCAGAAATATGGGCAAGATATATGATGCTCCAAGAGAGTATTCGAACAACGACCTCGTGCTCTATCTCAAAGACGCACGGGTTTCATTTGCACGGCGACAGGTTCGGCATTCCAGAAGGTGGCAGTGATGTGTTTACCCCGTTACGGAGCGTGATCCTGACTTTTAAACCTACAATCCGTCTTCCCCACCGAATTAACCTTGGGTTTCAGACCTTCACAGTCCAAGAGTACATAGAAGGCCCCATACAGTGTTATAACTGCCAACGATTTGGCCATATTGCACGAAACTGCCGAGGTTCTACACAGTGCGGCATCTGCGCCGGGCCTTACCGGAGATCAGACTGCAACAATAAAAGAGAGCCAAAGTGTGCTAACTGCAAATCCAGCCGTACCGCATCATTTTTATTATGTCCTGTCAAGACCGCCGCCACCAAAAGGCACCAAGACCGGACACTACGACTTCCGTATGACGCTCCTAGGGGTGGTAGTGCCACACTCCCGTCTCGTACAAATGCACAAGCATTTCCTGCACTACCCCCTCGATCTGCACCAGGTGAACGAGGGTCGCTAAACACAATCGCGGCTAAGCCTATAACAAGCAGCCACCCACCGCCTCCTCGTCCATCAAGGCAGATTACAAACACTTACGCCAGTGTGACGGAACCAGCAGGCACGAGGAGACAGTTACCCTCTTCAGCCTCTGAAGATATGCCTTCTCTGGGACTCTTCTCAGCGGTACTCGCTACCCTTAAGGCAATTGTCTGTGCTTTTCCTGGTGCGTCGCAACTGCCTGAGGTCCACGCGCTTCTGGCACTGGAGGCATTATCTTCGCATCAGTATGACGGCATTGTATAGAAAAGCCATGGCAATGCAGTGGAATCCTCGAAGCCTGCGTAACAAGCTCCCTGATTTTAAATTACATCTACAACAGTACAAGTTCCCTTTCATAGCTATATGCGAACACGGCATGGATTCTACACATCGCCGTCAATGGATACACAATCTATCGATCTCATCAATCCCCTGAGAGCAGAACAGCGCTATACGTTCGCAATGACCTCGTTGCTGCGCAAATCGGGTCAGTTTGTCATCCCTCTTATGATTACGTCACCTGCAGGATCCGCCTTGGCCCCATGCTGTTTACGGTCGTCAGTATCTATATCCGTCCCGCGGTACAGGTGCCGTGGAGTGACCTCGAACGCTTACTTGGTTCTCTGGAAGCCCCGGCGCTTGTGCTGGGTGACTTCAATGCACATAACTCGGCCTGGGGAAGCTGAAGGACGGACATTAGGGGAAGGAGGTTGGTGGAGGCAATGGAGAATAATAACATGTGCCTGTTGAACAACCGCGAGCCCACTTACATGCGATCCCCAACGTCACTCGATGAATATATTGGACCTCTCGTGGTGCTCAACCGACATAATTCGCCACTTGTCGTGCGCTACGGACGTCGACACTAGAGGTAGCGATCATTTTCCTCTATATATTTCGCACGACAGACTGCCCCTCTCAGCAAGTACTGGACTGATTTCTTTCAGAAACTCGAGACTTTTTCGTGCGGGCCTCAGAACATCTGTGCACACCGGAATGTCCCCTGAGGCTCTCTCTCAAGCAATTATCCGCGGTATTCAGGAAGCGGTGGTCATGTCTAAAAGGGTAACAGGCCATGTCGGCCATTCCCCAGCAATTAACCACCTTAGAGCATTACGTCGCCGAGCACAAAGAACGGCTCGTCGGACAGGGCAACTTACGGACATTCTGGAATACAGCCGGATGAAAGCTAAAGTAACACGAGAGCTTAAGAAAGAGGACAGGAAGCGCTGGCGTAAGTTTTGCCACCACCTTTCACTGTTTGATCCGGCCACGAAGATCTGGCGGACAATCCGATCTCTGAAGGAGGCGCCCCCTCAAAAGAATCCTCTCGCGGCCTTGCTAGAGGTGTGCGCCGTGGGCATTTTTTTCGGCGGCGGCGTACAGCAGGTTAAAGGCCCGGCGGCGGCGGCGTCAGCGGCGTCACGCCCCGTGGGCTGTCAATATGTTCTCTTCTCCGACGGGGACGCACGAACACCTCAGAGCGGGGGTATTTTCTCCATCACAGACACCGCGACGGTGGCAGTATTTACTGTACCATGCACCAAACAAGTGCGTGAGCACTGGATAGTATTATGAAAGAAAACCGAACACACAAAGGAACATTAGGAGAAGTAAAGCACTTCAAGAAGGTCGTCGCCCAAGAACTTCGACTGGGCGCGTTAAGTGCGCGTTAAGCGCTGGAGAAAACAACATAGCTAGATAATCAGAACGACGAGCCATCCCTTTAATGGCAACTACACGTAACAGTTATAGCGAGTGCCGAACGTTCACAGGACGGCGACGCGTGAAAGCTCTGTCCACTGATCCAGTGGCTTTTTTTGGGAAACCATATAAATATGCGAACGTTAGCAAACGATATGACATAAGGCGCACCCACCACGTCATTGAACAGTATTTTTGCAGAGGCTATAGTTATCATGAATAAATACTGTAAAATCATTTAATTTCGCAGCCCTAAATTTTCGCGCATCGAGTAGGGATATATTCGCAACAACTAAATTTCGCCCGCTCCTCGAGTTCCTCGAATTTTCTCGATTCGCAAAATTCGCGAAAATTAAGGGCTCGCGAAATTAAAGGGTTTTACAGTATAAACTTGTCCAGAACGAGTGGGTTGAGTCTCCCATGCTTCGCGCGCATTATAAGCCCCGCAATTCCGCGATTGAAAACACCCTCTCTGACTGGGTGCTTTTCTCCGGTACACACTAAATGCACTATTTGCTCCGCACTTTACGCACTTTTCGAGCGCAGAAAGAGCGACGGGCAATCCACGTAAGAGGACCAAGTGCTTTGGAGCGATGGAGCTGACTGGTGTAGGCGCTAATCTGTTGGCCAGATAGATCGCTTTCCAACCCAGGTAAGGCGAAGCTCGCGTCATTTCTGCACTCGGAAATTGCTACTTCTTGTTTCGGCTCATTTGCATAGCGACATTCAGCGTCGGATATTTCAACACACGTGCGCGTTTAAGAATTTCTTAAACATGGAATGGCTTTCAACGATTAATATCTTCCGTTCTGCTATCCCGTTTTTACGCGAAATCCCTTAATTAAAGAATTAATGTATTTGAGGTAATTAATGATCTTATAGTTACATACTTTCTTCGAGACCTGACCAACTCAAAAGCGGCATCTATTTCGTTCCGCTATTTTTTAAACAAAAATTCTGTGACGAATAAAAAACAAAACACCCTGTATATGGATCATGACCAGTGCTATGGTGTTGGTGGATGACCGGCAAACAACCTGCAAGAATTGAATGACAAGTTTTCCTGGAGTTGTGCCTCCAGGGTCGGCTATGAAACGAAACTCTAAAGCATAAACAGCATATCAGGAGATGAAATTGTTACTGCTAAAAACACCACAAATGAAGCCTGGAACCTAAGATAAAAGAAAAACAAACAAAATATTAGGTATGGGAGATATTCGTTTATAGAAAGTGGATCAAAATGGGCGCATTACACAGCCGCGCCGATTTTTCAACATCGGCGGCGGCGGCGGCGGCGCGCCGACAGTTTTGGTACGGCGGCGACGGCGAGGCCCCCACCACCGGCGGCGGCGCTTCGGCGCGGCGGCGCACACCTCTAGCCTTGGCTATCGTTAAGGGTGTAGACGAAAACACGCTAGCGAGGACTTCTCTGTGGTACTAAGGACTCCGGCGGCAGCCTCGACCACGCCACTACACCGCAGTTTATCCACAGTTTGACAGCTGAACTTCACCAAGACTGGCCCCATCCCCCGGAAGTTATGGACGCGATTTCACACTAATCGAGCTAAAGGCAGCGTTGCAATTTGTGAACGCCGGCTCGTCCACTGGACCCAATAAAATCACCTATGTCGCCCTGCGAAACCTTGACGGGCGGTCACTCCAAGCTCTCCTTCATGTGTGTAATACGTCTTGGCAACAAGGAGTTTTACCACATACATGGAAGGAGGCATTGGTTGTTCCCATCCTGAAACCAGGCAAGCCCCCAAATGCCCTATCCTCCTTTCGCCCTGTGAGCCTGACAAGCTGTATGGGGAAACTGATGGAGAGAATGGTTTTGCATCGCCTCGACTGGTGGCTCGAAAAACAACGTGCGTTCCCTCACGAAATGGCTGGATTTCGTCGCCACCGAAGCTCCATGGATTCAGTTCTCGAAATAGTCTCTACAGTTCAACATGCTCGTGCCCATCGACGGATCGTCCTATCGGTTTTCCCCGACATCAAGCGCGCATATGGTACCGTCTCGCACATTTGTGTGCTGCACGCCTTGCGCTCGTTTGGGCTATCCGGTCGGCTCTTCATCTGGCTCCAAGACTTCCTTACGGACCGAACTGTGGCTGTCCGTACGTCCCAAGGCCAAAGCCCTCAGCATCCTGTTCCACAAGGAGTCCCCCAAGGAAGCATTCTCAGCCCGACACTCTTTAACGTGGTGATGGCTGGCCTACAATCAGTAATTACTCGTAAAGTGTCGTTTTCCGTGTATGCAGATGACGTCGCCCTTTGGACAGTAGGAAAATCACACCCAGCCATACAGCGCCGCCTGCAGCTCGCTTTAAATAATATCCATACGTACCTCACGCACCTTGGGATGGACCTTTCACCCGAAAAGTGTGTCGAGCTCCCTTTCACGCGCAAAGCTATGGCCGATTTCCCTCTTTTGCTTGGTACAAAGCTTGAGCCGGTACGCTTCCACCGCTTCCTTGGCGTGGTAGTCGACTCGGACTTGCGCTGGGCTCGGCACATTAAACACCTTGAAACTAAAGTGCAGCGATGGCTCCCCGCAATTCAACATCTCTCTGGCTCAGGAAGGGGCAGTGATCAGCGTTCCCTGCTCGCGGTTCACGCGGCATTGGTGAGGGCGACTGTGCTTTATAGCCTTCCTATTCTGCACAGGATATCAACAACTTCATTAAATATACTTCGGTCCCTGTTTGTTCGAAGCCTTCGTCGATGCCTCGGAGTTCCAAGAATGGCTGAAACGCGGCAAGTACTGGCTGAAGCTGGTGAGCTCATGATTGAGGTTCTCCGTGAACGTGAAACGGCTCGGCACTTCCTCCATTTGCGTGCTCACATTCCCCGCCACCCGCTCCTCAGGAAAATTCTATACCGCCCTGAAAGCGACTTCTATCGAGTAGCGCAGATGACACGCCAGACTCTCACTGGCTTTATAACTAAGGACACTATACCGCCGGAAGCCCTCTGGTCTTTACTGGTACCGCCCACTTTTGTACGCCTTCCAAACTTTCTGGAAAGAAGGGATCAGGTCCCCCCCTCAAGTGCTCCACACCCTTCACTACCCAACATTTTGCACAGCGCCGGTAGGGGACGTACGACGCTGGCTCCACCTGCGTGGTGCAAGGAGCGGATACTAGCTGTGGCAAAACATTTTGGTGTCGAAATTGTCTTTTCCAATGTTTTTAAGTTAAACAAACTGTCGCCGTTTTCTTCCGTTTTTCATGACTGTACTGTAAATCAGCGCAAACCGCTTGTATCCTGTAACCAGTTCGTTGTTTATTGTATCCCCTTTGAGTGTGGTATGCGTTATGTAGGCCAAACGGGACGGTGTTTGAATGACCGTCTCCGCGAACACCCCCCAGCTTAAAGGTACTGTAAAGCAGCAGGCATACAATTTTGTTTTTGTTTTGTACTGCTGGTTCATTTGACAACCTGGGTGGTCAGTATACAAACGCCACAAATTTTGTTAAAATCCACCTCGTAGTTTCTTTGAAAATTCAGATTTAATATTATGGGAAACCCTGTGTCTAAGACCCGACACGAATTCCGCAGTTCCCCCTTGTAGGGCGGCGAACATAAACATGTCAATAAAAATGGGAGTGTACGGCGACATTTGTGGACCGCTACTATCACCACGTCGGCTTGCCTGACGTGGTGCATTTTTGCGTGGGTGACTCTCATGGTGTTTCTGCTGACAGTTTGTTACTCATTTCCACGATGTACCAATGTTCTTGCATTTTGAGATAATATATGTCAGCAACTATCTCGTTTGAACAAACTTTTCAAAGAAAGTTAATCAAACCGGCTACTTAGCCCATGACTTAGCCGATACAAAGGTGGGGACATGTAACACTGTTGCTCGACGAATAGGCGATTGTTTCCCACCAGGCGTCGCCCCTCGTCTTTTCACCGTAATTTCAGCCGTGATTAAAAAATATTTAGAGTTTTCTGTCGCACATAAAATTTGCAGTGTGGATTTCTTTCGGAATAAGCTTTCAAATGCAGCTGCCAATATTAACAGCTTGCCTGCTGCTTTACAGTACCTTTAACACTGAAAGAAGCCATATTTCAAGTGAACTTGCCCTGCATCTCCGTGAATGCAACAATTGTAAACCTCTTTTCTGTGAAACCCGTATTCTGTGCAAGGAAAGGGATACTTGGCGTTGGCGGAGACTTCTCAATGAAACCACTGAGATAACCACACATGGTAATTGCATAAGCAAACCTTCCATTATTCCCCTTCTCCCGTTTCGGAGGTTTTTGAATATAGAGGGGTTTGTCGTCCATTAAAGTTTGCTGCGTTTTAGAAATTTTGTGTGTTCTGTCTTCTTCCCTGTCTCGGGTTTCATCCTCTTCGCAGTTATGCACCAGCTAGTCAGCACCCTTCAACTCCTGCCAACAGTAGCTAGTGTGTATTGTTTGTCATTTGTTACGCATGCTCTTTATCCCTTGTGTATTTGATGTGATGCATTATAAGCGTGCTATGTTGGAAGTCCTGGTAAACCTCGAAGGAGGGACAAAACAAATAAAAATGTTACAAGCAGTTGCAGAGGTACACTCTTAATCTGGTAACCTTTAGTAAAGGGTAAAAAATCGCAATATTCTGCCTTCTATTTCAGAAGTTACAAAGTAACTTTTCAGTAGTACCTTTCACGGTGGTAGATAGTAAGGTGATCCGACGCCGCGTCTCCTCCACGCGGTCGGGTGGTTCAAGGTCGGTCCGCGCTTCTCTTCCATGCCGACAGAGCGCGACACTCGTATTGGGGCCCTCTTATCATTGCTTCCGCGTTTACCGTGCATTGGCTCAAAATTGAAGAGCGCGCTATTTTGATTCTGAGTCTTGCCTCCGCTTACAAACTCATGTATTTGATGACAAAAAAAGCTCTGATGACAACGGATCTGACATGGGGAAGAAGTGCTTCGTGCCGCGATGTAACTCCGGGTATAAAACGTGTACAGAGAAGGTGTCCCTGTTTTCCACTCCTGAAGAAGAGGACCGCCTGAAGGTTTGGAGACATGCTACTCCACGCAAAGGTCGCCTTCTTCAGACTACAGACTACGTCTGCGAGAAACATTTCAAAGAAAGGTTCGTCTCGAAAACCTGGGACGCGCTTCACGATGGTCAGGTTGGTCGATGCGCTTCACGGTGGTCATGCGTGTGAGAAAGGAGTATATGACCAGACAATTGACTACATCCTAGACAATTACAATTTGTCATTCCCATGCAGTGACCATAAAGCTGAGTGATATAATGGCGCATATGCTCCATTACTACGTTGCAGAGCGAATGTGCCAGTACTGTACCCAGCTCAAAAGAAACGAAAAGAACAAGACGCGAAGTCTGCGCAAGCTTTCAAAACTAGTCTAGTGGTTTAGCGGAGTGCCGCCTGGTTTTCCACTAGCAGGACACGACTTCTCCTAGCACATACTTTTTCGGCGTCGTAGTCTTGCTTTGTTGATATCGCACTGATTTGAATTTGAGCGCCCGTGTGTGTGCCTGACGTTTTTTTAAGTCGTCTCATTTTTCTTTCTTGACATTTTTAAATGTTTAATAAATGTGTCGCCTAGCCGTGTCGACTCCGTTCCTCTTTCCTTTTTACCTTGCGGTAGCCCTTCGGCAAATCTCCTAATACTATACCGGCAACCTATTCAAACTTTCAGCACTTCTTAAGTTGTTTCCTCGCTCTCGCCTCTTCCTATATATTAGTACCACATTTTCAAAACAACGCAAACAATTGAATTTCTTCTTAATGCAAAGAAACTCTAATTTGTCGTTGCCCCCTATTCTCTCCGTTTCCTTGGCTTGCTGCCGTTTCGGGTTGCGGTAGCACATTCGACTGTATGCCTTCCACTTCGCGCCAGTGGTTCACTTTATGCTGTGGTGACAATGTTCAATCAGGCGACTTACGACATTCACCAGAGCATTCGTATGAAGGCTTACAGAAGCGCGCTACACAGGCATGATGCTTTAGCAGCCCTTGCTTTCCATGCGAGCGGAGCCGCACGTCGGGCCCAATCACGGTGGCGCCAGCTCACGGCGGATGTTTGAACCGCGGACAGAATTTTGCTCTCTCCCGACGCGCCGTCACTCCACCTGAAAGACTTCTACCACCGTGGTACCTTTTATAAACGTTACTAGGACGTCTGTACATAGAGGTTACTGTCTCCTACCCGCCACACAGACGTAACTTAGGTTACAAAGCAGACATCTTAAAGCAGCAAATATACAGGAACGTGAACCAACACGACATCTGCTTTCATGAAAGCAGATGTCTTGTTGGTTCGTGTTCCTGTGCATTTGCTGCTTTGAGATGTCCGCTCAGTACCCCACTTCCCAAGTCTTTTCAGTAAAAGTTGCAATTTGGCCATGCGTGGTTGCTTGCAGTCGCCTGCCTCTTCAAGGACGCTACACACTAAAAGATGCTCAAAATCAGCTGATCAGTGCATAACACAAACTGTCTTTTACAATTAACATATAGCTAAAGCATACGTAATTCATCGAGAGGCATCCACGCTGATCACGACATGCAGCTTCAGATTCACAACAAATAAAAGGAAGAAATAATCGCACTTGGAAAATATTAATTCTTTAATTGACAAAGCTGACACTGCAGTAAAGACAGAAGCATAAGGACTTCATAATGCAGTCACTTGGGCTGTTGTGGACGACATTCAGTTTCAAAGAGGGGCTCTTCCTATGCCTTTGCGACCTCTCACAGTGACACGTCAGTGACCAGACCTATGACCTATGGTAAACCAGAGGCACATGCACAAGGATGACAATGGGTTAAGCAAAGAAGGGACGCATCCACAGAAAAAACGTCGAACTGCGTTGAACCTTTGAACCGCTTTGAGCAGACCCATCGATCAGTGTGGCTCGACTGCCTAGACCGCGTAGACTGCCCAGCAAAAACGAAACTATAGAAAATTTGTAGTGAACATACGGTATGCGGTAGGCGTGGATAATGTGGCGCGCAATAACCTCGAATTTAGTTAACATTGTGCCTCCTTCATAATTCTTGACACGATCTGCGATTCATACAGAAGTAGGGTGCCCGAATACTAGCTCCCTCTGGTATAGGGAGGAGTCACCCTTTGTAGAAGCGAATGCCGCCAAGTCGCCATATTGACTGCCACGCTTACCATGCATGAATGTACCGATTTCGCCAACTTTTTCAAACCTCCGTGCTACGAATTTGCTCAACTCTAAAATGCAGTGTGTCGCTAACATGGAGGAAGGAAACACAAGGAGCGGCTCCTCCCGCCAGACGAGCGTAGCCACCCTCTGGTGGTCGCTCGAGTCGCCATTACGTCCTGTCCACCACGTGATCCTCTCTAAAGTTTCGGTTTTGCAAGGCTTTGTTCCGCGCGTTGCTCTCCGTGCGTTTTTGCTTTTCCGAATCAGTTTATTGTTAAAATGTGAGCACCATTGCAGAAACGACGTGTGGTAAGGTGTTCCTGTCCCGGCTGCAGCTCTCGTTCAGCAGAAAGCAGCTCTGTCACGGGAACACGTTTCATTCGTAAATACTCAGTCAGTTGTTTTAGTCGCCTGTGTGTGTTCGAGTCATCTTGAATCATTCGTTACCGCTGTGCCACAGATTCATTTCATATCCTCTGTTATTGTACACGTCTGGTTAACGGTGTTCTGGGGACAGCATTCTTTACCACTTAAAACATACATACGGTGGCAGTGATCGTTGCGACGCGTGATGTTTCTAGTCCCGCGTACTCGTTCTGCAGACTGTGACTGGTCTTGTAATAGAAGAGTAAACCTACGAACACAGAGAAATAAAAATGCACGCACACGTTCAACATAATGCTGACATCTCAAGTATCACGCAGCTACAGCTTGCATCGTCTGCTTTGGTAGGCGCCGTGCTGTCTGGGGGTCACGTGAGCGGTTACGTGGTAGACAGGAGCATCCCAGAATGCAATGCGAAGACGGCCACGCTCGTCCCGATGAAAAACGGTCGGAACGGCCGCTCCTGTGTTTCCTTCTCAATGTCTCCCACCCCACTCAAAAATGCGTGGCGGTAATGAACTGCATTTTGGGATCACAAGTATCAATGAAGCCAACTTACGAGCCAGCCCTGCTGGAAATAGTCCAGTTCAAAATAGTCCAGAAATCTCATTCGGTTTAAGTGGATTAAGTTCATTAAGTCCAACTCAAAATAGCCCATAAATCACATCCTGTTTAAGTGGATTAAGTGGATGAAGTGGTTTAAGTGGAATCGGTTAAGTCAGTTCTTATTGAAAGTGACCAAAATTTCCCATTCCCAATCGACAATTTTGGACAAATACCATATTGTAAACAACGGGAATTTAGTGGGTTTCAATGAGGAATAACTGTAAATGTCAATGGGGACGAAGTGGAACCACGCTCAATCTCACCCATAGGAGACCAGTCTAGTTTCCCATTGGCCCAATGTGCCGCAGCAAGGATTTTCCCATTAAAGGAGCTCTGACCAGTGAGTTTGGAGCCGTTTTCGCGATTGAGATCGATGGAAGGCATCAAGAGGAGCTTCTTCACCAATTTGCGTGCTTTCAAGCAGAGTAGTTTTTCTAAATTCGAATTTCCAAAATCCTGCATCAATCCCGTTCAGCACGCCAAGCGTCCAATCGAAGAAGCGCCCGCGCATAAATTAAAACCTGTGCAAGTGACGTGTACAGTGACGTCGAGCCGTACCCAATCACAGCCTGGGATTGCGTAGGTGTGGTTGTGACATCAGCATGAACTTGTAACCCATTATTTGTGCAAAATAATCCTTGTACGTGCATTTCTAAATGTTAAAATGTGCAGGAATAAAAAGTATACCCAGTGTCTCACGTCTTTGTCGTGCGTTGTAATTACTTCGACCAGCGCTAATCCGATTAGCGCGCGACGGAGATTATTGCAGACGCTACATTCGGAAACCGCGGTGCTTTGTTTCGGAGTTTGTGTCTGCAGTTTCTTGCGTTTCTCATACGTGATCGTTAGTGATCATACGTGATACGATAAGTGATCGTGCTGTGAACGCTCATTGTTCGCCGAATATGTCTGGTTACGGATGTCTGGTTGAAGGGTGTCCGAATGCGGCGTACTCATCGGATATTCGGTTTCATGGTTTACCAAGTGACGACCAACAGCGGCAGCAATGGCTTGCGACAGTCCTGTCACGACTCTGGCAAGGTAGAAAGCTGGAGAACATTCGGTTCTGCGAACGGCATTTCACACCTTCCGACTACGTGATACACCCCTCTGTGTCACGACGACTCGGACGGCAGCCACAGATGTACCGCCTGGAGAAGACGGCAGTTCCTTCTTTGAATTTTGCTGCAGCTGCAGAGGTTAGTGTTTTGCCTGATGTTGTTGTGTCTCATCAGCAAAGTATGGACATGTCGCGAACCATTGTTCATCAGTCTCGTTCACTTCAAACACCTAATCATCGGACGTAGAGCAGATCATATGAAAAGAATCATAAACCATAGTTCTACGTGTTATAAACACGCAATTTATAGACGACGGAGGTTAGGTTTCGGTTTTTAGGCTAATACAGATGAACACTTCCAAGAAGGTCATGCTGTTCTTCTAACTATACTTCAGGTGGAACATCAAACTTGTTATGTTTTCCCTAGGGTGAACAACATGGAAAATGTAGCACATAACTTCTTATTTGTCAGATGAAGAATTAGGTAAAGACTCTTGCGGTCTTTTTTGTTCATGGTTTTGTTTGGTTTTTGTTCAGGCTGATCGTTACATGGAAGTCGAGGACTCCCAAGTTGACTGGCCGGAAGTAGTCACATCTCGTGAGTCTCAGGTATGCATAAAATGCACTGAAGTGATGTGACAAAACAAGCAATGCTTGTAATAAAGTGCGTGCTCTGTATGTCTAGATGACTACAACTAGCCAAGCTGCCTCATTAGTGGAACCTTCCCACCTGGACCTTCCTGTTGGACATGAGGTATGCAGCACATATCCCTTCACATTGTACACTTGAATACGTAACATTTGTGATGATGGAACGTTTGCCTTCTGCCCACAGGAAACTGCAGGCGATGCAACTCCTTCTGACTTCGAGATGGATCACTACGATCTTGCAATCCCACTTGAGCATGAGGTCTGTGACAATTTGCGAAACTTTGTGTTTGTGATACATGTGGCTGGCATATGTCTGCACGTGGCCCAATACTGCTGGAGTATCTCCCCCTCTCGAGGGAGAATAATAAATTATGGAAGGATAAGTGTATGACAGTAAGCAGGAGGGTTGGAACTGAAGTCGAGGGGAAAATGACAGGCAGAGCAAGGAAGATGATGAAACAAAGAGAGGGGTACTGCACACATAAAAAAAAATTCTTCCATTTCAGAGTCAGACCAGTTTCAAGTGGGTACCCCCTTTGGTTATCATATCATATGTGTTCTTGTTCATTCCATTACAGGAAGTGGTATCTGCCAGCCATGACATCCCATTCTACTCAGGAGCTGCATCTCCAACTAAGGTAAACGAGCTACAGCAACACTCTTTTTCTTCATTGAGCACTAATTTCAACCCCCAAAAAGCACTGGGTAACGGCAGCACTAGAGGTCCCGGCTGATCCCTCTGCACATATACTTGAGGGAACTGAGGTAATAATACTGAGAGTGATCACAGGCAAAATATGTGACAAACAATTTCTTTCTTTTGTTATCCTCTTGTGCTTCACTGTATCATTTTACAAATCACAGCTGACATAAATGGAATAAGCATAAGTATACCACAACTTTATTGTCATTTCATTTTTACTTCACTGTGTGGACCCACAATTTTAGCAGTTGTGTATCACATGCACAGTTAGTCTGGCTGGAGTGCTTTTCAATGTACACACACTAGACACAAAATTCTGCAACATTTCTAGGACCAAAAGTGCCTTGGGTCATGTGGTGCTTGTTGTACAAGACGGAAGGGAACAACAGTAGCTACACAAACACAAGCATCGGACTTCAGGTCTGATGGCTTGGTCAGCACCTGTTAGTGTATAACGTATTTACTATTTCACCAACAAATAACAATGACAATCACCACTGTAAGCTTCACTGTACGATCTTTTGTGCAGCCACCCAATGCAACATGGAGCTGGAGCGGTTGGTATCTCTGAGGTCGACCGCTGTGCAAACGGATGACGCCACTCCTGCCATGGCAGCAACTCTGACATCATCACCAGTGTGTCCACTTCCACAAGGGCTCCCACCACGACGAGAGTCGCCGATCCTGCATTCTTCACCAGCTGCGGCAGGTGGTGAAGATGAGGTCTGTGAAGAAGACCGGACGTATTACCCTTCAATGAATGGGAGCCCCTTAGAGTACGTTGTGAGCAGCAGATTATGCTGTCCCTCTCTGACGTTTAATTTTTGCATAACGGTGAATGTCAATATCCATTTCCTGCAATGTTATGACCATGCTATTTCCTGTGTGACGGATGTTCAATGTTACTTCATTGCAGGGAGACACAAAGAGAGACAAAGCTCTACGAGGAGCCAAAGTACATTGTTTTTGAGAGCTGCCTCACCAAGCTGCTCAAGACATGCCGGGAGTGCTTCCAGCCCTGCACATGCTCCTTTACTACCAGTGGAACACTGCTGACAGTGCTGGCGGAGTGTCACCTGGGTCACTCCTTTCAGTGGACGAGCCAGCCACACATACACTCTTAAAAATGAACTTCACCGCATAGCACGCTCCTAGCCAACCATCACCTCTAATGATATCGTTATCTGCTCTGATTTGTTGAAAACGGGAGGCGTACGCCTTTTTTGTGTGTGACACTTATGCTGTTCATAAAAGGCGTACCCCTCCCGTTTTCAACAAATCAGGGTAGATAACGATATCATTCATGATGATGGTTGGTTGGGAGCGTGCTATGCGGTGAAGTTCATTTTTAAGAGTGTAGGCAAAAAGGCAGCAGGGAATGCCTTGCTTTCTGCTGCACTTTTGTATAGCGGCTCGAGCCCCACATGCACTTTACGCATGCTGAGGCAAATGCGTGTCCAGGTGCTCATATATAGCAAGTATTACCGGTATCAGGGTGCATACCTATTCCCTACGGTCAATAAGGTATGAATGATTGGCATGAAAAGCATGCAAGCATTTTTGTTGTTCATCATACGAGGGTGACACAGATGAAAATGATGAAAGTGAACTTCCAAAAATGACAGAGTCGTCAGGAATCTTGGTAACGATGTAGCCATATCTTCAAAAAGCGATCGCTATATAGGTGGCTGGAACGCTACGCCACGGATCTGCAATCATTTCGAGATGGCTTTTTGTTTTGACTCACCCTCGAAGAAACCAAACACCCAATGCAAATACACGTCACTAAATAACAGAGAAGTAAAAACTAATTTTGGTGGAAATACGACTTGACTGCTCCCACAATAAGCCACCACAGAAGACCATGCTCAAGGTGATGGGAGAAAAAGCTTAGGCACCTGTCACGTGGGTATGCCTGATTTATATACTCCCATATATTTTCACCAGTTATCTTAGGTGTAAGCTGCAGGAGTGGCATTTCTAGTACATGGAGTGCAAAGCGCTGTTATTCCTATTTGCAGTGACAGTAGTGCATACATTTCTTGTCTTCCAGAAGTGTTTTCAAATTTTAATTGCCCTGAAATCTGCAGCTGTAATTGAAGTACAATTTTACCATTTCGACGTGACTATTTTTAACCATAACACATAATACTGTGATCAAAATGTGTTGCTCATAACTGTGGTGCAAGGAGAAAGTAGCACAAACGTAACTTGCTTTGTGTAAGAACAAGAGAGAAACGACAGTAGAGCCCAACAGTAGAGTTGGTAGAGCCCTGGACCGGTAATCCAGAAGATGTGGGTTTGATCCCTACAGCTGGCTAACCTTTTCAGTGACTTTCATCTTTCATCGTTGCTTTGTGTGTCGCAAATTTTTCCAAAGTAGGGTGTTGCGTGTGGTGGTACAGGACAGTACCCATTAACAAAAGTGCAATGCATTTCTGCCGCAGGTATATACAAACAACAACAGCAGGGGCCTCCTCAAGGACCTGGGCACAGACCCCACTTCTCTTGCCTCAGATGGCAGGTGTGACTCGCCTGGCCACAGCGCAAAGTTCCTTACTTACAGTTTCTAGTCTGATAGGCTAAACAAAATTATACACTTTGAGCAAGTTCAGGTGAAGGAGGTATGTCCCGTATCATCTTTTCGACAAAATACATTGCTTCAATTTTTGAGATAGCGTAGCTTTGAAAGATTGAAAGGGCAAGCAGGCTTTATAACAGATTATTCATCCTCCAGAAGTATAAAGGCACCAACATATTAGCAAGTGACTGGTCAAGATATTTACTGTGCCAAAGTACAATTCAATGCAATGAATTTTATTCCTCCACTAAGTTCCCACGATTATTGCTGGTGTTGGACCCGCACTATTGCTAACAGTTAGAGTAAAAAATTGTGGTAGGAATGGACCATTTCATGTGAAAAGCACGGGAAAAGCAATTGCTTGCTGTTGCTTTTGTGAAAACAGCTATTTTTTTTTTCACTACAGTGCACTCAATTACAAATTTATTAGAGCAACCTCGAAGAAGGTAAAGAATGACTTCATCCACGAATCCACGTAGAGAGCAGAGCTCTGGATAGGAGAGCAGCATCAATTGTGAACAGCGCTTTGCTAATAGGACACAAAGTATTTCTTTTTACCTTACCCCAGTAAAGTTGCGGAAGCAGCATTGAATGTGCTACCATTTGTAACAGAAACATTTTTCTTCTGGATAGAAATGTAACGCGCTGCTCCTCCACTGAAAAAAGCAGTGAATATGAGCACCGCTACGCAAAACACTGGTGAATATATTGAAAGAATACCGAGGTCTGACAACTGAACCGCACTGCTGTACCCAGGTAGGACCTATCCACATAGTTTTGCACTGTGGTTGATGATGGAGAGAGCAGCAGGGCAGGGCAGAAAAGCCATAACGGCAACACGCACTGTTTTTCAACAACCAAATTCCGAAGTAACTCAATGCAGCTGGGTTTCATACTTGGCGCATTATACTGATATTTGGTCACCTTGTAAGGAGACCAATAATGAATGCGAGCTGACAACCCAGACGTCACTGCACCCTGCACGTTCAGAAGACGCAACACGACAAGTCACTGTGCTGGGTCTGCGGAAAATGTTTTCTGCAGAGTTAATACTTCTTCAAAGATTAATCGGTCACTCAAAATTCTACCAAGGTCCCTTATAAGGTCAAAAACTGGAACAATTAATGTCCTGAAGCCCTAATAACGTACTGATCAAAGTAATTGGTGAAAAGTAATGTAGTTACTCAGTATGTACAAGCATGGCACGTAATAATTTTGCACACTCATTACGTTCATTTCATTACGTTTCATTATAGCATTTTCGTGAAATCTGCCACATATGATGTCGCAATAGTGGTGGCAAAGATGATGGGCTACACTTTTGTTGTTACATGCGAGAAGGCAGCTGTACTTTGTAATCACTAATACTTGGTTTTGTATAAAATTCTTGTGGATATTTGGACATGCAGTCTGATGCACCTGTGTTCATTTTGTGCATTTCCTGTAATGTGCTATTACAATACACAGTGCAGTGTTGGCCATGGAGTTAGGTGTTATGTGACACGAAGCTTGTGGCACAAACCATATTTGGCCCTTTTTTCTCACCATCATCAAATAAAAATTATGTTCTTAGTTGCCTTGCTTTGTTGTTGTACTTGTTACCTGCCTCAACAAATAGGTGATGAGCCAGTTGAGAGGTTTTGCATGTTTGAATGTAATAAGTCTGCTTTATGTCTCATTTCTCATTTTAGTCAGGCATACACATGGGCAAACGTAGATAATGAAGAAACAAGCTGGCGTAATAGGCAACCGGTACACCACGATTTACCTTGTATGTCAATCCACGTCTTGCGTGAACTAGCATGACATGGAGCTGTGGGCATAGAAGTGCTTCTTCAGGCTGGAGAAGGCCTACTTATTAAAGAGCAAGTCCTTGATGCTCTGCATGACTGTTCTAACGTCAAATACTGCATCATCGCACCCAGTCACACCTACACACGGTTGCACTCTGCATTTCATTCAAAGGAACCTTTTATTTTTGTCATTGTTGTCCCATAACCACAGTCTGGCAAAGCACTGCAATCAGCCACACCTGTAATCAGTTGCGTGCCCATGGAAGATGCACCAACAATGTGGATTGAAGAATCTGGTCGTTGTAGAGTCTTCATGTTGTACTTTTATGATGCTCACTGCCTCGCCAGAGATTGAGTAGATTGGAGGCACACGTCTTGGCCACAGATCCGACAGCAGTGTTGAGGATATGAATCTGCACATTTGATTGAAGTCCTAACTTTAAACCATGATTGCGGCTTCCGAGTTCATTTAGCAAATGAAAGCTCTCAACGTGGTCTCGCTCACTACTGCTCTTCTGCTATCGGGTTCCATCAATTTTTTAACAATATTTTGTGGCTTTACATCGCATCACAACCATGATCATGAGCTTCACGACAGTGGTCAACAAGTGGATAATTTCGCCCTCGTGCCACTTTTTAACATGCGAACAGGCCTTCGCAGACGGCGTTCTGTTAAATTATAATTTGGGTTTCATGCCACGGGACAACTATGACTATCAGTGACGCCATAGCACGTCTGTGAATTAATTTTGCCCACCTCGACAAGGTTCAAACCTCGGGCGGGATGGCATTCCGTTATCAACATTCCGCGCCTAAGCCATCCGTACCCTGCAGGTAGCTAAAATAATAATAATTCGGGGTTTACGTTGCGAGAAAACTATGATCATAAGCGACGACACAGTGGTCAGTCTGTGGATTAATTTTGCCCACCTCAGGGGTCTTTAACGCGCGTGAAATCTCACACACGGCTTAACGTCCCTTCCAGGGACGGCGTGCGTAAGCAATCCGTACTCTCCACCGAATTGCTAGTAGCTAAAATAATAGTCATTACGATTTTAAATCCAGCCCCGATTTCATTTTGCTCTACCTTCATTCCTGTTGAGATTTGAGTTCAAGCGGTCGCGAAACTACCCCAATGGCCCATTCGCGAGCAATCAGGGGCGCGAAATTGAAGGGTTTTACAGTACGTCACGTTACAAACATCAACAATGCCTTTGATAGCTGCTATTACTGCCCTGCACTCAGGTGCGTACACTGGTTAGACAAACTGTACCGACATACACACATTGGTTAGTACCTTGCATATCTGAAGCCTGTCCTTGACTCTGATGGAAAGGCTTCGCGAATGGTGTTCACAGCACAAGCTGGAATCACCATGCGCTTGTTTTTTCCAAGCTTGTGCCACACCCACCTCGCGAACTGACTGTATGCAGTGTATCGGTACCTCCTGCAACAATACACAGAAAGAGAAAAGAAAAGATATGTAATGCCACATTTGCGTTGTACACATCATAACCAGAAATAAACGTGGTCGTAAAGTTGAAATCATGCTTACTTGTGAATATATGCGCTCATCGGTTCCCGCTGGCCCCGAAGATCAAAGTACTCCACCTTAAGCACGGTTTGGTTGATGCATAACAATTTCAAATCTTCGTGCTCCGTGATACACGAGAAGCTCAGTGGCTCAGCGGTGCCCTGGAGCTCCTTACAGCAGAGGCACTCTTCCACAGTGGGCATGGCGACGCATGACCCACAACGGCACCCGTAACCGAGAGGCGCATAGAGAATCCGTCGCGGTACGAATCATCCGTTTCTTGCGCTATATGATAATGAATCGCCAGTCATTATTTACCAATCTGTGGAATTCAGGCGGCTGCTGCTCCCGCACGCTGCCGCGTCATCATGCTCGTCCCGTTGAGCTCGCGGAGCCGGCGATGTTTCGAAGGCGAGGCTCCCAAATTCCGCCGCCCGTAACAAAATTTGCCTTTCCTTCGACAATAGGTTGTCGAGAAGATCGCTCCCTTCGGCAGCCACTTTGTCAGAGTAACAAACACAAGAAACACGAATGGGTGCGAGAGTAATTTTCCCTGCGCTGGGTTCGCTTGACGAGAGTGCAGTCAAGTACGTCTCATAACAAATCCTGAAACATACACATGCACTAAAATACCCATCCCTAAAACCGCGTCGACCAAGAAGGCAGGAAGCCCAGCGCTGATTTCTGAGGGCCACGCGATTTGGAGTAAGGGAGATGATTGGAGTAGGTACCGATCAGCTGGCCAGATAAAACAGCTTTCCAGCCCAGATAAGCCTCCGCCGTCGTATATGATGTGCGCTTTTTCAATTTCGGCTTATTTGCATACCGAATTCAGCGATGGATATTTTACAACACGGGCTCTTTTCTGAGAGAGAGAATGAAAGAGACAGAATGGCTTTCAATGAGGATTGTTTCCCGTTCTGCTAGCTCGCTTTTGTCCGAAATTTCCTAACTAGAGAGTTAATTAATGGATTTGAGATAATTAGTCATCCTGGGTAGTTACATACTCTCTTCCTGAGGATGTCAGACTGACCGTGTAACTCCGATGTGTGAAGCGGGGTATAGCTGGTAAGATTCCATGATGACAAACTGCGTACTGCTGGTCTCGTCTCTTGCTGCAGTTTGTCATTATGCATATAACTCAATTGAAAAACGACATCTGTGCTGCTCTCACGGCTGTTTACAAAAATTCTGTAAAGGATAAAAATAAACATCGTGTATGTTATGAAAGACAATACAAAGCAAAAGTTGTATCAACACGTCAAATATTATAGTAACTCAAATGTTGCAATATTGCCGGAGGGCTGTTTGGTTGAAGCAAAAAGGAATTGCATAGTCACACTGTCCTTCATACAATAACATGTTTCAAATCGACTAAGCACAGAAACAGTAGTTTTGTACCATTTGAAGAACATTTTGTGTGCTGCTCATACATGTTGTACTGTTCTTTAGCAGGTCTCTGGCAGTCCTCCATTTACTTCTACATCGCGGTTGCAGTTGCCTGTCGACTTTCACAGCATCTGAAAAATAGTCCTATTTCGTCAGCCTACAACCACACGGCAACCAGGTCAAAGGAACGCAGTTCCAGCCTTCCACCAACTGTATTTGAAGTACTTTGTTGACAAAAAATGTAAAGAGCTAGAGGGAGCCTCTAGAGTAAGATTCGGGAGCACATTGAGCACCAGGAACATTGGAGAACAACACAGTCACACGTCAGAAGACAACTGCTTCCCCATACCTCACAGGGAACTACAGGGGGCTACACTCTTAGAAAAAAGGGCGGGACAGTTACACCTTTTAGGAGGTAATAGTTGTCGCACATGTTGTGCCTAAAAGGTTGCAAAGTTCTACCTGCTACCTCACTCTCTGCCACGAATGATTGGGTTACCGCTTCTGATTCGGTGAGCGAGGGGGGCGTACGCCTTTTTGTAGCAATTTGGATATATGATAATTGCTTTTACCACCCTTTTACACCCTTTATCAGACGCTATGTTGACCTAGGTGGTAACTATAGAAGTTACCACCTTTTCACACCCTTTTTTCTGTCAATCTTGTGTGCAAATAGATGTTTCGTAGGATAGGTTACCACTATTTTCATATCCACCAATGCAAGATAGTCCAAGCACCTATAAAAACAAAAATACATTAACTACAGTTGCTATGGAACCACATGAATCCATGAAATGCAAACAAACGTACTTGTGCAAACTTTTCTGTGTGGTTTAACTAACAGCAAAAAATGCAAACACCGAAGTCTGGCTGACATGATAATGAACTAACCAACATTTTTGTTCAGGCGTGTCCGCCCTGCTAAGCGTAACGGTCGACTTTCGTTTGCTCAAAAGACTTCAACAGTCATCGAAAACTCGTGAATCTGGGAGGTTAATTAGAGATACCGTATTTTCTTAGTACCAAGGCGAACCAAGGCGCTTACTGAAACATTGTACTGCCACACATCCAACGTTAATCGCTACCAAGGATTTGAATGCTAGTATGCAGTCAGGTCAGCCCACACTTCCCATGTGTTTCCATCAGTGATACGAAGCCGAAATAGATGAAGGAAACGATATTCCGATATTATGCCATGCATCTCTGCCACATGCGATCTTTGTGCACACAAGCAGGCACATACCTTAATCGTTAAGCAAGATAAAAGGATGAACTCACCCCTGCAACTTGAAAACCAGAGAACAAAGGAACGCTGTCCACTACGGTGTACTCTGGTACTCTGCTCTGCTGTGCTCAACCAAGGGGATGAAACTCGCGAGTTCCTTTACTGACTAAAATGAGGCGCTGCGAGCTTTTCGCGCCATAAAACGTCAACGTCAGAATTTTTACGTCGAAGCACGAGTTCTCAACCCTCACTACTCCATTGGCTCCTGTGGCCACTCCCCCGATATGCGAGCGCTCATTGGTCGGTTTGAAATTATGAATTCTATGTTGCGCGCTCAAGCCGATGACGCCGTATCAGCGGTGCCGGAGCACCTCGACGTAAAGTTTCAAAATATGGTGGGTACAGCAGGGACGCGAGCAAAGCATCTATGCTTTGGATGGTTTTTAATGTCCTTCCCTTAACATGTTGTCGATACTGACTCTGAAAAACTAGGGGCCTCTTGCGGATACTCCTGCAAGTAAATTCAGTGATAGATAAGTGGAACGCAGGTCTACTGCGACAACAATTGAAGAATGATCAATGCTGCGTTTTTCCGCTACCCACACGATGACAGGTAAGTTGAGTTCCTATTCCATTCTGCCGGTAAGCATAGCATAGCACCACACCTGCGGCATATACGGAGCATTTCGTCCGTTAGAATTTTCGGTTTTCACGTTTATGATTCCTATTCTGATCTTTCTTGCTCAGGCATATGCACTCAACTCATATCTGCTTCAGAAAAGCCTCTGCATGGATAGGCCACTCTGAGTGGTTGGAACATCTTCATCTTCCGGAATACCAGCTGCACAAGTTCCTTTGTGACGGGTCGACCAGACGCCTACACAATCAGCATATGGACACAACGGACATATGGGATGTGTCATGCTGGATCTGTGAATGTATGTGCCTGTGTAGTCAATGTACTGTTGTTCTACTGTGAAATATTCCACTTGAAACATCAGCTATCCGTGAATGCAAAGTTCAAGTTTCAGCATATCACTCGAACATCAGAAACAATGTTCATGTCATGTTCGTGTCTGGTGCAGCCAGAGTTGTGCCTAACTCGTTACAAGTAACTCGTTACTTGGTAACGGTTCCTTTTTTCGGTAACGGAGTTACTTCAGTTACTTTTTTAAAAATAGTAATAGTAACGGAATCAGTTATGAAAATTGGTAACTCGTTACTGACGTTACTGGTTCCTTTTCTTCAGCGCGGGGGAGCACATTTCGGCACTCCTTGAGGCGCAATGCGTGCAGATTTGACCTACGTGACTCACGAGCACGTGTGACTCAAAGTATTATTGCAGTCCGTCGCTGGATGTGTTGATGACGTGCTGAACCGTCTTAAACGAAGGTCCTTGTCTTTTCTGTTGTTTTTGTAACCTCCGACCATCACTCCTTCGCAAGAATGGGCACAAACTGTGCTATGGCTACAAAAAACGCGTTTCGACTTCTAGCCTCTTCTTGTCTTTGCTAAGCTTCTGAGCGTCCTAAATTATGACGCAGCCCCTCGTCTGTTTGTGGGAACCGTTGGTGATCGGTGGCACGAAAACCGGTGTCTTTTCTTGTGTTTTCATAACCTCCGATCATCCCCACTTTGGAAATGTAAATTTCGAGTATCAGCTTCTTCTGAAGTGCAATTCCTCCTTAATAAAGAGTTGAAGGCAAGTGACGGCATGTTTGTTGGCTCCTTTAACGATGCGGCGGTAACGTAAAAGTAACTCGTTACCTGTGAGTAACAAGGACTCGTTACTTTCCCATGTTAGTAACGAGTAACGTATTTAGTACCTTTTTTCTGAAGTAACGGGTATTGGTGTTTAGTTCTTTTCTTTTTTTTCTTTTTTTTTTGTAACGGGCACAAGTCGGGGTGCAGCTACAACAGACTGCATATTTGTGACTTGGAAATACACCTCCAGAAAAATAAAGCGCTTTGTGTAACGGAAACAGCCAACGCTTCCGCGTTTTGTTATTTATTTCACTCGACGCGAACGAAACTCCACAACCACCCAGAAGAACTGCCCAGAACCGCCAAAGCGGGGGAGAGGAGAGAACAGATGAGAAAGGGAAAGCCTCGCCCTCGCCAGCGTCACACGTCACACCCAGGGAGACAAAAAGAAGCAAACAAAAAGCTTCTCAACCGTCGTCCAACGATTGGCCCAACGCTAGAGGTCACGTGAGTTTTCCCCAACAATAGAAATATACTACACGTTTATCCCCCTGGGTCAACTGCGCTCAACGACGACGTTCTTGTCATTGGACAGCACGACGTACTTTCTCGATGCTCAAAAATTGCAAGATAAAATGTGCGTGACGTTAGAACTTCGAAAGATTTTCGTATAACAACCAGTGGAGTGCAGGCAAGAGCCAACTGCTACCCGCCGTGCGTCCTGCTTTGGAAAGTTTCAACGGTTGAAACCGAACTGGTTCGAACTGGTTGGATGGATGGGTGAAGGGTCGCGATTGGAGAGACGGGCAGACGTCATTGTCATTGCTTCGGCTCGTGCTTATTGAGTACTTATTTTTTGCAATATCGTTTAATCTCCGTGGCCGTTCATTATAATTGGCGTGACAGAGGTTAAATAACACATATGCCAATCCAGTGGAAGTGACACCAACATCATCATCATCATGCCATCGTTGTATCGACGAGTATTTTGGTACGCGATGCTGTGTGTGTTGGAAATCGCTGTTATTTTCTCAAATATTTTATCAGTGCTCTGTAGTACTGGTCCTTCGCTATTGAGCTGCAGATGTACGTAATATTTAGCGTATTGCCTGTTGAGCGATTTCAAAGATATACCATAGGCAGTTTCAATGTTTTTTGAGGGGCGGTGAAGGCCCATGAGTCACGTCAGTTTCCTGTTTATTGTTGCAGCAGTGTAGCTTGTGGGAAAATGTTATGTGCAGTAAACAAACATCTGCCATCTGCTGCCCACAGTACGGGCTAAGTGTTTCTGTCTTTGTGGAGCAATGGTTTATAGTGCTGCGCTGAACGATTCATAGGAGTCGTCGACTCTGCAAGGGAGTTACTGACGGACAAAATTTACATTAATCAGCAACGATAACGCCATCAGGAACGCTAGTTCAAGATACATTGGCTAAACAAATGCGCGATTTCGTAAAATAAACACTCACACACACGCACACCAAAGAAATATATTCAGTTAAATAAAATATTACTTCACAGCACTTCGATTCTGGTAATGTTTCCTAGTTGTGGATGCAATATATATATATATATATATATATATATGTGTGGATGTATGTATGTGGATGCAATATATGTATGCATATATATAATGTCGATGAGCCAGAAAGCTCCAATCATCATCATATGTATGGACATTATTTAAATTATCTACCTCAGTCAGACAGTCTTCAATTCATCTGACTGATCTTTTGTTAGAATATATGGGCATACAACTATTCAAACACTGCTATTATCCATTTGGTCATAATATAATTGGACAGGGTTAATGTGGTCCATTCGTGCATAATTTCTGAAAATTGTTACTGAGTCCAGTTTCATAACCTCAGTATGGCCATTTGCAAACAGATTGTACTTGCTGCTTCACACATGTGTGATGAAAAGTAAGAGAATAGGGAATTTCACTCATGTATGAGGGTCATTCAACAGATAAGTTTCCCCGCTGTGAACAAAATAATAATTATATAGCATAACATTGAAAAACATGTATGTATTTCGCTGAACATTTTTGGTACCTTGATACCAAGTTTTCGATACCTTGTCTGTGCCATGCCATGTCCTGTTTATAAAGTGAGGTATTCACTTTGCTTCCCACCTGATCAATTTGCGTTTCATCATCACTTATGAATTGGTGACTGCCGAGGTGCACTTTGAGGGGAAGAGGTGATAATCTGATGGAACAGCATCTGGGGCAAATTTCTGGATGAATTTCTGGAACAAATCCTGGGTCTTCCGAGACGAGTGCAGACAGCGTTGGCGTGGTACGCTACACCCTTCCAAGTCCCGTGCGTTTTTGTTTGATTGTAGTTCGAAGCTTACCCAGGTTCTCACAGTACATCTTTGTATTTACTGTGATTGTGCGTGTGAGGTAATCTACGAGTTGCACACAACGACAGTCCTAAAACACGGTCGGCATAACCTCAGACGAAAGCGCGAGTTTGGCCTTCTTCAGAGCGCTTTCACCGGGCGCCCACCACGACTTCATATGGTCCAACGTCTGTGGTGCCGGGATGTCACACCCAACTACTCCACCACCCAGTTTGTCCTAGTGGTATTTCTTTTGAATAACAAAAATAGGGAGACTTAGGTTTGGATGACTCTCCTAATTCCAGTTCACTATCTCCATTTGGCTACATTTTTTAGATTGCTTGTGGTGACTCTTGTGGACAGATACCTTATTGATATTGGAAGACTTAATAATAATTGGGGTTTACGTCGCCAGAGAGCTGAGATCATGAGAGACGCCACAGCGCGGTCCGTCTGTGGATTGCTTTTGCCCGCCTGAGGGTTCTTTAACTTGCGATGAAAGCTCACCACATGGCACAACGTATTTAACGTCCCTCGCGGAAGACGGCGTGCCTAAGCAACTTGTAATCTACCACCAAGTTGTTGGCGTTCTCGGCCGGGTTCGAACGCGCGATTTCGGGATCAGAGGGCGAACACGCTACCGACTGAGCCACCGAGGCCGGTTCATGGACGACTTCAGCAACACAATTATGTTAGCTCTTCGTTACGATGCCAAATGTTACAGATCAAATGACGTGTTTCTTCTGGAGCTGTCGCACCCACACCTGCTATCTGTGTCGCTTGATTGTTTTGCGTTGCTGTTTACCTTGGCATGTGCCATTGGCATAGCTTGTTGCTCATGGATGGTGACACTGAGTCCAATCCCGGTCCTCTTACTGGCGAACAAGCCCAGACCCTTACCGATGTTAGTGCTGCAGTCGCAAGGATGGAACTCTCTTTGAGCACAATAATGGAGTCTATTTCATCAATTCAAGCGAAGCAGTTGGGAACGGACAATGCGCTGTCTACATTAGCAACTAGTGTAACATCGATTGAATCCAACTTTTCTATTATCAAGGAACAGAGGAGCAGCCCCCATGTAGAAAGTACCACATCCCAGTTGCGAACTGATGTTCTTGACCTTCGTTCAAGGTGTGATGACTCTGAAAGTCGGTTGCGCCGCTCAAACCTCTTGTTCTATGGCTTACCCGACACTGAATGCGAGACCTGGAAACAATCCGAGGATATCGTCATAGATTTCTGTAGAAGCAGTCTAGGAGTAGAAATACAGTCCGCGTCCATTGAACGTGCTCATATCGCATCGGACGTTACATACCTAGTCCGCCTAGGCCAGTTATTGTCAAGTTTGAGCATTTTAAAGTGAAAGAATCTATTTTGCCAAGTGGGTTCAAATTGAAAGACACAGGCTTTAGCATTGGTGAGGATTTTCCCCGCTCCGTGCGTGTTGCGAGAAGAAAACTTCTGGATTTCGCTAGGCAGCAAGACAAGAAGTTCAAACTTCGTTTCGATAAATTGTTCATTGAGGGAAAACAATATGTAATACATAACACGGATTGCAGAGTCAAGCAGATATCTCGTCCTTCATAGCAATCTGCGCCTTATCATGCGCGTGCCGTATCAACACTCCACGTGCCCATCCTGTTCACAAACATTCGCAGTTTGCTCCCCAAACGCGAATACTTACAATCTTTGATTGAGACAACTGGTGCCCTTATCATTATCCTCACTGAAACTTGGTTAAGTGCGGATATCAGCAACCTTGAAGCAATGCCATGGTGTCCCAATTATAATGTCTACAGATGCGGTCGCCGTGACAGGAGGGGTGGTGGAGTGCTTATCGCTATACATTCATCTTTGCCTTCACGTTGTTTGGATGTGTCATGCTTGATTGAATCATCTTGGGTGTGCATTAGTTCATATATTGGAAATATAATTTTTGGTGTCTGTTACCGCCCACCTGATAATGATATGATCTTTGTTAACCATCTTCATGATTCTCTAAACAAAATAAATTCAAACTTTCCCTCATGTAATATGTACCTTTTTGGTGATTTCAACGTTTCCCAAATGCAATGGTCATCCCTCTCTGTTGTGAGTGGAAGCACACTAGTTCACAGACGCTTCTTAGACCTCTGCCTCACATTTAACCTCACACAGGTGTTATCTCGTCCTACGAGGATAACTACTCAGTGTTCAAATATATTGGACCTTGTATTAACCAATGATCCAAATTCAACCGATAGTATTCTCTATCTCGATGGCCTCAGTGATCGTGTTGTCATTCATTTATCCGTATCTCTGCCAATAACTAGGAAATCACCAATGCGTAAGACTATTCGGGATTACAAAAATGGCAATTTTATGGCCATGCGTGACTCACTGACGTCATTTTTTATGACTACTCGCCCTCTTTCTCTTCCGGCACAGTTGATCAAAATTGGTTGATTTTTAGTAACAAATTAAGGGAGCTCATCAACGCTTATATTCCCACCGTCTCTTTCCGTACGGATAGAAATTTCCCGTGATTTAACAAGTCTCTAAGTTCTATGCGGAATAAGAAGAAGCGATTCTTCCGCAGGGCTAAGGCCTCAAATCAGTCTTGTGACTAGTTAAAATGCACTTCCTGCGAACGTGAGTACAGGAGAGCAGTGAAGGCGTCAAAGACAAAATTCTACTCCCAGGATCTTTTATCTATTTTGTCATCCAACCTTAATAAATTTTGGAAAGTTATTTCCCCACGTGAACACACATGTTCTTCACTAACTGACGCTTCAGGTAATCAGCTCGATGATTCCCAGTGCGCTCTTGCATTTAATGAGTTCTTTGCATCTGATCTGCATTTAATGAGTTCTTTGCATCAGATCTGTATGTACGCGTGAAGACACGTCCTCTGTGCCTTCTCTGCCTCCTCTTACTCACGAAATGATGCCACCCGGCGTGATCAATGCTGATGGGATAGTGAATATCATTGACAGATTAAAGCCCTTTGCAGAAGGTATTGATGACATTAACGCAAAAGTACTGAAAAAGCATTAAATACCCCTGCAGTAGCTTCCTGTCCCTCATTTTCTCCCAATCATTACTAACTGGAACCGTGCCCAGCGACTGGAAAGCATAGCTTGCGGCCTCACTCATGAGGACCCTCATGAGGGCGCCTCACCCTCACCTCACGACGATGAGGTGAGGGTGAGTGAGGCCAGACAACGCTGAAAGTTCCTCATGAGGACAGTCGTGAGGCATTGACCCTCATGAGGCCCACCGTGAGGGCCCTCATGAGGCCAGTCGTCGTGAGGCCATCAACACGTGAGGGTACAACGTATTCCGTGAGGAGCCTCACAGATGAGGCCGTGAGGCCCTTTGTGAGGAGCCTCACCGATGAGGCCGTGAGGCCTTTTGTGAGGAACCTCACCGATGAGGCCGTGAGGCCCTTTGTGAGGAACCTCACGGATGAGGCCGTGAGGCCTTTCGTGAGGAACCTCACGGATGAGGTCATGGGTCCATTCGTGAAAAGCCTCACGGATGAAGGGAAAGCCACTGTATCCCCTCGCTTGGAGAAGGTGTGCGTCAAATGACATCACTCTGCGCGAAGGGCCAGTGGAAATTCGAAGATCTTCGAGGATCGCCATGTTCCGTTCTTAGGTTTCATTCGTCCATATACAAGGTGGTCCACCAACCATGATAGAAATTCATAGTAAAAGACGTTGGCCCTGGAGGGACATGCGGTCAAGGGATTTTTTTTCTGCCAATAACTTTTGCCACATATTGGTAACATTTTTATTTCATTTTAATTGACGGAAAGTTAATTTCTTGAATTGAACTCCGAAATTTTCCAAGGCAACCTGACGTTTTCTTTGCGGAAATGGGTTCCCCGTGGTCATTTTTTTCAGTATAGCACATAATCCCACTCGTAATGCAATGGCAATTGCCGAAATAAATTCGTCAAAACTTCGTGACGATGAGCCCTTGGCTCCGCCTCTTTTTTGACGGCTCTAAGTTTGAGCGCAAAGCTGCGAAGAAAGGAGGTTACATTGACACGCCACACGAGGGGGGAAAGGGTTACAAGCCTTACCCACTGAACAAACACCTGCGGTGAAAAAATTTGGAACCCGATAAAGGGACAGAGGAGGGACGACACGACACGTTCTAGAACGTGTCCCTCTCGAACACGTCCCTCCTCTGTCCCTTTCTCGGGTTCCAAATTTTTTCACCATGTACCAGCTGGCCTGCACCCTTGCCCTTTTACCTGCGGTGAGTGCGGGAATCTGATCGAAAATGAGGTCACCCGACGTGTTGACAGGTAGGGAAGGAAATACATTTTTGGACCGTTTTGCACTCCGGTCTCCGGTCTGCACTCCGGTGAATGCAGTGAACAAGTAAACGGCAGCGATGGCAAGCACAGTGTATTCCAACCAAGAAAAAACAAGGATGATCATTGCTCTGGGGGCTGCAGGTATGTACTATGACAGAGCAGTCCTCAAATACAGTGAAATGCTTCCAGGAACTAGGGTGGTGAGCTCTTGTACCATAAGGCGTGCATTTGTGAGACTGTCCACAACAGAAAGTTTCCATTCCGGTACCCAGAGCCGGTCACACCCAATCTCTGCCCGTGAGTCAAGACAAACAGACCAGGCCCTGAAAGAAGTAAGAGATGATCTCCACGTAAAGTCTGCGCACCCTGGCAAAGTGAGTACAGACATCAAAGTCAAGTGTGCTGAGGATACTACACAAGCACAAACTCCACCCATACCACGTGAGCCTTCATCAACATTTCCAGCCGGGCGACAACCAGAAACGGCTGGATTTCTGTAACTGGATCCGATGTCGGACCCAGGAAAGCAGAAACGTTGTGAACAGGGTCATTTGGGCTGATGAGGCCCACTTCTGCCATAGCGCTCAAGTCGACACAACGCGCATTATTGGAGCCAAACAAACCTACACTGGCTACGCGACTGCAAGCATCAGTACGAGTGGGGATTGAATGTATGGGCCGGGATTTATAACGGAGCCATTATTGGGCCAATCTTTTTCACGGGACCCCTAAATGCCAACCGCTACTGTAGCGAAATTTTAGATGTCGTGTACAGCTTTATTGATGACCTGCTTCTTGCTGAACAGACCCGCGTGTGGTTTCAGCACGGTGGGGCTCCACCTCACAACGCGCGGCGTGCAGTACAGCTGCTCCGTCACATGTTCCGGGAGAAGTGGGCTGGCCGATTTGGTCCAGTGTCATGGCCCGCCAGGTCTCCTGACTTAACGCCGATGGACTTTTACCTCTGGGGTCGCATCAAAGACGAAGTCGCATCAAAGACCACGATCGCCGGCTGGCCAGCAGGGGAAAATCACTGCTTTCTGCTCGTCGCTTTCCAGATCCGAAATAAAAAGGACCGTGGAAGATACAATTCGGAGAGCCCACCTGTGCATTGCAGCAGATGGCGAACGCTTCGAACAATTTTGCGCTAATGATAACCTAATCAAAGTACACAGGAAGTGTGTTGAATGTGAAGAAATCCGTAGCATGTTGAAACAAACGAATTGAAAAAAGAAGAGAGCTGACAGGCGTTCGGGTGCATACAACTCTCTCTCTCTCACACATACACAGGTTCATGACAATAAGGTGGTGCAGAAAAACTACGAGACCGCTATCAGCGGTTATAGTGGAAACAGTCGTGTACGCACCCAAAAGCAAACAAACACACTGAGCAAAACACGAATAAAGGAAAAAGAGCGCGACCCTGAAACTCATGTGGGCAAAGCTGATACCTGGCAACGGAACTCTTCTGTGGGTTGGGTTTGCAACCCTTTCCCCCTCGTGTGGCGTGTCAATGTAACCTCCTTTCTTCACAGCTTTGCGCTCAAACTTAGAGCCGTCAAAAAAGAGGCGGTGCCAAGGGCTCTCATTTGCACGATTTTCGGCGAATTTATTTCGGCAATTGCCATTGCATTACGAGTGGGGTTATGCGCTATACTGAGTAAAATGACGACGGGGAACTCATTTCCGCTAAGAATACGTTCGATTGCCTCGGGAAATTTCAGAGTTCAATTCAAGAAATTAACTTTCCGTCAATTGAAATGAAATAAAAATATTACAAATATGTGACAAAAGTTACTGCCAGAAAAAAAATCCCTTCACCGCATGTCTCTCCAGGGCCTACATTTTTTACTATGAATTTCTATCAGGGACGGTGGACCACCCTGTATGAAGGCTACCATGAAGAATCTCACTTCAAAGGGGCATGCGACTTTTTCATTAGTGACCTTACAGATAAGTCATGACCCTCTTAGGCGGTCACGTTATGTTGTTGCATAAGATAAAACCCCGAGCATAGGGAACACGATTTCGAAGTCGTGTTTTGAGCGCCACACTACCTCTTGTGGATTCGTTTTTCTGCCTGTTAGCTGGAATAGCAGCCTCGTTTGGAGAGGCCCCGTTTTCGAAAGCGCGTGCAGCTGCTTTCCCCCGCTAATTTCGAATGACTGCAACAGGACACACGCGTCCTGTGTCGTGCCAAAGGTGCCATGTGCGGTATTTCTGTATTTTCTTTTTAAACAAATGTTACCGCTGCTGGGAATGTAACGAGGCTTTCTTTTGATTTTGACACCTCTTGTTCTTAACAGCATAAAGCTGAATATAAAGCAGCCTTTACCGGGCTCCCCAAAGTCTGTGCGACAGCAATAATGAAGGAAGGGACTAACAAAGCAGAACAAACAAATAACAATCAAAAAGATCTATGATGAAAAGCCCGAGACTGGGGAAGAGACGAAAAACAGACGTTGAAATTGAGAGTTTGTGTGCGTCGTCTGTTTTTCGACTTTTCCCCAGTCTCGAGTTTTTCATCATGGAGTTGTAAGAATTTTCAAAATCTTTCTTTGTCTCCCCAAAACGAAGCCAGGAAAACTGGAATCCCCGTGACTGTAGCGCGCCTTTTGAAATGTAAACGAAGGAGAAGAAAAAAACAACAATAAAGAAGCACGACCTGATTGCAGGTGCGATTAAGTACCATCGTTGTGCCTAAACACTTCAGCTGTGAGCGTATCCTCCGATTCTGGCAGCAGCGTCATACGGTTCTGAGAATCGACTACAGGATCTCTTCAAGCACTATTCCCCGCCACCACCCGATCATTTCTTTAACGGTACATCTGCACTGTAGTATTTCGGGCTCCACTTTACTGATGCCAAACACTAACGTTAAACCTCACTGTGACGTACAACTGTCAGCACATTTATCCAAGCACAGCATGAAACCCTGTAAACAGTTTAATGCCGCGCAGCATCATTAGTACCAACTACCGACACAGTAGATAAACGCCGACGTCTCATGTGAACATGACGAAAAGTTCTTTTGAGGCTCACGTACGTGTCTCCTAGTGACTTGAAGACACATGAGGCCATGTGGGTCCTCATGAGGTGAAGGTACGTGAGGCCATGAGTGCCCTCATGAGGTGAGGGCACGTGAGGATGAGGACTCCTGAGGCCATGGGAGCTCTCATGAGGTGAGGACACGTGAGGATGAGGCCCCTCATGAGGTGAAGATACGTGAGGCCATGAGGGTCGTGAATAGCCTCATGAGGTGAAGGCATGTGAGGATGAGGATGGTGAGGCCTTTCGGGATCCCGATGCCCTGAAGTGAGGTTCGTGAGGGAAAATTTTGAAATGGAATGTGACGGTGAGGGCGACTGAGGTTACGTTACTGGTGAGGAAAATTTGGTGAGGGTGAGTGAGGCTGATAAAGTCCGTGCTTCGTGAGGTGAGGATGAGTGAGGCCGCAAGAAAATGCCCACCTATGCTGGAAAGTGGGCAAGGTCGTCCCGGTCTTTAAATCCGGAGGACGTAACCAGTTGACGAACTATCGTCCCATTTGCCTTACTAATGTCTGTTCAAAAATAATGGAACACGTCCTATTTTCAAACATAATATCCTTCTTGGAAACCAATAACCTTCTTTCACCTTTCCAACACGGATTCCGCAAGAATTACTCGTGTGAGACCCAATTATCTAGCTTTTCTAATGACCTACTTTCCAATATGGATCATAACTACCTAACTGACGCCATTTTTATAGACTTTCCCAATGCCTTTGATCGTGTGCCTCATGAACGATTACTTACAAGTTAGCCCGCCTACGTATAGACCCGCTTGTCGTTGCTTGGATTCGCGATTTCCTTTCAAACAGACATCAATACACATCTATCAATAATTGCTCCACCCCCGGGTCACGCGTTATCTCAGGCGTCCCACAGGGAACTGTTTTGGGCCCACTGTTCTTTTCGATCTTCATTAACGATCTACCTGATGGGCTGTCCTCTAACATACGTCTGTTCACCGACGACTGTGTCATTTACAGAAAAATATCTAATTCCTCCGATCAATCACTGCTTCAGGACGACCTTGGCCGCGTTCAGAACTGGTGTTCCGACTGACAAATGAAACTAAACAGCTCTAAGCGCAAAGTCATTCATTTTACGAGAAAACGTTCTTTTCCTAATTTTGATTATTACATTAACGACCTCCCCATTGAGTCCGTAACCTCCTTAACTTATCATGGGATCACCTTCACTTCTGATATGTCCTGGAAGGAACACATAACCAAGCTCACCACCAACGCTAACAGAACCCTCGGCTATCTCAGGCGCAATCTTAAACATGCTCCCATCACAATAAGGAAACTGGCTTACGAATCACTCACCCGCAGTAAGTTAGAATGTGCCTCATCCATCTGGAACCCTCACCAAGACTATCTTTCCCGTGAGCTCGAGAGTGTTCAAAACCGTGCCTGTCGCTTGATATGCTCTAATTACTCTCGCCACTCCAGCATAACAGAAATGAAATCCTTCAGTTACCTCCACTTAACACCCGTCGCAAGGTTGCACGTCTCGCACTACTACACAGAATTTACCATCACATTCCATTCCTTAAGGACATCCTCTTACCACCGTCTGACTACGTGTCATCTCGCATTGATCATCCATACAAAATAAAACGTCCTCAATGCAGAACATTGGCTTACTCATTTCTACCTCTCGCAATAAGCCCGAATCACTAATAAGCATACCGGACAGTGCTTCATTTCGTTCCGATTTGTCAACATATCTTCTTTGCTAATGTGTTTTTACTGCAAGGTTCATTTTCTGTATTCATATTCTTTTTGCAATAATAACTTATTATGTACGGTGTTTTAACTTTTTGTGGCTCTCCTTTATTTTCAATTATTATTTTTCCTTTTCTTGTAACTTCAGGTTTGCGTCATGTTTGTGCGAAAATTAATTTGTCAATTTATTCCATTTCCTTATGTAAAGCCCCCAAGGGCATTTAAGGTGAAATAAATGCAATAAAATGAACTGTGCCATCAAGTAATTCAGTTTCCTGCATATGTTTTGTAACAATTGAATTTCAGATTTGTATAAGCCTGAAGGCTAAAGAAGCACCAATTACTGCCGAGAATCGCCCCTTGTAGTTTAATGACTCTATTTGATGCGTGAATGTGTTCGCACCTTTCTTGATGATTTATAATATGTGGTATATACAAGGCCAGCTACAAGACGTCTACAAGTAGACGTCAATTTTGAGATGTCTACCAAATGTCTTGTAGATCACTAATTTTGAACGTCTAAAATAACGGCAAGACTTCTAGATGTCTAGTCAACGTCTAGTTTGGTCTAGCTTTAGACTTAGCCCTAAAGTCTATGGTTAGAACAGGTCTGGATGTCTACTAGCCTACCATGTGTTCCCTGGGGTGTTTTTGCTGTAAAAAGGAGTTACACTAGATACCGTTTCTGCGTGAACATTTATTTTTACATATATAACAATACAGTAGATATTAAAATATTACAAGTGGCAGATATAAAGGTGAAAGTTATTTCAGATGTTTTGTATAAGTGTGAATATTCACCAATCAGTTGAAAATCGCTAGCCATATATAGTAAACAACAAGAGTAGAAACTTAATTCAGCACTTACATGTTTTGAAAGCATACTGTCCATCATCATCACACACAACATAAATCCACAATGAGTAAATTCATAGGGATGTATCCCCAATGTCCGAACAGCGCCGACGAAAAACAAATCTTGAATCAAAAATTGCTCCGGTACTTAGTGATTTGGTTTTGGCTAAGGTAGATAGGGCTGTTTCTGAGAACTTGGGGGGTGGGAGATTTGGGGTTGAATTTATTACTAGGTATGTTGATGACTTTCTGGTATGTGTGGGTATGGAAGGAGATGAATCGGGTATACAGGGTTTGTTTGTTGGAGAGGGTTTAGGTTTAAAGTTTACTGTGGAAAGGGAAGAAAATGGTCAAATTCAGTACTTGGATATTCGGATTTCCTCTGATGGGATTGGAGTATGTTGGGAATATTGCCAGCGATGTAAAAAACCGTTAACGCCTTTTGACTCCAATATCTCAAAAACTATAAAAGCTGGAGTTGCAAAATCTTTGATAAAAAACGCTTTGGTGAGGTCGTGTGTTCATAAGGTGGGGTCGAGCTGCATGAAGCAGGTGACTAGGCTTGAGGACGCTGGATATCCAAGGAATCTAATCAGTGATGTCGTAAATAGGTTGGTAAAGGAACCTTGTGATTCTCACATGCGTTGTGAACAGAGAGATTGGAGGGGGGTTGGGGTGATCCCGTATGTTCATCAGGCCTCCCATCGCCTAAAAAAGGTAGCCTGTAGGCATGGCGTTGATGTAGTTTTCAAAAGGGGTTATTGGCTCAGGTCTCTGATGGCTAGGGTTAACCGGACAAAAATTGGGGGTTGTCATGTAAAACACGTAGATCCTTTTGTGACTTGCACTGTTGGTGTTGTTTATTCAATTCCCTTGTCTTGTGGGTGCCAGTATATTGGTCAAACTAAACGTTGTGTTAACGTACGTCTGATGGAACATAGAGCTTCGAGAGGAAAGGGGTATGGTAAGCTGGCAGAACACTTAAGAACCTGTTCCGGGTGCGAGCCGCTGTTCAAAAACACAAAAGTGTTGTTTAAAAGTCATAAGTTAGGTGTTCTTCTTTATAAGGAAGCCTTGTTGATAAAACAGGCTGGAGATAGTTGCATTAGCGTGCCTTCCGTGCTGGTAACGGATACAATCCAGCAATTCATTGATAACTAACGCGAATTCTGTTCCGAGGGGGCGTTTACTTGGTGCCTTGTTTGCGTGATAGCTTTTTGATAACTTTGTGATAATTTTGTGATTACAGCATGACGGCCTTGGCTGCCACTAGGGGTTGGGTGTGCAGTTGGTATATTTAAGATGTGTCCCTGCCATTAAAGTTGTTTGTCAGTCAGTGCTTCGTCTGTGTTGTCTCTTTGTGTCCCCTGCACCGGGATTTTATCGCTTTTAAAATCTTGAAGCACTGAATGCCACGGCGATCATGCTCTTCTGTGTTTCGTAGGTGATTTGCGATGCCCCGTCCAGCTTGTCCTTCTTGCGTGAAAATTAACGCCATCCAACGTTGGTAAGAATCCATTTTGACCACCTGCTGACAAATGCCGATGCACCTATGGCGCCCCTTTGCCAGCCGCGTCGTACGAGCATAACCTTCTAGAAATACCATTTCAAAAGATACTGGAACAGCAACATGTCAGTGTGAGTGGACGTGAAAATATACTACATACCGTTGCACATAGCGCGGGTGGTAACACTGCCCATCTCGCTCTCGTCCCATCAGCGGTCGTAACGCCTATGAGCAGGAGTAAAAACATGGGAAACGGCGTAGAAAGAACGAGAATGTTTGACACATCGACTACATACCTTAGAAACGGATAAAATCCTCAAAATGAAGCACGAATGACGCCAACTGCTTGTGAGCCACGGCGGGGCACGGCGCACGTCCGAACACTGACTAATCCGTTGGCGACTGGTCAAAACGCTTGCACTTACATGCACTGGAATGTTGTACGGAATGCAGAAACAATAGCTTAAAGCTAGAGGTGTACACGAAGTTACCACAGCACATGTACTTTTGAGAATATGTTCACAAACATTTGAAACAACTATTTTCAACGCGGACGAGCCACTATGTGGTGCGGCACGGAAACGTGTTACAACGCGCCCTCTTCGGACTCGGCCAGCGGCGACATCGGCGAACGGCCTGCTCAGTTGATTTGTTCGGAATAAATTTTAATTTCAGATTTTCATTAAATTTTCACTTGCAATATTTCTCGATACGATGCGTATTCTGAAATTTCATTTGCTTGAATTGGACGCGTTCTTCGAATTAGTTCATTTTCTACGCGGACGTACGGCGTTTTTCCTAATCATATTATTACTTAATTTGAGAGTGATCACCGTTGGTCAACATTACGCTCGTTCCTTCAGCAACTGGCTTCTCACTTATTGTATTGGCGGCCATGCAACAAGTTGGATCCCATTAAATCAATTGCAAAGCAGTTTCTCATTGATACACGTTAGGCCAATTCCTCCAACTGGCTTCTCATTCCTTCTGTTGGTGCAGTCAGTAATACACAACATATTGATCTCGTTAAATCAATTGGAAGTCAGAGCTTCTCATTGACCACCATTAAACCAATTCGTTCAATTGGTTCCTTACTCCGTAATATAGTCTTCGCCACACAACACGGCAGAGCCCGGTTTCGCGAAGGCACCTTCCGTACTTAACTTCCAATTCAGTCAATGAGAAATAGTCGGCTTTCACACATTGAACGAATTCGCAGTCTGATTTCACATTGATTCTCATTAGACTTGAGGGGAGAATTCAATGAGATCATGTCAACTACTTCCAGCAGGGCACACCAGATTAATGCTTATTGAAGTCGCAGCACTAATTCTCATTGAAATTCACTGCGAAGTGTACTGACACGGATCCCCACACGACGTCCTCTGTCCATCCGACGCCCGTAGTTCATTGTATAATTTTGGTACATTAGATACCCTTTAAGGGTATCCTACAGAGAATTATAGAAGATCGATTCAGGCAGTTTGTTCTGGGACAATAACCGGACATCCGTCGGACAGATGTGGTTGTCTGGTTTGTTCTGACAGGGCTTACTTTGCATTTCCGAAGTTAACAGGAGGTCCTTAGCCAGACCTTTTTGGCGAGCATCGTCCTCCATGCCTTGGTCTGCCGGGGTTGATAACTGCGATGGACGTTAATTGATGCACTTTGTACTGTACCTTACAGCTACCTGATAGGCCAGTGTTTCTCAAACTGCGGGTCATGATCCCCAAATGGGTCATGAGCCTTTTCCTAGGGGTCATGGAGTGTCCAAGCAGACATGCAATATGGTTTGAGCCACACAGACCAATGTATTGATTTGCTTGTATGAAGAAAGCAAATACATCCTTCTCATTAAAATACATGACTAAATCAATCCTTGTTAAAAAAACATTAAGCATTCTTGGTAGCTCTCTGTGTGGTTAATGTCTGTTAAATCAATGACAACGTAAATGTACCTGTGTCATTCAAAAAAGTAAATTTTCGGAAGGCTTGTAAAGGTGGGGGGTCATGGTAGGTTTGGTACTACTCAAAGGTATCACGTACTGGAGAAACACTGTGATAGGCGGACAGTTTGTCCGCATAGGGCGGAACGAAGGCGAGCAGGGTAGCCTTTAAGTAACGGTGTCAAAAAAGGGGAACAAAGTAGGCTTAGCGAAGAGCTCTATGCGACCACGTATTTCCGTCTGTGAGAGTCTAAAGTCGTAGTCGCAGTCTGAGTCTAAAGATAACATAACTCGCGTGTCGTTTCCCGCTGCCTTCGTTGTTCCCGTTCAAGCTGCCCCTGTGATAGTATCTCCTTCCTTTTGGTTTCTTTTTCGTGTCCTCAGATGGACACCGCCGTTTTTCCTTTGACATGAGCCTTCTAATGCTAACGCATTAAAAACGTTGTTTTACGTGCACTGTCAGTGGTTCTGTCTTTCTAATGGATTGTTTAGCCATGAAGAAACGGCATTATTGCCGAGCACGTGTTTCAGGTACTGCGTTGAAATTTGAGAAGTATTGCAGAAATTAGGCCAATTCGACATAACATCTCCGTTTGTCTTCCGGAGTTTAGCAAGGAATAGTTCAAACAAGGAGATCAAACACGGCCATAAGTGACAGATAGCTCATCTAAGTTGCAGTACCAACTGAGCGCTTTTGCTTTCCATAGACATTATCACATAGCACCAAATCGTAATGACCACATTTCGTATTTTCTTCAGGAAACCTCAAGACAACCGCAAGTTGATCTCAGTTGGACCTGTGCATTGACTTCGCTTCTCATGGTGGATCCTGATGCACCAAGCCGAGTAAACCCAACAGAGAGGTTCTGGCGCCACTGGTTCGTCGTCAATATACCTCCCAAATGTGGTGTGCTGTCTGGTGACGTCATCACCAGCTACGCAGGGCCCGATCCTCCCAAGGGCACAGGGCACCATCGTTACGTGTTCCTGGTCTACTCGCAGAACGCCTCGATCGACAAGCATGCGCTTAATGCTACTCTGTCCCAGGAAAGGGGAAAATTTAACCTCACATTGATCACATCTCTACGTAACATATCCACATTGGAAGCTGCCGCTTACTTTTTTGCGAGTAATGGAGATACTGGTTCGCCATAGATCCCTTCATTTCAATGGGAGCGAAAAAGGTGGCGGAACAGCGACGTATGTTTCTACAGGAAGAAATGCGTGTCATTATACAGGGTGTCCGGGCAAATCATGGACAGACTTTTATAAAATAGAGAAATGCCTTCCTTTACTTATAATAAATGGCGATATATTCTACGTCAAGTGGACCACCCTATGGCAGAACTAGCAATGCCCTGGGTCGTTGTCCTCATTTATGTTGTTTAACTTTAACGTATAGGTACGTAAGATAGATGTTCGGCATGTGACTCTGCCTTGCCCTTAAGAGGGCATACCACCTCTCCGTCCCAATGTATTTCCTATGGAACATGTTTTATGCTTTTTCTCGGTAACCACCTCACAGATTTTAACGCGGGTGGTTTCACTATAAAGAGGAAGATGAGATGAATTAAATAACGTAGAAACAATACTGAAACATGTAGTATGTATTTTACGACGACGTCACGAATATGAAAAAAATCCTTTTTTTTCCTCGTCCCTCTTTGAACCGGTTTTTAATAGACTTCTATAACCATTGCGAAAAAAAATTATCATTTAATTTTTCTCGAAATCTTTCAGGAATCGATAGGCATCAAATTTATATGTCTACCACTTTTCGTTTTTATATAAAAAAAAAAAACACGAAATATGAGTACATATGTACACTGACTTAAAGCCGAGCAAACCGTCGAGCAAACTGTGCGCATGCGCAGCATAGTGCTGGCTCGCATGGGGGTGTGGATGACATCATGCTGGTTCCTGGATCCTCTTTCTCTCTCTCTCCTGTTAACTTTCATGGACCAGTGACTTAGGGCATGGCATCGGAGACCAGTACAAAGGGTGGCTTAGCTGCTCGTAAAGGGATTATCCTCTGAGCCTGCATTGTCATGGCCCGTGTAATGTAAAGAGAAAGCACACTGAGACCAACAACACTTTTCTTTCTCTCTCTCTCTCTCTCTGTCTGCGCACGGTGCGCGTATAGAGAAGTGAGACGAGTTTATTAGCTTCACGTGAAATTTGCCCGATTTTGCCGGTTCGAGTTTGTGCGGACTCAGTCAACTGTTTGAACTGTCTCATAAGGCTAACGGGAATCTCTCGTATTTCCGGTTAGTGCAAGCCGGGCTTTACAGCCATTCCAGTAACGTTCAACAGGACTGTCCTGTAATGTTCGTAATGCTGAAAGAATGCTTAGAAATTCTACCGTAATAATTACCGTAAGAAAACGGCGAATTATTATTATGGTAATAATAATAATTCGCCGTTTTCTTTTCTTTCCGCTAAGAGTGCACGCCTCAGTCAGTTCCATACTTCTGAAGTTTTCGGGAGGACCTCGATATTACCGCTTGCGAAATCCCCGATCTCGAAATTCACGGGGTATAGGAAAGAAATAGTCCCGGAAAAAATGGTCGCGGAAAAAGTGGTCCCTGGTTGTGTGGACGGAAAAAATGGTCCTGCAAGCACCTGCGCTGCCAAAAATACAAGGGCGTAGTTGCAGATAGTCGGTGAAACACATCACAGCCGACCAAGTGTTATCATTCGCTCTTCTGATTTGAAATACCATTCAATGAGCAACATAAAATCGATATAATTCGCTGCACTAGTTCGCTAGTGATATCGTCCTCTGGATGCTAGTATTTTTCTACAGTTGGCCAGACACGGGTTTTACAGTTGTCCCCTGCATCTTTTCTGTGTCGATGTTTAATTTGTTTATGTACTGCTTGCGACATACTTGTTTGATATCTCCAGCCCCCGTAAAAGCGGGTTACCAAACCAAGTTGCTGTGCTACCGTCGCCTTCGCCTCACTTCCGTTCCCCTGGTGGCGGCGGGGCTGCGCAGCGCCACCAGACGGGAGAGATGGCGATCCGATAACCGCGCATCGTCTACTAGCTCCAAATGCGTCGACGGGGCAGCGCTTTCTTCGGAATGCGGAGTGCGGATGTGTGGACCAATGAATGGTCAGAACACCTCAGGGGTAACACATCGGGAACAATCGAGAAAGTGTTGATAAGATTATCAACACTTTCTCGATTGTTCCTAAGGTGTTCTTCCGCCCTCTACGCCTCCCTGCCCAGGCGAATGAGCGCAGTGATTGAGAGTGGAGGGGCACCAACGCGTTACTGAGGTCCAGTGTTCCACAGCGTTTCTTTGCCTCATTTTGTATAAATGTATTATTTCTTTTTTTAATCCTAGCCGGCAAGCGAGACTTTCTTGCTTCACATAACACCAGTAAATAAAATGAGGTAATCCCTCGCTTGTGCCAGTTTCACGGAGCAGCCGTTGTCCCTTGCATTACTGTGACACCTTTCACAAAAAGTCGACGACCGCAGCAACTGCTCAAATGTGGCCTAATCCCGGTGTACTTATGTTTCAAAAACAGTAAACAGGAGCAAAAGGAAACAGGTTAGAATTCTCATTGCACTCAACATTCCGAGGAAAGCGCTGCCCCGTTGACGCATTTGGAGCTAGCAGACGACGCGCGGTTATCGGATCGCCATCTCTCCCGTCTGGTGGCGCTGCGCAGCACCGCCGCCACCAGGGGAACGGAAGTGAGGCGAAGGCGACGGTAGCACAGCAACTTGGTTCGGTAACCCGCTTTTACGGGGGCTGGAGATATCAAACAAGTATGTCGCAAGCAGTACAATAAAAGCTGTACACCCATTTATGCATTGTTTCATGGCTCGTACAAATCCACTTCTGCTGAAGATACGGTTCACCAACATAGAAAGTATGAGAGAACAACGCAAAGTCTGTGTCTGACCAACAATAGGAAAATACGATACAGGAGATACGATATAGGAGAGATATAAATATACGATATAGGAGCACCATCCAGTGAGCCTCATCCGAAGATGTCATTTATTTATTTGATTAATTTATTTGTCAAATTGTATATTATTTGACATCAATTTTTACTTGAAAAAGCGTTGGGGATTAGGGATGCAAGACATGTATGGCATGTTTAGTCACTATGTGTCAGAGCGGAAAAACCTATCAAGTTGCCGAACGGGCTAGGGTGAACAACCCGGCCCTTGGACCGCTTTCTGAATGCGAAAAAGTGGGTTAGCATGAGGAAATTGTTTACGAGCAAGCAGATTACACACAGATAAATGTTCCGTAGTGTAACATTTACAACTGCAGCTTTCTTTGTTGTTCTCTTTCTTTCTTTTGCTTTTTTTTTTCATCAACGCTCTAGGTGAACCAATAAGAAAAATCGATCAAGCGACGGCTGCCGTTTCCATGAAACAGCTTTCGGTCAAATGGCTTTCGACCAAATGTCCCGTGTTCGATCAAACGGCTCGTGTCATAGTCAAGATTTATTTTTTTTTTTTGGAGAATTGCTTTCTAATCTTGCCAAGCTGTCTGTACTCAGCAAAATGAAATAGAGGGAGAGAGGAACAGAAAGAACAAATGCAATCCGCACAAGACATGCGGTGCTGCGAATGTAACCACTTTTATGTTCCTTGTTCAATGGCTTGCAGCTTTTATTGTTCACTAAAATCAATGTTCATTAAAAAAAGCCTTGTCCCAATTTCAACAAATAATGAGGGCATATCATAACACTTGATCGTCTATGATACGTTTCCTCAGTTGTTCACAATGATGCTCCTGTATTTTTCGGCGCACGAAACCCAGCGGGACCATTATTTCCGCCCACGCAATCAGGAACCATCTTTTCCGGAACCCAAATTCACGTTCTCGAAGGAAGGAAAATCAACGAGAATGCTCGATTGCTTCGTGAGATGATATGCCATGTTTAAAAAACCGACATCACTATTTACGGGTACCACACAAATTCACGAAATTTCGATGTCTGTCCAAGTCATTTTAGCGAACGAAAGCCACATTTTAGCGGCTTGGGTTTAGCAGGGCGGACACGACGGAACAGTACGTTGGTTAGTTTATTATTAGGTTAGTACAAGCTCCGTGTTTCCATTTCTATGTTCAGGTTAGTCTCAGCGCCCTTACGAAAATAAACGTCTCCTTTCAAGTGACCGTCAATTGACTAAAGTCAACGTATGCCAGTGAAATGTCAATTTACATTTAATGTATGGGTGATTGATTTTTATCGTTTTCTTATTGATAATTGGCCGGTGTCTTTATATTGACTGGCGATTGACTATTTTCGATTGAGAATGGGCACAGTGTTTATTGACTCGGACTGTGTTCCGCGGTGCCTGCGAAACCTGCAGGTGCCCGCCCCGTGCCCCCTGAAACAACTGGTACGACATCCCTGCGAACGCCAGGAGCAACAGTGTACAGGACGTATTGAAGGGTTACTTGTACCCACTAATACGCGAGATACTTTGTACCTCCTGAGTTCCCTTACAGAGAATACAGAAAAATCACCTCGAGGCTTCGCAAAAAAGAAAATGAAAGGAAGAAAATGCTCCAAGGACATCGAACATGAAACACAAAAATTTATTGGCTTTCACGTACCTTAAAATTGCATCCAGTACATCATAGTTTGCCGAAAAGGAAAGCAAACACGATCTACTAATCCCAACACACACATATGGAGCACACGTTGCATGGAGCACACGTTGCACGGACACACAACACAGCCGATGCACCAGGCAGTCCTCCAAACGTCGAACACACAATCCTCGAAACTTCGAACAGGCTGGCACTGCAAAGCTCAATCAAGCTCACCCTTACTGACGAACACGACAGTTCCTCAAACGAAATGGCTGACGAACAATTGTCCAAGCAAGTGGCACCCAGACACGCTTCATGTGAGAAGCAGTTGCAATTTTGCACGCGCATGCGTGACCGTTGAGACAGGAAACAACCTGTAAAGAAACCGAAGTGAATATCACGCTGGTATTGTTCCAACGTGAATGCTGGAATAGTACACCATTTTCTAACTCACGTCCTTGCAATCGACAGTCCTACGGTCACCTATAACGAAAGAATACAATTAATTTCGCTTGTAACGTACTGTCAGGGACACTTCTAGCTTTCTACTCGTTTCCGTGGCCTCGCCCCGATAAGCGTCACGCTAGCGGCCAAGCTCGCAAACAAAAGTGGACTCGTCAGGGGGTGGCCGGGTGCCGACAAGCTATCGCATTGCCGCACGAAGGCGTTGGAAGGACCGATTAAAAAACAATGAAAAAAAACGTAGCAAGAGAAAGCAGACGCGATAACAAACCGCGATCTTCTTGCTCCTTACAAAACAGGGCACGGCACGTGACAACAGATTAAGATAGTGATATAATTCCCTCTCACACCGTCTGCTTTCCTTTTGTGACGTTTTTTTTTTTTTACACGTTCCTTCCAAGGTCTTCGTGCGGCAATGCGATCCCTCGTCGGCACCCGGCCACCTCCGGAGGAGTCCACTTTTTGTTTGCGGCCTTGCTCGCTAGCGTGGCGCTTATCGGAGCGAGACCACGGAAACGAGTAGAAAGTTAGAAGTGTCCCTGACAGTACATCGTCGCTTCACCGATGTAGCCGATCCTCTCCTTCCGCCATTTGCAATGCGTCCACCGTCTGCAACAGAAGGTACTTCGATGGTTAAACACGAGTAAAACGCAGGTGTCGTACGATGCATCACAGCTTACAGCTAGGTTGACTTACGGGACTTGACTTGACGGGAAGCGGGAAGGGAAGGAATGCACTGCGGAAGAATACGCGGTGCCATCAGTGTTGCCAACATTTTTTCGGCGCTCCCTCCAAGTCAACCCCAAAACCCTCTAGAATCTGGACAAAAACCTCCGTTTCTAAAAATATCGTGTATTTTCAGTGAAACAATTAGATATTGATGATATACTGATATATTAACTTGCAAGGAACATATATAACAGGTTTTGTATACGCAGGCATGTCCTTTACCGAGCAACGCCACGACTCGAGTTGAGGTGAGAGTAGTGAGAAAATAAAAATAAAGAGTGACGATCTAGTCTAGAAGTCTGGTGGAATTCACTGCTTTGCAATGCTATGCTTTGGGATACCTCTTCAAGCCAGTCCTTGAATTCGTCAAGTTAAAGTCACGCGTACTCCTTCGAGAACTTCTGTCGGTATATGGTGACTTCTTCTCTGGATTGGAAGGCTTCCTCATTATTGTGAGGAGGGATATTGTGCCCCAGAAGCAAACAGACTCGCGAAAAATCCAAAGAGCTTCACAGAGTATGCAAAACCCAACACGCGTCCGCCGTCACGGAGAGGAGCGGACGCTTGGCCGGAGCAGACGCCAGCACACGAAGCACGAAGAAACCCCGGGTAAGCCGCATAAGGTGTGCAACACGCTACTTTCTAAAACATCAGGCGTTCTGAAACTTCTGCAGTTTGTCATCTGACATTCGTTGATCCTGTTTTGGGTCGTATTAGCAAAAGTTTTATGGGTACATGACGAGAGTTGAAATTCCTCTGAAATCCCTCCGAAGTGCAACCGAAACCTCCAGATTTCCCTCCTCCCTCCAAATCAAAATTCTTCCCGCTAGGCTCCGGCACAAACCCTCCAGATTTGGAGGGAAATCCTCCAACTTGGCAACACTGGGTGCCATGTCACTCCTCACCGGCAAAGCGCGGAGCAACGTAGTACGCTCCAACCCAAGGCACACATATTCAGCCGGTACACACATTATTCAACAAGCACACGAGTACACGGTTCAGGAGGCACACATATTATTCAGCGGGCACAAAGCCGTTCCATACCGACGTGACGGCTTCGTACCTGCTGAAATTTGGCGATGGGGATCGCTGTGCTTGCTACTTGATAACCGTTGTCGCTGTGTACCGGCTGCACTTTCTGTGGTAAAAAAGTAATGCAAAATTCAATTTGCTGCCAGTTGACTCATGGCAATTAAAATGCAGTCAGTTTGTCAGTTTTTGTTCAATTCAGTTTGTCAATTGGCTTTTGATTCACTAAAGTCAATAAAAAGTAAAGAAAGTAGGAAGTCAATAAGGTCAATAAAAAGGAAGTCGATTGTCAATTAATTTTCATTTTTGTAAGGGGCTGTTGGCAGTTTCCTGCGCACAACCGTGCATTTTATAGTGAGATAACATTTATTTACAGTAGTTTATTTTCAACGGGAATTTCGGTCGCTTTATTTTTCGATACCAGTTCCCTCGATTTTCCATCTTTCGACACTCCCTGCTGGTTGTGCGTGGGATGACCCAAAACCTTTACCCGTCGTTCTTTGCAACGCGGGCAAAGGGAAGCCCACTGACCAAGATAAAGAAAAGCTCTGGGTCACTGGGGATTCTCCGCTGAACGAAAGGTCTAATGCAATGTGAAGGACCCTGTGAAAACACCAAGGGGTGTCTAAAACTATACTACTGAAGTTCCCGGGTAATCAGCGCGTTATGAGACGGAATTTGTGCTCCGAGACCTTCTCGCGCGTCAAGTTCCTTTTATTTTATCTTGTTCATTTAGACATAAAGACTGAGTTCAAGGAGTTGAAGGAGCTTCCTTCTTCTTCCTTTTTTTCTTTTTTTGAAGTGCTGTTGCTACATGCAATGCATTTATTTAGGCTGATTGAGCAGTAACGTCCCGGTTCCACAAATACACTTACGTATCGGAAACGTTATTTTAGTATGAATAAACGAGGTAATATGAAGGTAAATAGCTGCCTAATTATGGCTGTATTCCAGGATTTGGGGTGTAAGCGGATGCAGGAAAAAAATACTTTTTTTCCAGTTTTTCTGGAACACAGTGTAAGAAATTGCAAGCGTGGGGTCCAGGCATTCTCTAGAGCCCATTATACAGCTGCTAATACAGCGAGGTGGGGTGTAGGAAAAAATTGTCCCGCAAGCACCGCTCGGCCAAAAATACAGGGGCGTTGTTGAAGATAGCCAATGAAGCACATCACAGCCGACCGAGTGTTATCATTCGCTCTACCGATTTGTTGACATTGGGAGACATAGGTTCTTTTTCTCCATGTGTTAATGAATAAATAAATCTACATTCCATTCAATGAGCAACATAAAATGGATATAATTCGCTCCATTAGTTCGCTAGCGGTATCGTTCGCTGGATGCTAGTATTTCTGTACTGTTGGTCAGGCACAGGTTTTACAGTTGTCCCCTGCATCTTTTCTGTGTCGATGTTTATGGATTATAAAAGCTCTACACCCACTTATTCAGTTCTTTCATTGCCCTTACAACTCCGCTTCTGTTGAAAATACGGTTCATCGAGAACAACTACAACATCTTTGTCTGACCAAGAACAGCAGAAAACTATATAGGCAAATACTAGTATCCCGGTTGAGTTGGGAACTACGTCCTACGACATCCACGTTCAGCGAGCCTGAAGTCAGAGCCTCAGGATAGTGAACACATGCGTTTCATAACATTGGTATGAATACAGAAGGCATGAAGGTAAGAATGTCATTGTGCTCAGTATTCTGTAGTTCTTCCTTTTATAAAAGGACGCGGCTACCATTTTTCCAACATATCTGCCAGAAATATGTAGAAGGTAGCAGGACCTTGGAGAATCACCAGTGATGAATCACCCCGTGTCATTGTCAAGATTTATTTGTTGTTGGAGAATCGCTTCCTAATTTTGCCGCGTTGACTGCACTCAGCAAACTAAAATAGAGAGAGAGGTACAGAAAGAACAGATGCAATTCGCACAATGCAAGCGGTGCAGCGCGTGTAACCGCATTTATGTTCCTCGTTCAATGGTTTTACTGTTCATTAACATGAATGTTAATTTTAAAAATCCTGTCTCCCAATTTAAACAAATAATGTGGGCGAATGATAGCACTTGATCGGCTATGATCCGTTTCCTCAGTTGTTCACAACGGCGCTCCTGTATTTTCCGCGCGCGGGACCCTGCGAGACCAATTTTTCCGACCACGCAACCAGGGATCATTTTTTTTCCGGGACCAAATTATCCGGGACTATTTTTTCCGGAACCCAGCCAGGTGACAGCCTCCGGAAATCCGGCCTCTCGAGCGAGCTTTGACTATGAGATATCTTCTTCGCGATGATTCCTTCAGTTTGCAATTGACTATAGCGCTCACATTCATCTCTGGATACCCCCATTTTCTAATTCCATCTGTGTCTGTGTTGCCCTACAAGAATAGTGAATTGCCTAAAATACGCATAAACGTGGCTCACAAGGTGTCCCGTTCTTCAGCTTTTTCCACGATCGAATTACACGTTTTCAAGTTTGGATTGTATTAACTGACACCTCAGCGTCCAACACAACGAAATCTGGAGGAAAAAATTTAGGCGTCAGGAGTTCTTTTACAAAAAGAAAAAAAAGAAGCATATATTTTCTTGTTCCATATGAAATATAAGGATGTTGAACTACACTTTTTCCTACACTGAAACAAGAATCTGTTAAGTTGTCAAGTGACCCTTATGATTATGTTTTTACTCTATGTCCTTTTATTATTTGTCGAATCGTTCTTCTTGGCGTCCAGGAAAAAAAGAGTCAGTTGGAAACAGTCACTGTTGGAAATATCGCGACTCCCGCTGCGTGGCCCCGCCGTTCGACCTTTCCATAACTTTCTTGGCTGGTTTCGTGTGTGTCGACCCAAAGCCATTATCCCCCTTCCCCCTATCCGCCTTCCTTTGTACGGTTTTGTAAACCAGGACGCCCAGCCGAGACAAAAGGAAGGTCCCTGTCACCGGGTCTTCTCCACTCAGATCTCCACTGACGTCATTTTTCTGGGCTCGTGTAATGTGAAAGAAAAATGGAAAATTGGGAGGGCCAAAAGAATCTCTAAATATATTACTAATGTTTCCGAGTAATAATAAGCAGTTTATTTTGCGACGGATATTTTGAAAAGTATTTTGCACCAACGCCTTCGAAATGTATTCAGATAATACTTACTTATCAGAAATATATATCCCAAAATGTGATTTTTGCATGAATAATAGAGGTATTATCAAGGTAAATTGCGTGTAAGCGAGTGCAGGAAAAAAATACTGTTGCGAGCACTAGATTTTCCAGACCGGCATTGTAAGCGCTGTGTGCATGCAATGTTTATAGCCTAATTTACAGCCGCTCGTACATCCAGTTGAGAGCCTCCGAGATACCGACATCTCGGGCGAGCTTTGATAGCATATGAAGTAACCTTTCCATGGCCATTTCCTGATTTCTTTAATTGGCAATCGACTAGTGCTCACAACCAGTGCTGGAAACCTTCGTTTATAATACCATCTGTGTGTGTATTGCCCATATTACCATCCATACTATCCGATCACATTTGTACGTCGGCATATAGCAAGTATGCACTAGTACAACAATACGAAGAGCAACTAAAAATTGCATATTCAGTCAGTACAGACGCCAGTGACTTGTGAAAACAAGAAATATAGCATAAATATATAACAACAAAATAAAAATAACAAAGTAGTCATACAGCAATAGGAGACAAGCAAAAAGACGTGACTGTCCCGAATCGAACTGCGGACCTCCTTAAACTCCGGACCTCAATCTGGCAGAATGGGGATTATTTCGAAGTCGGAGGCGAACGGCGTGATTAGGCACGGCGACCGTGGCGCCATCTAGTGTCGGGAAAATCGTGAATCGGGGTTGCTCCTAAACTGGTATGACCTCTTAAATGGGACGGGAAGCCAGGCGATGCTTCGATAAATCGAGCTGCTGCCTTTTCTCCGACCAAGGTGGAGAATCGACATTTTTCGATATTCATGAAAAAAAAGTGGTCTCCCTGCTGATGCAACGAGAAGTGTTGAAGAAAGCAGAGGAGAAGCAGAGTTTGCGAAGCAAGAGAAACGTTCACCCATCTCGCACCACACGGCAGTCTTTCCCGTGTGTTGCTTTGGCCATGTGGTGCTCAGCCACGGAGTCGGGGAGGTGGCCGGGTGACTGACCGGAAGGGAATACCAGGAAATGGGACGGGAGTAGAAGAAACGGGAGCTCCCGAAACTGCCTCAGGGTAGTGATGGGCGATACTATCGATAGTTTTTGACTATCGATTGTCCAACTATCGAGTGAATCGAATTTCGATGGTATCGCAGATAGTTTTTCGGACTATCGACTGTGTCGTGACTGCACTTCACCGAGCTTCACGTCGCTTGAGTCAAGCCAATCCAGCACACCTTCTGAATTTGTGTTTCGCTCCTGCACAATATCAATACCCTATTGAGTTTGAGTTTTATTTATTTGCCTAAAATATTCACTCCGAATTTAACATTTTACCTTCTTTCTTTTTTGAAAACGAAACTTTCTGCGAAACTTCGTTTCGCTGCTGCAAACTACCTAATAGTACTAATAAGTACTACTAGTATAAGTAAAATACTAAAACTGCTAATAGTTTGTTCACTAAAAATTTAAATGTTAGCATGTTTCTTTTCATTTCATTTTATTACCCTCAATCGCAATCGCATTACAGAGGGGAGTGAGGCAAAAAAATACACAAAACTACACATATAAAAATAGTATGAGAATAGCAATACAATAACAAAGAACAATGTTATAACAACAGGAGCTGAGAGACTGCTTTGCGAAATGACTCTGGGTTAGTTATCTCAACTATGTTACGTGGAAGGCGGTTCCACTCAGTTGCTGTACGCGGGAAAAAAGAATGAAAGTAAGAATTACCGCTACATGAAGGAATGTGAACTTTGCAACAATGATCAGTGCGGGACGAGATGTAAAAGGGGCGAGAGATAAATTGTGTACTCAATTCGGCGTGCTGATAAATTTTATGAAAAAGACAAAGCCCAGATATTTTCCTGCGTATCTGAAGTGGCGGCAAACCCAGAGATTATTTCATTGTTGTGATGCTGCTAGTGCGATGGTAGTTTGATGGTATAAAACGTGTAGAATGGTTTTGTATCATTTCAATGGCAGTAGTTAGTGTGGAAGAGCTAGGATCTCAAATGGCAGATGCGTATTCCAGTTTCGGACGAATTAAAGTCTTGTACATTGTTAGCTTGATGTTGGCAGGGGCCTTTGAAAAATTACGCCGCAAGTAACCTAATGAACGGTAAGAATTACCAGTGACGTAGTCCACATGGCTCTTCCAACTGAGGTCAGAGGTTATATGCACACCAAGGTACTTATAAGATTGAATAGTTGATAAGGTTGCGTTGTTTAGTATATAATTAGGCGAAGTTGAATTAGTACGTGAGACTCGCATGACTTTTATTAGTAGAGCATTTATTAGTGTTCAGAACCATTAGCCATTTGCTGCACCAATCGGCAACGCTGTTAAGGTCGGACTGTAAGACGAAGGTGTCAGAAGTGTCAGAGATTTCCCGAAAGATGACGCAGTCAGCGAATAAGTGGAGAGAGGACGTTATGCTGTTAGGCATGTTGTTAATATAAATTAGAAAAAGAAGGGGGCCAAGCACGGATCGCTGGGGTACACCAGATTGAACAGGTGTTAAGCTGGAGTGAAAGCCACATCGCGAGACAAACTTGAAGACGATATCTTCTGAATTCGCGTTTCGCTCCTGCAAACTATCAGTTGTTTACTCAATCAGAAATTAAATTTAAGTTGTGCTCCAGCGAACTAGCAACAGTTTTCTTAAGTCCGAATTTAAAATTTGAGCAGGTTCCTTTTGAAAACGAAACTTTCTGGATTCGCGTTTTGCTCCTGCAAAGTATCCATAGTTTGCTCGCACCAAATGTAAAATTTGAGCAGAGTTCTTTTGAAAACGAAACTTTCGTGGTTTGCTCCTGCAAACTCTCAATACTTTGTTCACCACGAATTGAAAACAATTACTAATGGTTCTTTTCAAAACGAAACCCGTCTGAATTCGCGTTTCGCTCATGCAGACTATCGATAGTTTAGTCACTCGCAATTTAAAAGTTGAACATATTTCCATCGGAAACAAAACCTTCTGGATTCTCGTTCTCGTTCTGCGTTCTCGTTCTGCTCCACCGGTCTCGTGACGGCTCTCTGAAAGTGCTTCCCGCATCATCATCCCCTCATCCGTTCCCAATGCGCAATAGGGCAGTGTACCGCCTCAGCGGCGGTGAATCGCCCACATCATCATCATCCAATGTATATATGTGCGTGTGTGCATTCTCGTTTTTCGCATGCAATTCGACTATCGCGTTTCGCTATTGATTGGTTGTTACCTCCACTAACGTGTTCGTGTGGGGTAGTTGGTACATGTTAGATGCAAAAGAACACAGTCAAAGACGAGGGACGAAGACTTGGCGCTACAACTGCTTACTGATAACTGACAGAAATTTTAATATGAAAAGGCAGAAACAAACGGTAGACACCGGTGACATGTAGATGCGTAAACGACCGCCTTCGTGAACACGCTCGCTTAGTGAAGAACACTACACGCGCTGGACACTTGGCAATACATTGTAAAAACTGTGGGTGCTCTCCCATGTTTTAGAGCACAACTATAGGAGCAATGTTTGCGAAACAAAGTACGCGTGAGATTGTCGAGGTCTGCATCATATCAACTCTTGGGAAGGACGTCTGCGTGAGCCAATCTTCAATTGACTTATCGCCACAGGAGATTAGTTATGTGTGCGACACGCGTTGTCGTGTGTGTGTGTGTGTTTTCTGCCTTTTCGCATTAAAATTTCTGTCAGTTGTCAGTAAGCAGTTGTAGCGTCAAGTCTTCGTCCCTCGTCTTTGGCTGTGTTCTTTTGTATTTGGTTGTTACCTCTCGGGGGAAAAGGGGGAAAGAAAGAAATATAATCATGGGAAATAAATTGTGAAGTTTATGAAATGTGAAATATCGGAGTATTATACGTGTACAATGCTATAAGGTGGGCATTTCTGAGGAGGAATTTGTGGTCGTTAATTGTCACAAACCCGTATTACCATGACAGTAACATAAGCTAATCATAAGCTAATAATAGTTTGACAGCATATGCGACTGCTCTTATTAATGTTAACCATATGCATAGTGCACAACAACCCACGAGATGTCTTTTTTCTGCTTTGTTGGTTTAAGCAGGACACAGGTTCCCGTCTGTTTTTCGGAACAGTTCCTCTGTTTTATGTAGTCATTTTTTTATACTAACGGTCTGAAACTATTTCAATAATATCAATACTGTTCAACTATAAATAAAGGAATTTGATTATATTGATAATAAAACTTGGAGCAGTGACTTCTACATTTTTGCAGCAAGCGGGTTTGGACTGTGCCCAGCTTACTATCGATCGTTCAAACTATGGATGGTTTTGAGCAAAGCTATCGATAGTTAAATGAGTAGTCGTCTCAACCATCGATGGTACCATCGATATTGTTTGGATGACTATCGCCCATCACTACCTCAGGGGCAGTCTGGACTCGACTTTCTTTAGAGAAAGCAGCACACGCTCTTGTTCCAGTCTTTTTCATTATATTTTGTATTCTGTTATGTGGTTATAATAGTTTGTTTGGTTTATGAAATCGGAGAGTCGTGTGCAGTTATTAGTCAACAACATTTTTCATGCGATCACATTTCTCTACAAACTATTTGGTGCCGAAACCCGGGACTAACTTGTTAGGACCGATCAGTTAGTGACCACGAACGGAATACTCCACACTCTCAGAAAAAAAAGGTGTAAAAGGGTGGTAACTACCACGAGTTACCACCTTATGCGTACGTTACCTCCTTGCTGAAGACCGCAAAGGGTGTAACTGCCTTCTTACCACCTTCGTGGAAGGTTGGTAAAATCTTCTGAATGTGTGTATTTAACACAAATGTTGCGTCTCTTCAGCCGCCCTCGGTGGCTCACTCGGTATAGCATGTCCGCCTGCTGATCCCAAGATCGCGGGATCAAATCCGGTCGAGGACGGTGGCAACTTGGTGGAAGGGTACAAGTGGCTCAGACACGCTATCTTCCGCGAGGGACGTTAAATGTGGTGAATCAAGCTTTCGGCGCACGTTAAAACATACCTCAGGCGGGCAAAATTGATCCACAGACCCGATCACTCTGGCGTCGCTCATGATCGCAGTTGTCTCGCGGCTTAAAGCCCCGAATTATTATTATTATTATTATTATTATTATTATTATTATTATTATTATTACACCCTTCTATAGGTGACATAGATACCTGCTGCATGTGGTAATGTTACACCCTTGCATGGGGTGTAACTTTACAACCTTTTGGGCACAACATATGTAGGAGGCCAGTTACACCCCAAAAGGTGTAACTTCTTTACCCTTCTTTCTGAGAGTGCACGGAAGAATCATGAGCACTTCATCAGAAGGCGTCAACTTCGAGAGACTGAAGCCGAAACGTGCTGCACAGCGTGGGCGTAACACCAAGATCGTTAACGAGGTGAGAGTCCGCTCTTGAGAAAGCTGATGTCACTGTGGAAGAGCTAGCCATTTTCATGGAAAGACTAGATGATAGCAACAGTAAGCTAGCCAAGATTAATGAAGGTATGGAGCTTCTGCTTCCCAGCGAGAAAATTGAAGAGCAACATGCAGTAATTGCCGATTATGAAGACCAAGCACTACATACGCATGCCAGGCTGGAGTGCACAATTAAGAAACTTAGTACAGGCACAAACGAAACAAAAGCCCACAACAGGTCATGACAGCGACTGCGAGTCCTGTTCCCGAATCTCACCAGAGTATGCCTGTTACCGAACAAGATACATCCACAAGAAAAAGGATAAAAAAGGGCAGGATAAAATTGCATAAATTAGACTTGTATACCTTCAGCGGCGATATGTTATGTTGACAGCCATTTTGGGAGCAATACCGAAGCGCCGTGCAAGAGAATCTAAGGCGAAACACTACCGAGAAATTTCACTATCTCCGATCTCGGTTGACCGGCCACGCGGCAGCGGCAGGACTGCAAATCACCGAAGCCTGCTACAACGACGCTATCGATATCTTGAAGAGATTCGGCGACAGGAAACGAGTTGAGCAACAACCCAAGCAGCACAATGTACTGAAAGCCGAGTGCAATAGGGGTGGACGGTATGTGTCTTATCGATGATCCTTAGTTTCACGAGTCGGTTCAAGGCCTTCCACCTACCCGTCCACCCCTATTGCACCCGACTTTCAGTACATTTTGCTGCTTGGGAATATCTCTCAAGACTCCGATTGCTCAACCAAGTCAAGCCGTCAAGTGACGTGAAAGGCCTGAGGAGCCTGTTCGACTACGTCCAAGGAAATGTTAGAGGTCTGCAGGCACTCGAGGTAAGCCCTCTCACATATTCATCCGTGATGTGCGATATACTCCTGAAGGCCTCGCCACCTGACATCGTTGTTGAGTATCACCGAAGTGTCAAGCTGACAGCTCGTACTGGTCAGACATCAGTAGAATCGAAGCCTGTATCCTCGGATTCAGAACTGCAACAAATATTAGATTTTCTTTGTATGGAAGTAGAGAGCCGCCAAAGATGCGACACTAGCAGTGACCCACAAAGGAATAGGAGTAGAAATGGATACAACAAGCGCTCAGATGGAAAGTCGAAACATCCTACTGCAGCAGTACTCCATGCAGGTGCGAAAGAGATTCCACAGTGATGCTTCTGCAAGGCACAAACACATTCAACGGAGAGCTGCAGGTCATCATTGAGCTTGGATGGGAAAAGAAACCGACTGTCACGGGAAATGCGATGTTTTGTTCGCACCCTAAGAGGACATCGATCAAAGGACTGTCGTCAAAAAATAGTCTGTGCAACGTGCAAAGGTGGCCATGCCACGACAATGTGTGATCCGTCGCGAGGGAAGCCACCACAAGAGGAAGACAAAGTCCAAAGCGTCAACCAACAAGAGCGCAGCTTCCAAATTCGACTGTAATGCTCAGACACGACTTCAGACTTTTCGAGCATGGGCTGTGACAGCGACTGATTGCGACTATGTACGTGGCATCATTGACGGTGGCAGTCAACGGGCTTTCGTGAAAGAAGATGTTTCGCGGAAGCTTGATTAACTTGCCTCTCATCCGAAAGATCGACCTCCGCCTGAGCACATTCGCTGACGACACACTGACACCGAGCCAGAGGCGGGACGTTGTAGGCTTCGAAGCCAGTTTAATCGTCCGAATGTATCTTAGAAGCTATCGATATTCCTATAGTCTGCAAGGACATGTCGATCATTCCGGCGAACGACGCTTTCGTCAAGCAGCTGAACGGACGTGGAATGAACCTCGCCGACCGAGTGATCTTTCCCAATGGAGGTATCGCAAATGCAATTTCTGTACTGATTGGCTCAGACCAGTTGTGGAAACTGTTGTTGTAAAAATTGTGGCAGTTGTGGTAAAGAGTGATGTTCAGCACAATCCGCAAAACAATACAATGGTGGCCATCAACACCACCTTTGGCTGGACGCTGCAAGGACCAACTACGACAAAGAGCTCGCTTTGAAGCCAGAGCAATTCCTTGATAGGTGATACTGCCTGCTGTGGTAATAGCACATGATACCTCAGTGGCGTTACGACGGTCCTGGGACCCCGAACACATTGGAATTACAGAAGATGGGAAACAAGAGAAAGGGCACGAGGAACTGCTAGACAGCTTTGGAAAATCCATCAAATTCGAGGACGGACGCTACCACGTGAATCTGCCTTTCGAAAAGGAATCAAGTGGCTACCTGCAACAACAACAACTTTATTTTCAGACATGCTACCTGCACGACGACAAAGCGGTAGCATACAACAGACTTCATCTGTCTAATGAAGAAATTGCATCGGAATCCTGATCTTCTGGAACGGTATGATAACAAACCTACCTGCAAGACTGACACGCGGAAAGGGTACCACCTCCAGTGCAACAACAAAACACAGTACAAGTATATTACATGCCGCATCGTCCTGTGTTTCATGAAAAGTCGTCTACAACAAAACTGCGCGTCGCCATCGATGCTTCGAGTCATGCTGAAGGGCATCGGTCATTAAATCACTTGCTGCAGAAAGGACCAAACATGGTTCCTGACCTCGTACAACTTCTCCTAAGATTCCTGCTTCACAGGATTGCAATGACAGCGGACGTTAGGAAGGCGTTTCTGCAGATAGGCATAAAAAAGGAAGACCGAGATATTCTTCGATTCCTGGTTGTTCGCCAATTCATCTGCACTTGACAAAGAAAAATCTGAGCTCAAAGAATGACGAATGACTAGAGTACCATTCGGCACAACAGCGAGCTCTTTCCATCTCGCAGCCACTCTTTCGCACCACCTGGTCAAAATGAAAGTGGGGTTCCCTCCCAGGCAGCACAGCGCGACGACCCAACGTCGGTGCGCCGGCGGCGACCAACCCGACCGGGTCGGCTCCCGACCATGGTCCGGCATACGGTTTGCAACACGGGGATGTTAATGGTCCGTTATCGGCAGCCTGTATCGTACCCCAACGATTTCCCGAGGTGCAGCGAATGCACACTTACGGGTACCTCCTACCCCCCAAACGAGAGTTAATTTGCGCGATTTTTAAGAACAAAATCAATACGAGGGGGGACCCAAAAGAAACCGGAATTATTTTCTAAAAAATTGTGTTTTTATTGTTGCATGCTCTAACTTCAAACACCTTCAAAGTGATCTCCCTTTGATGCAATGCACCTGTCCAGACGTTTTTTCCACTGCTCAAAACAGTTTTGGAACTCGTCGACGTTGATGCATTTTAGTGCTTGTGCCGTTTTCTGTTTCACTTCTTCGACATCGGCAAAATGTTTCCCTTTGAAGACTTTCTTCATCCAGAGGAACAGAAAAAGGTCACAGGGGGCGAGATCAGATGAGTAGGCTGGGTCGTGCACAGGGGTCATTCCATTTTTGGTCAAAAACTGCTGAACACTCAGCGTGGTGTGGGCAGGTGCGTTGTCATGGTGAAAGAACCAGTCACCTGAATGCCACAGCTGGGGACGTTTCTTCCTTAGATCTTGGCGCATCCTTCTTAAAACTTCCAAATAAGAGCTTTGGTTGACCGTTTCACCCGGCGGAACAAATTCCAAGTGCAGAAGCCCCTCACATCAAAGAAACAGATCACCATTGTCCTGACGTGCGGCTTCACTGGTCGTGCTTTCTTGGGACGTGGTGAACTGGCTGTTTTCCATTGACTAGAATGCTGTTTCGTTTCGGGTTCGTAACTGTAGCACCAAGATTCGTCTCCTGTTATGATTTTAGAAAGAAAGTCGGAGTCCGTCTCCAACTGGTCCTTTAACGCACGGCACGCAGCCATGTTCAGCTCTCTCTCTTCGGACGTGAGCAGTCAAGGCCAAATTTCGCTGCAGCTCATTTCACGTGCAAATCGTTCGATAAAATTCGCTGACATGAGCTCTACAACATCCCTGCCAACTCCACAAGCTCATCAATGGTCCGACTGCGGTCTTGCAAGAGGGCTTGACGAATTCTGTCGACATTTAATTCAGTGTGGCTGGTCGAAGTCCGTCTGGAACGAGGTTGATCGTCAATCGACATTTCGCTTCGTTTAAATCGAGAAATCAATTCCTACACTTGTGTTTCGCTCAAAGCAGCCTCCTTGTAAGCCGTCTGTCGCATAACTGCCGTTTCTGATGCGTTTTTGCCCAACAGGAAACAAAATTTCACTGCCGCACGTTGTTCGTGCAAATCAGCCATCGCGAAATAGGCAAACGCATTGAAGGGGTCTAACAATAGAATTCACTGAAGCCGAACGCAGCGTTGCACAACAACGCCATCTTGTGCACTGATGCAAAACAGTTCGTAAAACTCTCACCTAGTGGTGGAAGCCTGTATTACAAGGGATCCGCCCTCACGAGGACAATTCCGGTTTCTTTTGGGTCCCCCCTCGTATGTCATTGTAGAAAACTCTTTATTGCATCATAGTCACAAGATACATGGGTTCTTTAATGCATCACTTCACCAGCAATGAAAAAAAAAAAGAGTGTTACATTGAAAGTATCAAACCACCAGTCCCGCACATGTACTATTTACTTCACAAATATTCACTTAACACAGGTTATATGGAACAGACGTAGAAGTTGGAACTCGTTGCCGGTTAAGTTAGACTGTTGAAAGATGGAAGTCACTGAAAAGGTTAGCCAGAACATAATTGTTGGCCGGTTCCACGTTAGCTCAGACAGGGAGGTCCCATGGACCTCCTGAATTTTCATAATTTTTTATATATATTTAGACGCTCATCGCAGATGATGATCAACATTGGTAAAATTAATCATTCGAATACTTTCCGTGCAAAAAATCGAGAAATCCAGCCCTGAATTCGATTGTTGCAATCTTGCCGTGTTTGCACGTGTATATATCCTGAGTTTTAAAAGATATCGTAGTGCAATTTTTTGTGCTTTAGTATACCTACCTGTCAGCACCCCGAGTGTAAATTCAGGCGCACAGGTGCAACACTGTATCGTATAAAAAGCGGCGACCATGCTCTGTCGCGCAGTTTTGTTCAAACGTCGACACTTCTTGCTCTTGCTGTAGATATCTCCGACACGTTCGCACGCAGTGGGGCCGCGTTTTAACGCGCTAATCAGCAGTATACGCCTTTGGAGAAGAAGATGGGTAGAAATCCAGCGAACCGGTAGAGATGTAGGAAGGGAGTTGCCTCAGGACAGAAGCCGCCGATATTTCGAACAGAGACTGTTCTTCCTTCTTTGGAGAAGAAGGTTTTTCGTTAGATGAAAGCCCTAACATCGGGCCATATCCTGGCAAAATATATACGAAATCAAGTGGGACCTTTTTGAGAAATACACGCGCAAAATCCATGTTTATTTCGAAATATGCCTAAACATTTGCCTATTTCAGCAAATACCGCTATGAAGTATATGCAGGATAGATATATCAGATGAAAGAGCATTAAAAGCTGAGTGAGCTGATACCAAGTATTGCGAACAGGGACATCGATAGCCAGATATATCAGGGGTCGAAATTAGGACAAAAGTGCACGAGAGGGCATGTTCGCCATTTTTTATAGCACACAGCGTTGCACCTGCGCGCTAAAATTGGCTCTCTGACAGCTGGCCTGTAGGCATAATAAAGCAGCATCAAAAAATTTCACAACAATATCTCTTAACACTCGGGAGGTATACGCGTGCAAATACGGCAAAACTGAAACATCCGAATTCAGGGCCGGATTTTCTCGATTTGTTTGCACGAAAGCTATTCGGCAAAAATGTTGATCATAATATACGATGAGCTTATAAATATAAAAAATACTCAAGACCCAGGCCTCCCTGCCTGAACTGACGTGAAACCGGCCCGTAACTAAATTTCAAACGCATTTACACGTAATAAAACGTAATGAAAATTGACGTGATGTTCCTAAGCTACTTTAGAAATGTAACAGGTTCCCTTCAAGTTATTTTCTACTTAATATATATACTTTTCAGCTCCTGACCTGTCTATATGGTTAATTCAGACCTTGCTGTCACAATGGGCGATTCAAGACGTTTCAAAATAGTTTTGATATACAAAAATGATATCAATATCTGCCACGACAAAACAAGCCTACATTCTTTAGAGAGGGATTTGATGATTTTGATCTCGTCATAAGGCACATGAAAAAGGAGCACAAAGCAAGTTTATATGCTCTACGAGTTGTCCCCTACATCAATATCCTAGAAACGTGCCAAGTTTTAATCCTGTTACTCAATGCCCTCTATCATTATCAATACACTGCTTATCGTTAAGATGCGCGATACCTGAGCTTCCTAATGCTCGGCTAAAACATAATTGGTAACATTCACCGTGTAACAACGGGAGTTACTCGCGCCGTGCACGTGCCCTCTTTCATCTCAAGTCATGGGCGGAGGACTCAGCCTGCGATGTTTGTAGACCAGATTCGAACAAAAGGAAGTTTGAACTTTCTTCAAGTTACTTTGACGAACTTAACCCCCCCACCCCCGAAGCAAAAGAAAAAGGGAAAGGAACGAGCTCCCCAAGCAGTTACTGGAGCTCAAAAGCAAAGAGCTATGCAAAAAGTTACTGAAAATAGCTAAGCCGAGTAGCCTAGTTACAATATCGAGTTACGCCCAACAACATAGAACACAGGAACAACTTGAGAATCCGTACTACATGTGTCGTGATCGTTCTATACCTTCTTTAAGAAAATAGAAGAAATGTTTGCGCACCTTTGCTAATACGAGGGCAACATACACACAATTTGGGAACCACAATCTAAGAAAAAAGGTGTGAGAAGGTAGTAACTTCCTTAGTTACCTCCTAAGCCAACATAGCGTCTGATAAGGGGTGTAAAAAGGTGGTAAAATAAATTATCATCCATCCAAATTACAACAAAAAGGTGTACGCCGCCCTCGTTCACCGAATCAGAAGCGGTAACCCTATTATTCGTGTCAGAGAGTGAGGTAGCAGGTAGAACTTTGCAGCCTTTTAGGCACAACATATGCGACAACTATTACCTCCTAAAAGGTCTAATTGCTCCACCCTTTTTTCTGAGAGTGCAGTATGGCACATGTAGTGTGACTCGTACCCTTGTCTTTAGGAGAAATATTAATGTATCAAGAAGATGCCTTTCCTTATGTCTTTCTTGCTACGAAGGCCTCTTATTATGGATACCTGAAGTCCTTTTAAAAGAAAAACAACACATCATACCACATTGTATTCCTTCCAAGCAAGCATCACAGCGCGATAGGTTCATAGTGTTGTAACCGAAGTGCGGGGTGGATTCTGAAAGTGGAAGATCGCTTGAGGTCAGGGTTACACTGAGAAAAGTACACCACACCACACACACAAGTGTGCACCACAAGATGCACACGTTATTGAATACAGACCAAATAGCTAAACTTACACTTTTCAGCATGACATGACAAGATCCGCTAGAAAAATCTTGATCATCATCACTGGCTCTGAGGCAGAGATCTGGTGGTGGGCGCTTCGGTGATACCTTCATCAAGGCATTCATTCTGACATTCTGAATGAAAGATCAGGATAGCTTTCATTCGCTCACAGTTTCAAACAAATTGACATATCATGCGTCGATCACATTACGCAAACGGATTAAAGAGGGAATAATTTATTCGCTTCGAAGGTTCCTTTTTTTTCTTTTTATTTAGAATGACTACAAAAACGAACCTTAAGCTGAAGTCCTCCGGCATTCCAGTTTTGTACGCACGCAGGAGATGGAAAGCACAGCTCCAGCACGCAGTCGTCCTGAGAAATGATTATATTTTGTTTAATGTCAAATACACAATACATACGATTCCACACTTTACTGAACCATATTTTCACCAAAACGGAGTTCATTATACTAAAAGCAACGCATCAACCACAATGGATCGCTGAAATCGAAATTATGCGATGCTGCGCTGCTAAGTTTCGAGAGAAGCCTTCTAGAACGGTGTCACTCATGTTGAAAAGCATCTATGAGTAACGTTTATCAATGCGAGGAATACCACAAAAAGAAATAGCACTTACCAGTCGATGAATCGCTTAAAAATGTTGGAATTCCTCGAAAGTTTCGGGAGCACGGCCGGATACATTCGTTTCTCGCAGCGAGAGCGACGGGGACTCCGAGAGTGCAAACACGGCTGGATGATCGGGGAACATCATTGGCCAGATTCGAAACTGTCGGTTACGTGATTGCATCACTCGGCGCCTGACAGTCTGGGAAGAGAAATCCGTTGCTGCACCCCGGTCATGTGACTGATTATCGTGAAGTGATCAGATCAGCATCGGGGAGCGATCCTATATTTTGGTCACATTAACAAGGTCAGTCCAGACCGGGAAATGGTCAGAGCAGCATAGGGGAGCGATCCTATATTATTGTTTACATGACCAAAAGGAGACCAGAGCGGGAAATGATCAGGGCACCGTCGGGGGACTACATTATCTTCTCTTATGTTCTACCTCCTCAGTTCCCACACTACTGGGAACCAGTCGGGCACTATCGCCCGTTTAGGAGCCGAAGCCCCCATTGCGTTCCCATTCTTTTCCCGAGGGTTTGTGCTGCCTGGGCTGGAACTGCGTCCACGCTGGACACGTCAATGTGTGTTGATGACCTCATCACCGGTGCTGCGACATTGGAAGAGGCACGACTACCCCAAGAACACACTGTCATCCCAGGTCTATCCTAAGGTTGTCAGATGGGGACAGGTATGCCATCCCTAGGATGTCAAAATCTGATCCTCAGAATGTCATAATACTGCCACTTTGGCATATGAGATGACGTCCCCGAGGCTGTCCCTTGCCCATCCTCAGGGACCAATTTAGGGACAGTTTAAGTACACATGAAGAACAATCCTAGACAGAACAAATTGATCCCACGGAGGTCCCACGGATGTCTTAAACGGGATCTCACGACATCCTGCGGAACGAGTCTAGCGGGACAAAAGACGTCCCACGGACACCGTTTTGTCAGCTCCTCGAACATCCCAGTTACTTCCCACGGCGGTCCCATTTGAAAATGCGGGATGCGTGACGGACGACGGATGGAAGTACTCTTTCATGTTGAAATTTAAATGTTTTGTTGATTTTTAACCATTATATTAATTAAAATATAGAAATCACTATAAAGGACAGAGTGATTTATTTTTACGCATGATACACATACAGTAAGGCATTTGTGTTGCAATGACGCTTACACCCCGCAGCAGTACCGTCCAACAGAACATGTGCTGCAATATACACGCGAAAAATTGTTGAAAAGTTATGTCCAGTTTCATGCGGCACACAAAATGAATTTGTCCAATGTCTGCACAGCACAAAGAAGTAATGTTATGAATATTGCCGAAACTAAGCCTGAAACGTTTCAGGGAAATGTGTCGTGCAATGACAACACGACAGAGTGGTCGGTGGCGTAAGTCGAGAGGTCTGCCTTTGAGTGTCGCGGCATGTTCCTGGGCAGTAATTAATATATTTTTCCTCGAGCACTTGTGGAACCATGATATAAAAACATGCAAATTCTCATGCGGGCACCCATACGCTCCATTTGTGCACGAGTTGTAAATTTGATTAAAAAATTTCCATTTTACAAAAATCATGAGGACAGTTACTCACAAAGCTACACTGTTATATAGCATAAGGTATAGGTACACGAATATTTTACAGCCCCGTAGAACGCCAAATTTGGACAAATTCCACAGAATATCGAACAATTAATAATAAAAAGGCAATGTTTGAATGGGCCTTTTCTCAGAGCGTGGGAACTCTCAAACAGGTAACAGAACAACATACAGCAGCAGAACTATATTCCCAGAGCACATATGTCACATATTTTTGCGGTCCCACACACAGACATATGCGTAGAATGTTCAGTAAAGAAAATTATAATCAACTGCAAATACTACCTCAATGTATCCCAAATTGAATCTGGACAAAATGCGAGCTGACTCAGAACCAATGAAAAAATTGTGGCACTTCCAAATGATATCTTGATATTATGCTAGATCATGAACATGCTCTTGGATCTCTTGGAATGAAACAAAAACAGTTTGTGGAAAATGAAATGCTTAATGTATACGAAACCCTAAGCATCAATTCCCTAAATACACCCAAAATTATCAGAGCGAACAACAACAACAACAACAACAACATATATATTGTGATGATGAAGTGGGGAGGTTTTCCACTCTAGGAGTGGAACGCTACCCCATAGCTAGGGGTCTAATATGAGAGGTGACAATGATCAGTGATGACGACGAGAGATGACGGGAATGATCGAAGTGGCGATGACGATGCTGAACGTGATCGTGGTGGTGGGAGTGTCCGAGGGCGCTGCTGGGGTCATAGTGAGTCCTTTAGGCCTGTCGCCTCAAACAAGTCAACCACGTGACGTAAGGCCGCCCTGGAGTCGGCCGCGGTGTCCCAAGGGCCGAGGATGGTCGACAAGTTGAAGGGGCGGCAGCCAAGGGGGGAAAGCTGCGACTGCAGTGTACGCCTCTCGTTGACATAGGTCCGGCAGCGGAGGAGTATGTGCTCAACGTTGGCAAGTACGCCACACTCGTTGCACATAGGGCTAGCCTCACAGCCTAGCTGTTATCGATAGGACGGAGTGAAGGCCACATTCAGACGTAGCCTGTGGATGAGTGACTTCAGAGGACGAGGAAGCTTTGCAGGCAGTCGGTATGACAGCGTTGGGTCTACATTCCCCAAAGAGGACATAGTTGGAATGTCGTGTTGACACTGTAGGGTAGACCAGGAATCGGACAAATGCCTGAGGAGGAATCTTCTGTCTCCTCTCGAGAGTATAATGGGCATAGAAGGTCGTTGTTGGTGTGCAGCGGCAGCGGCAGCGTCGGCCTCGTGGTTCCCAGTTATTCCGGATGTAACACTTTCCGCTGTACTTTAGTAACGATGCCGTGGCGGACGGATAGGCGTGGAATTAGCGTTTGGCGATTTTAGCACGTTGTCATTGTTGCCAGACGATACGAGTGCATACGGGCGAGTGATCGGTTATGTATCGCATAGTCGTCTGCTGTCGGATATAGTCGCATGAGAAGCGTTTTGGGTTGGAGGTTATGGAGAGGTTCATAGTCTTCTCGTATCGGATGTAGTCGTATGAAAAGCGTTTTGGGTGTAGTAAGGTTGAGTAAGATGGTTTTTGTTTGATATAATGGTACTTTTTATGTTGGAAGATGGAAAGAAATGTTACAAATTAAAACAAAAAGCACACCTGCATGTGGAGAGAGTGGATCTTTTCCCAGGTTAGGTATTGATGTCGAAAAGTGGGTCCATGTAGAATGTGCATCTGGCGTGACTGAGGTTAGGTTAGGTCATGTGAATACCTATTCCATGTGTCGAGAGGGTTCACGTATACTGTGCATCCGGCGTGACTGAGGTTAGGTCAGGTCAGGTGAACACGTATTCCATGTGCCGAGATGGCTGACGTACACTATCCATCCGGCGTAACTGAGGTTAGGTTAGGTCTGGTGAATACATATTCCATGTGTCGAGAGACCTGACGTAGACTTGCATCCGGCGTGACTGAGGTTAGGTCAGGTGCATACGTATTCCATGTGTCTAGAGGGCTGACGTACACTGTGCATCCGGCGTGACTGAGGTTCGGTCAGGTCAGGTAAGGTGAATACGTATCCCATGTGTCGAGAGGGCAGCCGTATACTGTACATCCTGCATGACTGAGCTTAGGTTAGGTCAGGTGAACACGTATTTCATATGTCGACAGGGCTGACATAGACTGCATCCGGCATGACTGAGGTTAGGATAGGTAAGGTGAATACGTATCCCATGTGTCGAGAGGGCAGCCGTATACTGTACATCCTGCGTGACTGAGCTTAGGTTAGGTTAGGTGAACACGTATTTCTTGTGTCAAGAGGGCTGGCATAGACTGTGCATCCGGCGTGACTGAGGTTAGTTTAGGTTAGATCAGGTGAAAACGTATTCCATGTGTCGAGAGGGCTGACGTAGACTGTGTATCCGGCGTGACTGAGGTTAGGTGAGGTCAGGTGAATACGTATTCCATGTGTCTAGAGGGCTGACGTATACTGTGCATCCGGTGTGACTGAGGTTAGGTGAGGTCAGGTGAATACGTATTCCATGTGTCTAGAGGGCTGACGTATACTGTGCATCCGGCGTGACTGAGGTTAGGTTAGGTCAGGTGAACACATATTCCATGTGCCAAGAGGGCTGACATAGACTATGCATCCGGTGTGACTGAGGTTAGGTTAGATCAGGTGAATATGTATTTCACGTGTCAAGAGGCCTGACGTAGACTGCATCCGGCGTGACTCAGGTTAGGTTAGGTCTGGTGAATATGTATTCCGTGTGTCGAGAGGGCTGATGTAGACTCCATCCAGCGTGACTGAGGTAAGGTTACGTCAGGTGAATACATATTCCATATGTCGAGAGGGCTGACGTATACTGTGCATCCGGCGTGACTGAGGTTAGGTTAGGTCAGGTGAATCTGTATTCCACGCGTCGAAAGGGATGACGTAAACTGTGCATCCGGCGTGACTGAGGTTAGGTCAGGTGCATATGTATTCCATGTGTCGAGAGAGCTGACGTAGACTGCATCCGGCGTGACTGAGGTTAGGTTAGGTAAGGTCAACAGGTATTCCATATGTCGAGAGGGCTGACATAGACTGCATCTGGCGTGACTGAGGTTAGGTTAGGTCAGATGAATATGTATTCCATGTGTCGACAGCGATGACGTACACTGTGCATCCGGCGTGACAGGTTAGTTTAGGACAAGTGAATACGTATTCCATGTGTCGAGAGGGCTGACATAGACTGCATCCAGCGTGACTGAGGTTAGGTTACGTCAGGTGAATACCTATTCTATATGTCGAGAGGGCTGACGTAAACTGTGCATCCGGCGTGACTGAGGTTAGGTCATAGATGGGCATTTTGGTGAAACCTCACTCGCCCTCACCCTCACAGCCCTCACGGGAGCATGCCCTCACTCGCCCTCACCCTCACGGCCCTCACGGGCGCATGCCCTCTCTCGCCCTCACCCTCACGGCCCTCACAAGCGCAAGCCCCCACTCACCCTCACCCTCAGGGCCCTCACGGGCGCATGACCTCACTCGCCTTCACTCTCACGGCCCCCACGGGCGCGTGCCCTCACTCGCCCTCACCCTCACGGCCCTCACAAACGCAATCCCTCACTCGCCCTCACCCTCACGGCCCTCAAAAGCGCAATCCCTCACTCGCCCTCACCCTCACGGCCCTCACAAACGCAATCCCTCACTCGCCCTCACCCTCACGGCCCTCAAAAGCGCAATCCCTCACTCGCCCTCACCCTCATGGCCCTCAAAAGCGCAATCCCTCACTCGCCCACACCCTCACGGCCCTCAGGGCAACATGCCCTCACTCACCCTCACGGACACACGCCCTCTCTCGCCCTCACCTCACGGCCCTCAAATGTGTGCCTTTACTGGCCCGCGGCTTATTCGCGGCTAACGCTGCCAATGTGTCCCACAAAGAAAATTTTTCCCCACAAGGAAAAGTGTCCCACATGGTTACAGATATGGTTCTGGCACCGCGATAGGAGCCTTTCCGGTTGTTTTAAAGGGCTGTTGTGTCGTGTCCTTCGGGTATTCGGGGCTAACGCTATCAAAGTCCCTGTGGGAAAGTGTCCCGTACGGTTACAGATATCGCTCTTGCACCGCGATAGGAGCCTTTTCGGTTGTTTTAAAGGGCTGGTGTGCCACGTTCTTCGGGTGTTCGCGGTCAACACTACCGAAGTCCCTGTGGGAAAGTGTCCCATATGGTTACAGATATCGCTCTTGCACCGCGATAGGAGCCTTTCGGTCGTTTTAAAGGGCTGGTGTGCCACGTTCTTCGGGTGTTCGCGGTCAACACTACCGGAGTCCCTGTGGGAAAGTGTCCCATATGGTTACAGATATCGCTCTTGCACCGCGATAGGAGCCTTTTCGGTCGTTTTAAAGGGCTGGTGTGCCACGTTCTTTGGGTGTTCGCGGTCAACACTACCGAAGTCCCTGTGGGAAAGTGTCCCATATGGTTACAGATATCGCTCTTGCACCGCGATAGGAGCCTTTTCGGTCGTTTTAAAGGGCTGGTGTGCCACGTTCTTCGGGTGTTCGCGGTCAACACTACCGAAGTCTTCGTGGGAAAGTGTCCCATATGGTTACAGATATCGCTCTTGCACCGCGATAGGAGCCTTTCCGGTCGCTTGAAAGGGCTGGTCTGCCACGTTCTTCGGGTGTTCGCAGTCAACACTACCGGAGTCCCTGTGGGAAAGTGTCCCATATGGTTACAGATATCGCTCTTGCACCGCGATAGGAGCCTTTTCGGTCGTTTTAAAGGGCTGGTGTGCCACGTTCTTCGGGTGTTCGCGGTCAACACTACCGGAGTCCCTGTGGGAAAGTGTCCCATATGGTTACAGATAATCGCTCTTGCACCGCGATAGGAGCCTTTTCGGTCGTTTTAAAGGGCTGGTGTGCCACGTTCTTCGGGTGTTCGCGGTCAACACTACCGAAGTCCCTGTGGGAAAGTGTCCCATATGGTTACAGATATCGCTCTTGCACCGCGATAGGAGCCTTTCCGGTCGTTTTAAAGGGCTGGTGTGCCACGTTCTTCGGGTGTTCGCGGTCAACACTACCGAAGTCCCTGTGGGAAAGTGTCCCATATGGTTACAGATATCGCTCTTGCACCGCGATAGGAGCCTTTTCGGTCGTTTTAAAGGGCCGGTGTGCCGCGTTCTTTGGGTGTTCGCGGTCAACACTACCGAAGTCCTTGTGGGAAAGTGTCTCATATAGTTACAGATATCGCTCTTGCACCGCGACAGGAGCCTTTCCAGTCGTTTTAAAGGGCCGGTGTGCCGCGTTCTTCGGGTGTTCGCGGCCAACACTACCGAAGTCCCTGTGGGAAAGTGTCCCATATGGTTAGAGATATCGCTCTTGCACCGCGATAGGAGCCTTTTCAACCGCTTTAAAGGGTTCCTGGGCCACGTTTTTCGGAACTAGGGGCGAGCGCTGCATATGTCCTAGTGTAAGCCTTGAAGGTTGTAGCTATGCTAAGAAGGTTGTAGCGAAGCTATGAAAGGTAGTAGTTCGTTGAACTGCGACACAAGGACGAAGCCGGTGTGTCTGCGCATAGCGAGGCTGCGAGAAACCTTCTGATGTTATCGCTTGTTTGAGGCACCTCGGGGCTATAAATGACAAAGTAAAAAGGATTAGTGCGGTGGGTGCAACATAATTTTGCCGCGTATACGGGTGGTAACACGGCGTCCTTTTGATTTCGAGTGTTTCTTGTGGCCAGTAACGTATTGCGCCAGTGTCGTGCACCTTCAGTGCTATTTCAAACGTGGTCGTGAACGATGAGCCGTCCGAAGAAGAGCTGCGCAGAGGGCGAACTTGTTAAGGACCCTACGCATGCTGTACCTGGGATTTTAAAGAAACGCTTATCCATCAAAACCATATAATCAAACCATAAATTCATATCCATGAAACCATATCATCAAGTAACCAGTCAGCTCAGGACGCTTAGCTGTATTCCCAGCGAGACATAGACGAAAATTTTAAAAATGTGCACACCAGCCCATGTGCACCCCGATGGTAGTTGGGTCATTGGAACCATATCACCAAGTAATCAGTCAGCTTAGAACGCTTCGCTGTATTCCCAGCGAGACATAGACGAAAATGAACAATAACAATAAACAATGAACTTAAGAGGCTTTTAAGGAGGCTTTTTTAAGAGGAGGCTTTTTAAGAGGAGTTTAACAATGAACTCAAAAGGCTTAGAAACAAGAAAAAGCGGCTGTTCCGCAGGGCACGTAGCAGTAACGATTCCGATCTCTGGGCTAGATATCACCATAGCGCGAATGAGTTTAAACAATCTGTACGGTCTACAAAAACTAGGTACTTTGAAACAACATTGCCATTACTTCTTCGTACTAACCCTAAGCTGTTTTGGAATTCCGTTCGGCCTCATAATAGTCATACTGTAAACCTCACGGTCAATGATACTGCTATATCCCCTGATTTGTGCGCGTGTGTTCTTAACAACGAGTTCTCCAAGTCGTACACTGTAAGAGATCCTCAGGCTCTATTACCATCCATAAATGATTCATTCACTACAGCTTTTCCTATGGACCCTGTTATCATTGACCCTGTTGGTGTATTTTCACTCATTGACAATCTAAGGCTATCTTCCAGCTGTGGACCCGACAACATCATGTCTAAGTTTCTCAAGAGTACCAAGGAGACCATTGGCATTTTATTGTACCAAATATTTTCGCAATCTATTGAGTGCTGTAGGATTCCGGACGACTGGAGGACGGCGAAAGTGGTTCCTGTCTACAAGTCTGGTAGCAAGCAAGATCCGGGTAATTACAGACCGATTTCGTTAACTTCCATCCCCTGCAAACTTCTCGAGCATATCATTTATTCCAACCTTATCCGTTTCCTCGAAGCTAACTCCTTCTTCTCTAACTTACAACATGGTTTCCGGCAAGGGCTATCATGTGAAACTCAGCTGGCATGTTTTACGAGCGATCTATTCTCCGCCATGCATTCTAAGTCACTTACTGATGCCATATTCATAGATTTTCGCAAAGCTTTTGACACTGTTCCTCATCATCTCCTTCTTCTGAAGTTGTCAGCCCTGAAAATCGATCCTAAAATTGTAGCTTGGATCGGGGACTTCCTTCATAACAGAATTCAGTTTGTGTACGCCAACAATTCATTTTCTCCTTCTACGCTTGTCACTTCAGGAGTTCCCCAGGGTTCCGTCCTCGGGCCTCTCCTATTCCTAATATACATTAACGATTTACCTTCCTCTATATCATCACATATAAGACTCTTTGCCGACGATTACGTAATATACCGTATTATTAACTCCTCCAGCGACGTATCTGCATTACAAAATGATCTTGACAGCTTATCTTCTTGGTGTGAAACTTGGCTCATGTCCTTGAACGTTAACAAATGCAAGCACGTGGCAATCAGTCACACTAAACACTTCGTTAATTCCTACCTCCTTGGCAACGTTAAGCTGGATAGCGTATTTAGTTACAAATATTTAGGTGTTCACATTTCGAGTGATCTTAGATGGGACATCCACATTAATTCTGTGCTCTCCAAAGCCAGCCAAACACTTGGCTTCATTATACGCAATTATTCAAAGGCACCCTGCGACTTAAAACGGCAGCTTTATGTTACATTAGTCCGCCCAAAATTGGAATACGCATCATCTATTTGGGACCCGCACCAGGATTCTCTCATTAACAAATTAGAAGGCTTACAAAATCGAGCAGTTCGCTTTATATTTTCCGACTACTCCCGACACTCTAGCGTAACGCTACTCAAGAAACAAGCCTCCCTTCCCCTTCTCTCTGTTCGTCGCAAAATAGCTCGCCTCACATTGCTTCACAAGTTTTACTACCACAACATTCTGCCCAGGTACCTCCTGCTCTCACCACCCCATCATATTTCCAACTACCTCGACCACTCAGAGAAACTACTTGTTCCATTTAGTCGCACAAATCACTTCGCCAATTCATTTGTTCCCAGAACAGCGAACGACTGGAACCATCTTCCCGCCTCCACCGTCATCGTCCGGGACCCTAACAGCTTCCGCAAGCTGCTGGACCAATTACTTTGTATGTAAATTCGTTGTATGTTCCTTTATTTTGCCACTCCCCTCTGTAATTCTCTGACCTGAGGGTAAATAAAGAAAGAAAGAAATAAATAAATTGCTAAAAATGTGCACATCAGTCCTTTAATGTGCACCCCGCTGGTAGTTGGGTCATTGGAACCATATCATCAAGTAATCAGTCAGCTTAGAACGCTTCGCTGTGTTCCCAGCGCGACATAGACGAAATTTCTAAAAAATGTGCACACCAGCCCTTTAATGTGCACCCCGCTGGTAGTTGGGTCATTGGAACCATATCACCAAGTAACCAGTCAGCTCAGGACGCTTAGCTGTATTCCCAGCGAGACACAGACGAAATTGCTAAAAATGTGCACACCAGCCCTTTAATGTGCACCCCGCTGGTGGTTGGGTCATTGGAACCATACCATCAAGCAACCAGTCAGGTCAGGACGCTTAGCTGTATTCCCAGCGAGACATAGACAAAATTGCTAAAAATGTGCACACCAGCCCTTTAATGTACACCCCGCTGGTAGTTGGGTCATTGGAACCATATCATCAAGTAACCAGTCAGCTCAGGACGCTTAGCTGTATTCCCAGCGATACATAGACGAAATTGCTGAAAATGTGCACACCAGCCCTTTAATGTGCACCCCGCTGGTAGTTGGGTCATTGGAACCATACCATCAAGCAACCAGTCAGCTCAGGACGCTTAGCTGTATTCCCAGTGAGACATAGACAAAATTGCTAAAAATGTGCACACCAGCCCTTTAATGTACACCCCGCTGGTAGTTGGGTCATTGGAACCATATCATCAAGTAACCAGTCAGCTCAGGACGCTTAGCTGTATTCCCAGCGATACATAGACGAAATTGCTGAAAATGTGCACACCAGCCCTTTAATGTGCACCCCGCTGATAGTTGGGTCATTGGAACCATATCACCAAATAATCCGTGAGCTTAGAAAGCTTCGCTGTGTTCCCAGCGCGATGTAGACGAAATCGCTAAAAATGTGCACACCAGCCCTTTAATGTACACCCTGCTGATAGTTGGGTCATTGGAACCATATCACCAAGTAATCAATCAGTCAGCTTAGGACGCTTCGCTGTGTTCCGAGCGCGACGTAGACGAAATTGCTAAAAACGTGCACGCCACCCCTTCAGATGGCTGCGCAGGAAATACAACAAAGCGGTCCCTGCCATGGTCTATTTTTTTCGTCATCAATAAATAGATACCCTGTCCATCCCACATATGAGGATGAGTGCACTCACCGTAGGCCTCTTGGCTTGAGCGTCGTCAATAGGCTTCGCGTTACTGAAGGCCTCACGTGTGAGTGCCTTCATAATTTGCGCAAGCCTCGTGTGGGTCATTTGACCTCATTTCTGAGTGCACTCATAGTGACCTCACACCCCTCAGGCCTCTCCAGTGACTTCACTCACACAGACCTGGCGCCCCTCAGACCTCATGAGTGCACTCACAGGAGGTCTCATGAGGGGCAAAACCTCATGAGTGCACTCACAGGAGACCTCATGAGGGGCAAAACATCATGAGTGCACTCACAGGGGACCTCATGAGGGGCAAAACCTCATGAGTGCACTCACAGGAGACCTCGTGAGGGGCAAAACCTCATGAGTGCACTCACGGATGGCCTCATCGCGGGCTTGCCCTCACTCACCCTCACCTCAAAGGCGTGAGGTGAGGGTGAGGGGCACTCATGAGGGCCCTCATGAGTGAGTTCGCCCAGCTATGGGTTAGGTTAGGTCAGGTGAATACGTATTCCATGTGTCGAGAGGGCTGACGTATACGTACATCCAGCGTGACTAGTTTAGGTTAGGTCAGGTGAATACGTATTCCATGTGTCGAAACAGATGACGCAGACTGTGCATCCGGCGTGACTCAGGTTAGGTTAGACCAGGTTCATAGGTATTCCATGTGTCAACAGGGCTGACGTAGACTGCGCATCCAGCGTGACTGAGGTTAGGTTAGGTCAGGTGAACATGTATTTCATGTGTCAAGAGGCCTGACATAGACTATGCATCCGGTGTGACTGAGGTTAGGTTAGGTCAGGTGAATCCGTATTCGATGTGTCGAGAGGGCTGACGTATACTGTGCATCTTGCGTGACTGAGGTTAGGTTAGGTCAGGTGAATCCGTTTTCCATGTGTCGAGAGGGCTGACGTATATGTGCATCTTGCGTGACTGAGGTTAGGTTACGTCAGGTGAATACGTATTCCTTGTGTCGAGAGGGCTGACGTAGACTGTGCATCTGGTGTGACTGAGGTTAGGTTGGGCCAAGTGAACACGTATTTCATGTGCTGAGAGTGCTGACGTAGACTGCATCCGGTGTGACTGAGGTTAGGTTAGGTCAGGTGCATACATATTCCATGTGTCGAGAGGGCAGACGTAGACTGTGCATCCGGCGTGACTGAGGTTAGGATAGGTAAGGTGATTACGTATTCCATGTGTCAAGAGGGCTGACATAGACTGTGCATCCGGCGTGACTGAGGTTAGGTTAGGTCAGGTGAATATGTATTCCATGTGTCGAGAGGGATGATTTAAGCGTGCATCCGGCGTGACTGAGGTTAGGTCAGGTGAATTCATATTCCATGTGTCGAGAGGGCTGACGTAGACTGTGCATCCGACGTGACTGAGGTTAGGTTAGGTCATGTGAAAATGTATTCCATGCGTCGAGAGGGCTGACGTATACAATGCATCCGGCGTGATTGAGCTTAGGTTAGGTCAGGTGAATACGTATTCCATGTGTCGAGAGGGCTGACATAGACTATGCATCCGGTGTGACTGAGGATAGGTTAGGTCAGGTGAATACGTATTCCTTGTGTCGAGAGGGCTGACGTAGACTGTGCATCCGACGTCACTGAGGTTAGGTTAGGTCAGGTGAATCCGTATTCCATGTGTCGAGAGGGCTGACATAGACTATGCATCCGGTGTGACTGAGGTTAGGTTAGGTCAGGTGAATCCGTCTTCCATGTGTCGAGAGGGCTGACGTATATGTGCAGCTTGCGTGACTGAGGTTAGGTTAGGTCAGGTGAATACGTATTCCTAGTGTCGAGAGGGCTGACGTAGACTGTGCATCCGGCGTGACTGAGGTTAGTATAGGTAAGGTGATTACGTATTGCATATGTCGAGAGGGCTGACATAGACTGTGCATCTGGCAGGACTGAGGTTAGGTTAGGTCAGGTGAACATGTATTCCATGTGTTGAGAGGAATTACGTAGAGCGTGCATCCGGCGTGACTGAGGTTAGGTCAGCTGAATACGTATTCCTTGTGTCGAGATGGCTGACGTAGACTGTGCATCCGACGTGACTGAGGTTAGGTTAGGTCAGGTGAAAACGTATTCCATGCGTCAAGAGGGCTGACGTAGACTGCATCTGGCGTGACTGAGGTTAGGTTAGGTCAGGTGAATACGTATTCCTTGTGTCGAGAGGGCTGATGTATACTGTGCATCTGGCATGACTGAGGTTAGGTCAGGTCAGGTGAATACGTATTCCATGTGTCGAGAGGGCTGACGTATACTGTGCATCCTGCGTGACTGAGGTCAGGTTAGGTGAACACGTATTTCATATGTCGAGAGGGCTGACGTAAACTGTATCCGGCGTGACCGAGGTTAGGTCAGATGAATCCGTATTCCATGCGTCGAGAGGGCTGACATAGACTATGCATCCGGTGTGACTGAGGCTAGTTTAGCTCAGGTGAATCCGTACTCCATGTGTCGAGAGGGCTGATGTATACTGTGCATCCGGCGTGACTGAGGTTAGGTCAGGTCAGATGAATACGTTTCCATCTGTCGAGAGGGCTGACGTATACAGTGCACCCGGCGTGATTGAGCTTAGGGTAGGTCAGGTGAATACGTAATTCATGTGTCGAGAGGGCTGACGTAGACTGCATCTGGCGTGACTGAGGTTAGGTTAGGTCAGGTGAAAACGTATTCCATGCGTCGAGAGGGCTGATATAGACCGTATCCGGCGTGACTGAGGTTAGGTCAGCTGAATCCGTATTCCATGTGTCGAGAGGGCTGACGTATACTATGCATCCGTTGTGACTGAGGTTAGGTTAGGTCAGGTGCATACATATTCCATGTGTCGAGAGGGCTGACGTAGACTGTGCATCCGGCGTGACTGAGGTTAGGTCAGGTGGATACGTATTCCTTGTGTCGAGAGGGCTGACGTAGACTGTGCATCCGACGTGACTGAGGTTAGGTTAGGTCATGTGAAAACGTATTCCATGCGTCGAGAGGGCTGACGTAGACTTATCCGGCGTGACCGAGGTTAGGTCAGATGAATCCGTATTGCATGCGTCGAGAGGGCTGACGTATACTGTGCATCTGGCGTGACTGAGGTTAGGTTAGGTTAGGTGAATATGTATTCCATGTGTCCAGAGGGGGGACGTAGACTGTGCATCCGGCGTGACTGAGGTCAGGTCAGTTCAGGTGAATACGTATTCGTTGTGTCGAGAGGGCTGACGTATACTGTGCATCTGACATGACTGAGGTTAGGTTAGGTCAGGTGAATACGTATTCCTTGTGTCGAGAGGGCTGATGTATACTGTGCATCTGGCGTGACATAGGTTAGGTTAGGTTAGGTGAATATGTATTCCATGTGATGAGAGGGCTGACGTAGACTGTGCATCCAGCGTGACTGAGGTTAGGTCAGGTCAGATGAATACGTTTCCATCTGTCAAGAAGGCTGACGTAGACTGCATCCGGCCTGACTGAGGTTAGTTTAGGTTAGATCAGGAGAAAACGTATTCCATGTGTCGAAAGGGCTGACGTAGACTGTGTATCCGGCGTGACTGAGGTTAGGTCAGGTGAATCCGTATTCACGTGTCGAGAGGGCTGACGTAGACTGTGTATCCGGAGTGACTGAGGTTAGGTCAGGTGAATCCTTATTCCATGTGTCGAGAGGGCTGACGTATACTGTGTATCCGGTGTGACTGAGGTTAGGTCAGGTGAATACGTATTCCATGTGTCGAGAGGGCTGGCGTATACTGTGCATCCGGTGTGACTGAGGTTAGGTTAAGCCACGTGAACACGTATTCCATGTGCCGAGAGGGCTGACGTAGACTATGCATCCGGCGTGACTGAGGTTAGGTTAGGTTAGGTTAGGTTAGGTTAGGTTAGGAACACGTATTCCATGTGCCGAGAGGGCTGACGTAGACTATGCATCCGGCGTGACTGAGGTTAGGTTAGGTCAGGTGAATATGTATTCCATGTATCGAGCGGGCTGACGTAGACTATGCATCCGGCGTGACTGAGGTTAGGTTAGGTCAGGTGAACATATTTTCCATGTGCCAAGAGGGTTGACATAGACTATGCATCCGGTGTGACTGAGTTTACATTAGGTCAGGTGAATACGTATTCCATACGTCGAGAGGGCTTACATATACTGTGCATCCGGCGTGACTGAGGTTAGGTTAGCTCAAGTGAATATGTATTCCATGTGTCGAGAGGGCTGGCGTAGACTCCATCCGGCGTGACTGAGGTAAGGTTACGTCAGGTGAATACATATTTCATATGTTGAGAGGGCTGACGTAGACTGTGCATCCGGTGTGGCTGAGGTAAGGTTAAGCCACGTGAACACGTATTCCATGTGCCGAGAGGGCTGACGTAGACTATGCATCCGGCGTGACTGAGGTTAGGTTAGGTCAGGTGAACACATATTCCATGTGCCAAGAGGGTTGACATAGACTATGCATCCGGTGTGACTGAGGTTAGGTTAGGTCTGGTGAATATGTATTCCATGTGTCGAGAGGGCTGACGTATACGTACATCCGGCGTGACTGAGGTTAGGTTAGCTCAAGTGAATATGTATTCCATGTGTCGAGAGGGCTTACGTATACTGTACATCCGGTGTGACTGAGGTTAGTTTAGGTTAGGTGAATATGTATTCCATGCGTCAAGAGGGCTGACGTTACTGTGCATCTGGCGTGACTGAGGTTAGGTTAGGTCAGGTAAATACGTATTCCTTGTGTCGAGAGGGCTGACGTATACTGTGCATCTGGAGTGACTGAGGTTAGGTTAGGTGAATATGTATTCCATGTGTCGAGGGGGCTGACGTATACTGTGCATCTGGTGTGACTGAGGTTAGGTTAGGCCAGGTGAAAATGTATTCCATGTGCAGAGAGTGCTGACGTAGACTATGCATCCGGTGTGACTGAGATTAGGTTAGGTAAAGTGAAAACGTATTCCATATGTCGAGAGGGCTGACATAGACTGTGCATCCGGCGTGACTGAGGTTAGGTTAGGTCAGGTGAATATGTATTTCATGTGCCGAGAGGGCTGACGTAGACTATGCATCCGGCGTGACTGAGGTTAGGTTAGGTCAGGTGAATATGTATTCCATGTGTCGAGCGGGCTGACGTAGACTATGCATCCGGCGTGACTGAGGTTAGGTTAGGTCAGGTGAACATATTTTCCATGTGCCAAGAGGGTTGACATAGACTATGCATCCGGTGTGACTGAGTTTACATTAGGTCAGGTGAATACGTATTCCATACGTCGAGAGGGCTGACATATACTGTGCATCCGGCGTGACTGAGGTTAGGTTAGCTCAAGTGAATATGTATTCCATGTGTCGAGAGGGCTGGCGTAGACTCCATCCGGCGTGACTGAGGTAAGGTTACGTCAGGTCAATACATATTTCATATGTTGAGAGGGCTGACGTAGACTGTGCATCCGGTGTGACTGAGGTAAGGTTAAGCCACGTGAACACGTATTCCATGTGCCGAGAGGGCTGACGTAGACTATGCATCCGGCGTGACTGAGGTTAGGTTAGGTCAGGTGAACACATATTCCATGTGCCAAGAGGGTTGACATAGACTATGCATCCGGTGTGACTGAGGTTAGGTTAGGTCTGGTGAATATGTATTCCATGTGTCGAGAGGGCTGACGTATACGTACATCCGGCGTGACTGAGGTTAGGTTAGCTCAAGTGAATATGTATTCCATGTGTCGAGAGGGCTTACGTATACTGTACATCCGGTGTGACTGAGGTTAGTTTAGGTTAGGTGAATATGTATTCCATGCGTCAAGAGGGCTGACGTTACTGTGCATCTGGCGTGACTGAGGTTAGGTTAGGTCAGGTGAACACGTATTCCTTGTGTCGAGAGGGCTGACGTATACTGTGCATCTGGAGTGACTGAGGTTAGGTTAGGTGAATATGTATTCCATGTGTCGAGGGGGCTGACGTAGACTATGCATCCGGTGTGACTGAGGTTAGGTTAGGTCAGGTGAATACGTATTCCATGTGCCAAGATGGCTGACATAGACTATGCATCCGGTGTGACTGAGGTTAGGTTAGGTTGGGTTGGGTTAGGTTAGCTTAGGTTAGGTTGGGTTGGGTTGCGTCGGGTTGGGCTAGGTTGGGTTAGGTTAGGTTGGGTTAGGTTAGGTTAGGTTGGGTTCGGTTAGGTTAGGTTGGGTTAGGTAGGGTTGGGTTAGGTTAGGTTCGGTTAGGTAACGTTGGGTTAGGTAACGTTGGGTTAGGTTAGGTTGGGTTAGGTTGGGTTGGGTTAGGTTGGGTTAGGTTAGGTTGGGTTGGGTTACGTCAGGTTAGGTTAGGTTAGGTCAGGTGAATATGTATTTCATGTGTCGAGAGGGCCGACGTAGACTACATCCGGTTTGACTGAGGTTCGTTTACGTTAGATCAGGTGAAAACGTATTTCATGTGTCGAGAGGGCTTACGTATACTGTACATCCGGTGTGACTGAGGTTAGGTTCGGCCAGGTGAACAGGTATTCCATGTGCCAAGAGTGCTGACATAGACTATGCATCCGGCGTGACTGGGGTAGGTTAGGTCTGGTGAATATGTATTCCATGTGTCGAGAGGGCTGGCACTGACTGTGCATCCGGCGTGACTGACGTTAGGTTAGCTCAAGGGAATATGTATTCCATGTGGCGAGAGGGCAGACGTATACGTACATCCAGCGTGACTGTGTTTACATTAGGTGAGGTGAATACGTATTCCATACGTCGAGAGGGCTTATGTATACTGTGCATCCGGTGTGAATGAGGTTAGGTTACGTCAGGTGAATATGTATTCCATGTGTCGAGAGGGACGACGTAGACTGTGTATCCGGCGTGACTGAGGTTAGGTCAGGTGAATCCTTATTCCATGTGTCGAGAGGGCTGACGTATACTGTGTATCCGGTGTGACTGAGGTTAGGTCAGGTGAATACATATTTCATATGTTGAGAGGGCTGACGTAGACTGTGTATCTGGTGTGACTGAGGTAAGGTTAAGCCATGTGAACACGTATTCCATGTGCCGAGAGGGCTGACGTAGACTATGCATCCGGTGTGACTGAGGTTAGGTTAGGTCTGGTGAATATGTATTCCATGTGTCGAGAGGGCTGACGTATACGTACATCCGGCGTGACTGAGGTTAGGTTAGCTCAAGTGAATATGTATTCCATGTGTTGAGAGGGCTTACGTATACTGTACATCCGGTGTGACTGAGGTTAGTTTAGGATAGGTGAATATGTATTCCATGCGTCAAGAGGGCTGACGTTACTGTGCATCCGGCGTGACTGAGGGTAGGTTAGGTCAGATGAATACGTTTCCATCTGTCGAGAGGGCTGACGTATACTGTGCATCCGGCATGACTGAGGTTAGGTTAGGTCAGGTGAATACGTATTCCTTGTGTCGAGAGGGCTGACGTATACTGTGCATCTGGCATGAGTGAGGTTAGTTTACGTCAGGTGAATATGTATTCCATGTGTCGAGGGGGCTGACATAGACTATACATCCGGTGTGACTGAGGTTAGGTTAGGTCAGGTGAATACGTATTCCATGTGCCAAGATGGCTGACGTATACTGTGCGTCCGGTGTGACTAAGGTTAGGTTGGGCCAGGTGAACACGTATTCCATGTGCCGAGAGTGCTGACGTAGACTATGCATCCAGTGTGACTGAGGTTAGGTTAGGTCAGGTGCATACGTACTCCATGTGTCGAGAGGGCTGACGTATACTGTGCATCCGGTGTGAATGAGGTTAGGTTCGGCCAGGTGAACACGTATTCCATGTGCCGAGAGTGCTGACGTAGACTATGCATCCAGTGTGACTGAGGTTAGGTTAGGTCAGGTGCATACGTACTCCATGTGTCGAGAGGGCTGACGTAGACTCTGCATCCGGCGTGACTGAGGATAGGATAGGTAAGGTGAATACGTATTCCATGTGTCGAGAGGGCTGCCGTATACTGTGCATCCTGTGTGACTGAGGTTAGGTTAGGTTAGGTGAACAAGTATTTCATATGTCGAAAGGGCTGACATAAACTGTGCATCCGGCGTGACTGAGGTTAGGTTAGGTCAGGTGAATATGTATTCCATGTGTCGAGAGGGATTATGTAACCGTGCATCCGGCGTGACTGAGGTTAGGTCAGGTGAATCCGTATTCCATGTGTCGAGAGGGCTGACGTATACTGTGCATCTGGCGTGACTGACGTTAGGTTTGGTCACGTGAATACGTATTCCATTTGTCAGGAGGGCTTACGTATACTGTACATCCGGTGTGACTGAGGTTAGGTTCGGCCAGGTGAACAGGTATTCCATGTGCCAAGAGTGCTGACATAGACTATGCATCCGGCGTGACTGGGGTAGGTTAGGTCTGGTGAATATGTATTCCATGTGTCGAGAGGGCTGGCACTGACTGTGCATCCGGCGTGACTGACGTTAGGTTAGCTCAAGGGAATATGTATTCCATGTGGCGAGAGGGCAGACGTATACGTACATCCAGCGTGACTGTGTTTACATTAGGTGAGGTGAATACGTATTCCATACGTCGAGAGGGCTTACGTATACTGTGCATCCGGCGTGACTGAGGTTAGGTTAGCTCAAGTGAATATGTATTCCATGTGTTGAGAGGGCTGACGTAGACTGTGCATCCGGCGTGACTGAGGTTAGGTCAGGTCAGATGAATACGTTTCCATCTGTCGAGAAGGCTGACGTAGACTGTGCATCCGGCCTGACTGAGGTTAGTTTAGGTTAGATCAGGAGAAAACGTATTCCATGTGTCGAGAGGGCTGACGTAGACTGTGTATCCGGCCTGACTGAGGTTAGTTTAGGTTAGATCAGGACAAAACGTATTCCATGTGTGGAGAGGGCTGACGTAGACTGTGTATCCGGCGTGACTGAGGTTAGGTCAGGTGAATCCGTATTCGACGTGTCGAGCGTGCTGACGTATACTGTGCATCCGGTGTGAATGAGGTTAGGTTACGTCAGGTGAATATGTATTCCATGTGTCGAGAGGGACGACGTAGACTGTGTATCCGGCGTGACTGAGGTTAGGTCTGGTGAATCCTTATTCCATGTGTCGAGAGGGCTGACGTATACTGTGTATCCGGTGTGACTGAGGTTAGGTCAGGTGAATACATATTTCATATGTTGAGAGGGCTGACGTAGACTGTGTATCTGGTGTGACTGAGGTAAGGTTAAGCCACGTGAACACGTATTCCATGTGCCGAGAGGGCTGACGTATACTGTGCATCTGGCATGACTGAGGTTAGGTTACGTCAGGTGAATATGTATTCCTTGTGTCGAGAGGGCTGACGTATACTGTGCATCTGGCGTGACTGAGGTTAGGTTAGGTTAGGTGAATATGTATTCCATGTGTCGAGGGGGCTGACATAGACTATGCATCCGGTGTGACTGAGGTTAGGCTAGGTCAGGTGAATACGTATTCATGTGCCAAGATGGCTGACATAGACTATGCATCCGGTGTGAATGAAGTTAGGTTAGGTTAGGTTGGGTTAGGTTAGGTTAGGTTAGGTTGGGTTAGGTTGGGTTGGGCTAGGTTGGGTTGGGCTAGGTTGGGTTGGGTTGGGTTGGGTTGGGTTAGGTTAGGTTAGGTTAGGTTAGGTTAGGTTAGGTAGGGTTGGGTTGGGTTAGGTTAGGTTGGGTTCGGTTGGGTTAAGTTGGGTTCGGTTAGGTTGGGTTGGGTTAGGTTAGGTTAGGTTAGGTGAATATGTATTTCATGTGTCGAGAGGGCCGATGTAGACTACATCCGGCGTGACTGAGGTTAGTTTACGTTAGATCAGGTGAAAACGTATTCCATGTGGCAAGAGGGCAGACGTATACGTACATCCGGCGTGACTGTGTTTACATTAGGTGAGGTGAATACGTATTCGATACGTCGAGAGGGCTTACGTATACTGTGCATCCGGCGTGACTGAGGTTAGGTTAGCTCAAGTGAATATGTATTCCATGTGTTGAGAGGGCTGACGTAGACTGTGCATCCGGCGTGACTGAGGTTAGGTCAGGTCAGATGAATACGTTTCCATCTGTCGAGAAGGCTGACGTAGACTGTGCATCCGGCCTGACTGAGGTTAGTTTAGGTTAGATCAGGAGAAAACGTATTCCATGTGTCGAGAGGGCTGACGTAGACTGTGTATCCGGCCTGACTGAGGTTAGTTTAGGTTAGATCAGGACAAAACGTATTCCATGTGTGGAGAGGGCTGACGTAGACTGTGTATCCGGCGTGACTGAGGTTAGGTCAGGTGAATCCGTATTCGACGTGTCGAGCGTGCTGACGTATACTGTGCATCCGGTGTGAATGAGGTTAGGTTACGTCAGGTGAATATGTATTCCATGTGTCGAGAGGGACGACGTAGACTGTGTATCCGGCGTGACTGAGGTTAGGTCTGGTGAATCCTTATTCCATGTGTCGAGAGGGCTGACGTATACTGTGTATCCGGTGTGACTGAGGTTAGGTCAGGTGAATACATATTTCATATGTTGAGAGGGCTGACGTAGACTGTGTATCTGGTGTGACTGAGGTAAGGTTAAGCCACGTGAACACGTATTCCATGTGCCGAGAGGGCTGACGTATACTGTGCATCTGGCATGACTGAGGTTAGGTTACGTCAGGTGAATATGTATTCCTTGTGTCGAGAGGGCTGACGTATACTGTGCATCTGGCGTGACTGAGGTTAGGTTAGGTTAGGTGAATATGTATTCCATGTGTCGAGGGGGCTGACATAGACTATGCATCCGGTGTGACTGAGGTTAGGCTAGGTCAGGTGAATACGTAATCATGTGCCAAGATGGCTGACATAGACTATGCATCCGGTGTGAATGAAGTTAGGTTAGGTTAGGTTGGGTTAGGTTAGGTTAGGTTAGGTTGGGTTAGGTTGGGTTGGGCTAGGTTGGGTTGGGCTAGGTTGGGTTGGGTTGGGTTGGGTTAGGTTAGGTTAGGTTAGGTTAGGTTAGGTTAGGTAGGGTTGGGTTGGGTTAGGTTAGGTTGGGTTCGGTTGGGTTAGGTTGGGTTCGGTTAGGTTGGGTTGGGTTAGGTTAGGTTAGGTTAGGTGAATATGTATTTCATGTGTCGAGAGGGCCGATGTAGACTACATCCGGCGTGACTGAGGTTAGTTTACGTTAGATCAGGTGAAAACGTATTCCATGTGGCAAGAGGGCAGACGTATACGTACATCCGGCGTGACTGTGTTTACATTAGGTGAGGTGAATACGTATTCGATACGTCGAGAGGGCTTACGTATACTGTGCATCCGGCGTGACTGAGGTTAGGTTAGCTCAAGTGAATATGTATTCCATGTGTTGAGAGGGCTGACGTAGACTGTGCATCCGGCGTGACTGAGGTTAGGTCAGGTCAGATGAATACGTTTCCATCTGTCGAGAAGGCTGACGTAGACTGTGCATCCGGCCTGACTGAGGTTAGTTTAGGTTAGATCAGGAGAAAACGTATTCCATGTGTCGAGAGGGCTGACGTAGACTGTGTATCCGGCCTGACTGAGGTTAGTTTAGGTTAGATCAGGACAAAACGTATTCCATGTGTGGAGAGGGCTGACGTAGACTGTGTATCCGGCGTGACTGAGGTTAGGTCAGGTGAATCCGTATTCGACGTGTCGAGCGTGCTGACGTATACTGTGCATCCGGTGTGAATGAGGTTAGGTTACGTCAGGTGAATATGTATTCCATGTGTCGAGAGGGACGACGTAGACTGTGTATCCGGCGTGACTGAGGTTAGGTCTGGTGAATCCTTATTCCATGTGTCGAGAGGGCTGACGTATACTGTGTATCCGGTGTGACTGAGGTTAGGTCAGGTGAATACATATTTCATATGTTGAGAGGGCTGACGTAGACTGTGTATCTGGTGTGACTGAGGTAAGGTTAAGCCACGTGAACACGTATTCCATGTGCCGAGAGGGCTGACGTATACTGTGCATCTGGCATGACTGAGGTTAGGTTACGTCAGGTGAATATGTATTCCTTGTGTCGAGAGGGCTGACGTATACTGTGCATCTGGCGTGACTGAGGTTAGGTTAGGTTAGGTGAATATGTATTCCATGTGTCGAGGGGGCTGACATAGACTATGCATCCGGTGTGACTGAGGTTAGGCTAGGTCAGGTGAATACGTATTCATGTGCCAAGATGGCTGACATAGACTATGCATCCGGTGTGAATGAAGTTAGGTTAGGTTAGGTTGGGTTAGGTTAGGTTAGGTTAGGTTAGGTTGGGTTAGGTTGGGTTGGGCTAGGTTGGGTTGGGCTAGGTTGGGTTGGGTTGGGTTGGGTTGGGTTAGGTTAGGTTAGGTTAGGTTAGGTTAGGTAGGGTTGGGTTGGGTTAGGTTAGGTTGGGTTCGGTTGGGTTAGGTTGGGTTCGGTTAGGTTGGGTTGGGTTAGGTTAGGTTAGGTTAGGTGAATATGTATTTCATGTGTCGAGAGGGCCGATGTAGACTACATCCGGCGTGACTGAGGTTAGTTTACGTTAGATCAGGTGAAAACGTATTCCATGTGGCAAGAGGGCAGACGTATACGTACATCCGGCGTGACTGTGTTTACATTAGGTGAGGTGAATACGTATTCGATACGTCGAGAGGGCTTACGTATACTGTGCATCCGGCGTGACTGAGGTTAGGTTAGCTCAAGTGAATATGTATTCCATGTGTCGAGAGGGCTGACGTAGACTCCATCCGGCGTGACTGAGGTAAGGTTACGTCAGGTGAATACATATTTCATATGTCGAGAGGGCTGACGTATACTGTGCATCCGGCGTGACTGAGGTTAGGTTAGGTGAACACGTATTTCATATGTCGAGAGGCCTGACATTGACTGTGCATCCGACGTGACTGAGGTTAGGTTAGGTAAGGTGAATACGTATCGTATGTGTAGAGAGGGCTGCCGTATACTGTGCATCCTGCGTGACTGAGGTTAGGTTAGGTTAGGTGAACACGTATTCCATATGTCGAGAGGGCTGACGTATACTGTGCATCTGGTGTGACTGAGGTTAGGTTAGGCCAGGTGAAAATGTATTCCATGTGCAGAGAGTGCTGACGTAGACTATGCATCCGGTGTGACTGAGATTAGGTTAGGTAAAGTGAAAACGTATTCCATATGTCGAGAGGGCTGACATAGACTGTGCATCCGGCGTGACTGAGGTTAGGTTAGGTCAGGTGAATATGTATTCCATGTGTCGAGAGGGATGACGTAGAGTGTGCATCCGACGAGACTGAGGTTAGGTTACATCAGGTGAATACGTATTCCATGTGTTGAGAGGGCTTATGTATACTGTACATCTGGCGTGACTGAGGTTAGTTTAGGTTAGGTGAATACGTATTCCATGCGTCAAGAGGACTGGCGTATGCTGTGCATCCGGCATGACTGAGGTTAGGTTAAGTCAGGTGAATATGTGTTCCATGTCGAGAGGGATGACGTAGAGCGTGCATCTGGCGTGACTGAGGTTAGGTCAGGTGAATACATATTCCTTGTGTCGAGAGGGCTGACATAGACTGCATCCGACGTGACTGAGGTTAGGTTAGGTCATGTGAAAACGTATTCCATGCGAGGAGAGGGCTGACGTAGGCTGTATCCGGTGTGACTGAGGTGAGGTCAGGTGAATCCGTATTCCATGCGCCGAGAGGGCTGACATAGACTATGCATCTGGTATGTCTGAGGTTAGGTTAGGTCAGGTGAATCCGTATTCCATGTGGCGAGAGGGCTGACGTATACTGTGCATCTGGCTAGACTGACATTAGGTTAGGTTAGGTGAATATGTATTCCATGTGTCAAGAGGGCTGACGTAGACTGTGTATCCGGCGTGATTGCGGTTAGGTTAGGTCAGGTTAATACGTATTCCATGTGTCGAGAGGGCTGACGTATACTGTGCATCCGGTGTGACTGAGGTTAGGTCGGGCCAGGTGAACACGTATTCCATGTGCCGAGAGTGCTGACGTAGACTATGCATCCAGTGTGACTGAGGTTAGGTTAGGTCAGGTGCATACGTACTCCATGTGTCGAGAGGGCTGACGTATACTGTGCATCCGGTGTGACTGAGGTTAGGTTGGGCCAGGTGAACACGTATTCCATGTGCCGAGAGTGCTGACGTAGACTATGCATCCAGTGTGACTGAGGTTAGGTTAGGTCAGGTGCATACGTACTTCATGTGTCGAGAGGGCTGACGTAGACTGCGCATCCGGCGTGACTGAGGATAGGATAGGTAAGGTGAATACGTATTCCATGTGTCGAGAGGGCTGCCGTATACTGTGCATCCTGCGTGACTGAGGTTAGGTTAGGTTAGGTGAATATGTATTCCATATGACGAGAGGGCTGACATGACTGTACATCCGGCGTGACTGAGGTTAGGTTAGGTCAGGTGAATACGTATTCCATGTGTCGAGAGGGCTGACGCAGACTGTGCATCCGGCGTGACTTCGGTTAGGTTAGGTAAGATAAATACGCATTCCATGTGTCGAGAGGGCTGACGTAGACTGTGCATCCGGCATGACTGAGGTTAGGTTAGGTCAGGTGAAAACGTATTTTATGCTTTGAGAGGGCTGCCGTATACTGTGCATCCGGCGTGACTGAGGTTAGGTCAAGTGAATCAGTATTTCATGTGTCGAGAGGGCTGACGTATACGTGCATCCGGCGTGACTGAGGTTAGGTTAGGTCAGGTGAATACGTATTCTATGCGTCGAGAGGGCTTACGTATACTGTGCATCCGGCGTGACTGAGGTCAGGGCAAGTGAATCCGTATTTCATGTGTCGAGAGGCCTGACGTATACGTGCATCCGGCGTGACTGAGGTTAGGTTAGGTCAGGTGAATACGTATTCCATTGTCGAGAGGGCTGACGTAGACTCTGAGGTTAGGTTAGGTCTGGTGAATACGTATTCTATTGTCGAGAGGGCTGATGTAGACTGCATTCGGCGTGACTGGGGTTAGGTTAGGTAAGGTGAATACGTATTCCAAGAGTCGAGAGGGCTGACATAGACTGTATCGGGCGTGACTGAGCTTAGGTCAGGTGAATCCGTATTCCATGTGTCGAGAGGGCTGACGTAGACTATGCATCCGGTGTGACTGAGATTAGGTTAGATCAGGTGAATATGTATTCCATGTGTCGAGAGGGATGTCGTAGAATGTGCATCCGGCGTGACTGAGGTTATGTCAGGTGAATACGTATTCCTTGTGTCGAGAGGGCTGACGTAGACTGTGCATCCGACGTGACTGAGGTTAGGTTAGGTCATGGGAATACATATTCTATACACGTATTCCATGTGTCGGGAGGGCTGACGTAGACTGTGCATCCGGCGTGACTGAGGTTAGGTTAAGACAGGTGAATATGTATCCCATGTGTCGAGAGGGCTGCCGTATACTGTGCATCCGGTGTGACTGAGGTTAGGTTTGGTCAGATGAATATGTATTCCATGTGGCGAGAGGGATGACGTAGAGTGTGCATCCGGCGTGTCTGAGGTTAGGTCAGGTGCATACGTATTCCATGTGTCGAGAGGGCTTACGTATACTGTACATCCGCCGTGACTGAGGTTAGGTTAGGTTATGTGTATACGTATTCCATATGACGAGAGGGCTGATATAACTGCATCTGGCGTGACTCAGGTTAGGTTAGGTCAGGTGCATATGTATTCCATGTGTCGAGAGGGCTGACCTAGACTGTGCATCCGGCGTAACTGAGGTTAGGTTAGGTCAGGGGAATACATATTCTATATGTCGAGAGGGCTGACGTATACTGTGCATCTGGCATGACTGAGGTTAGGTTAGGTCAGGTGAATACGTATTCCATGTATCGAGAGGGCTGACATAGACTGTGCATCCGGCGTGACTGAGGTTAGGTTAGGTCAGGAGAATACGTATTCCATGTGTTGAGAGGGCTGACGCAGACTGTGCATCCGGCGTGACTGAGGTTAGGTTAGGTCAGGTGAATACGTTTTCCATGTGCATAGGTCGGCGAATTCATTCATGATGGCCTTCACCGACTTCATTCACCATTACCTCATAGAGAATGATGTGATGTTGAATGAAGGGCATGATGTGATGTGAAGTTGAAGTTGAAGTTGAATGAGCGGCATGATGTGAAGTGAAGTTGAATGAAGGGCTATGATGTGATGTGAAGTTGATGTTGAAGTTGAATGAAGTCCGCGTGATGGGTTTTGAAGTTGAAGTTCGCGTGATGGGTTTTGAAGTTGAAGTCCGCGTGATGGGTTTTGATGTTGAAGCCCGCGTGATGGGTTTTGAAGTTGAAGTCCGCGTGATGGGTTTTGAAGTTGAAGTCCGCGTGATGGGTTTTGAAGTTGAAGTCCACGTGATGGGATTTGAAGTTGAAGTCCGCGTGATGGGATTTGAAGTTGAAGTCCACATGATGGGTTTTGAAGTTGAAGTCCGCGTGATGGGTTTTGAAGTTGAAGTCAGTGTGGTGGGATTTGAAGTCGAAGTCCGTGTGTTGGGTTTTGAAGTCAGCGCGATGGTTTTTACGGGGAAGTCAGCGGGATGGGTTTTGAAGCTGAAGTCTGCGCGATAGATTTTGAAGATGACGAATAGATTTCGAAGTCCTCATAATAGGTTTTGAAGCCGACAATGTTTAGTTGATGTCTTACCTTCACGTGTCGTGACAGTTACTTGTGCCAACGCGTGCGGAGTGAATGGCAAATGTGTATTGGAGTGCACCGAGCGAACATAAACGCTTCGCGTTTCGTGTCTGGTGTGGGCGTATGGGCGTGACACTGCAGATGCCTGGCTCCCCCCCTTGCTCTTGCTGTGTACCGGCGGTCGCAGGGAGGGAAAGTGTTTGGAACACGTTACTCTCTGGCGTAGTGGGGCGCGGAGGGCAATGTCATGTAGCCGGGGGCAATTGTATGTTGCGAATGTGAGCGGTAGATTAGATCGAGATGCGATTTGGCGTTCTGCTGTCGCACGGTCTGCACGTTGCGGTTGTTCTGTTTGACTCATTTGCTCGCCTACAGCTATAATGTGCGTATATATGTATATTGGATGGGTTTGGATTTGAGCCTCCGCCTTCGGTCGCGTACGCGCGTTTTACTAGGCCACAGTAGATTGCTGTCGTGCTGATGAAGTGTGTTTTATTAGGCTTATTTTGTGTCTTCTTAGATTGCTTATTATTCCTTTGTGTGATTGGGATCTAAATAGGACAAGATCGGGCTGGCATTGTTTTTGTGGACGTCTTTCGTTTTAAATGTAATACACAGAGGTCACTATAGGTCTCTTGTTTATCTGAGGTGCATAGGTCATGTTTTGGGGAATTATGTGTTCGGCATGCATGTAGCATCCATCGGACACAAGTGTTCCATCAGAGGAAGCAGCTGATATTTCTTAGATATTCATCGCCAATAAAGTACATTTAAGCAGAGGCGGGGAAGTTAATAGAAAAGAGGGGGGGGAACCCAAAAGTTGCTAGTTACGAGTTACGTCATTAAGCTAAATATGTAATGAAGTTACAACCTTCAAGTTATCAAAATGAAATTAAGTGAGAAATGAAAGTTCTTGCTACTATGCCGAAATTAAGTTGGGAGCGGAGTTCCGAATATACCTTGTCAATTGGGCACAAAGTGAGAATTGGAATTCCAAGTTCTGTGAGTTCCCATTTTCCGCGCATATTTCATAGGACCTTGCCAGTGGCCTTATCACCTTCCCCGTAACAAAATGCACTCCACGCACTCCAAACGAACGCTCTCGTGCGACCTAACTCTGAAGCACGTCGGAATAGCGTTTGCGTACATCCAGTACATCGCGCTGCAACAAGGCGGAGCAGACAGGCTGCTGGCGCCGCGCACGTGCAAGAGGCGGGGTCACTGTCGTCGGATTTTTCAGCAGCAAAATAAAAAGACAGGAGCCCGCGTTGTGCGTTCGGCCTGCTTGGACGAGAAGCGAAATAGAAATTTCTAACTTTGCTCATGATACTTTTGCGAAGTTACCTCAAAAAGTGACTAACACTACACTCAAGTGATTATGATGAGAGCTTGTTTCAAATATCAAATAAAAACAGGTAAGAGTGGGAATTGTTGTAAACTGTGTCGACACATATTTATTTAGAGATTGTGAAGAAGGAAAAGAAACTGTTTCACGGACCGTAAGTTGGTGGTCTTCCGAGCTCCTTGCAGTCTTCACTTCAATTTCCGCCTAACATTCTGTATGTATTACATGTGTGTTAGTCTTTAGTCATTACTGTGTTAGTCATTGTGTGTTAGTCATTACTTAGTGTTCGTCCGTATATACCCTCCTCGGAGGAAGAAGAATACAATGGGTTACACGTCTCCGAGGAGAGATTCTCAGTTTTTGGTGTCAGTGATTTATCGAGACCATGATACATCCCTGTGACACCCCCTGCAAAAAAGGGGGCTTGCCGTTTCAGCTGTAATGACATGTCGGTAAAGCCCAAATTTAGCATCCCAATTGGTTGCCATTGGACCGACAAGCGAACGCAACAATATTCTTCAAATCGAAGTCGAAAGTCGAGGGAAAAGTCGACCAACCGACCAAAGTTCTGACAGGCATGGTAAAAATCATGAACGGTGGGCCAGCTCAAGCGATTCAGAACGTCGCCCTCCTTTTGCGGCCGTACTTCAGACTGCACAAGAGTGACAAAGCGGGGTAGTTGGTACAAGTTCATATCAGCTTGACTGCAGCTATAGACGCGGACAAAGGTAAGTTCGAACATAAATGGGACAAACAACCTGCAGACTCTCAACGAAGTGAAGTTTATTGAATGAGGAAGTGTTTACAGCAAACTTCGAACGTCATCAGGTCTCCACAGCTCCCATAGGCACAATGGTAACGCGCTCCCTGGCAAGGAGGACTGTAAAGGTGGACAGAAAATATACCAGTTGGTTCGCCCGCTCCTCTCAACAGATGGCGCTGAAAAACATGCAATATCACAGGTTAGGTTGCGCAAGATATCGCTCGCCCCAAGGTCGAGTATCTAACACAATATCCAATCCAATCCGTTTCCTCCTTTCCCTTCCCCTCTCCCAGTTCCTGCCACAGCGTGCGCCGCGATTTCATGATTTGGCCTTCCCTGCGCGCTGAAATGTAAGAAATGCAAGATGCATTTGTAGATTGACAAACATTTTTTATTACCAACGTACATGTCAGGTACAACAACAAAAGCACAATCACAATTGTTTGCACGAAAGGATTTGCTTATTTTTTCATCTACACGAATACATAGCAAAGAATATCACATATGTAAATTGCGAATCAAAAAATATCATCGTGGAAGAGTGTGCTAGGGAATAGAACAATGAAATTAATCGAAAATACACAAGTGGCAAGCAGCAACGATTTTCTGTATCACTGGGGAAAGACTGGAAAGTATAAAGTGCGCGGAGCAACAAGTCTACAGATTTGTAAGCAAAAAACAATGCGTATGTGCAAATACTGGTTGCTGCATAAGTGATGCGTAACACTTCCAAATTTATTTTGTGGTATCGTGATGTCACATATCAAAGATTGAGGATCTCGTATAAAGTTTGAACCTTCGCAATATTCCCTTACATTTGGTTACCACACTCCCTATCATAAGATGGAAGCAGCACGTCATAATGTTGACTGTGATAGAAAACAGAGAAACACAACAATGGGGCTAAGCAGCACAACAAGTATTCAAGGAGCGCATATTTGGTGTCACTGCGACATATGGCATACCTAAAGTTCCTGAGCCTTTCTTGCAGCAACTGTTCGCTTGCAAGTGGACGCCTTTACAAGTTCTCAGTTTTGAAGCTGTTGATGCTACAGTAAACGAAGACGACACAACTTCAGCACAAACTGGTCTTTACATGTGTCACTGCAAAATGGAGTGCCGAAGCTGTGATTACACAAACGCAGAAAGCAACTTGAGAACACCCTTTTCGTGTAGCAGTTCCTTCACAGATTGCAGAAAGAGTACCTCTGGTCTTGAAACACACTTGAGACAGTTTGCTGAAGGTAACGTGACGCCTGTAAATAGTTCCCCAGGTACATCATCAGCAACAAACAAGGCTGTGGTCTTCGGAAATCGGTGCTTCTGAACAGCTGTACATGATGATTCCTCCAGGAAAAAGTGAACAAGACGGCCAGCTATGGCAGTGAGCATTGTCCTGTATGAGTCTGTGTTCATCTGTGAAATACTCCACTGAATCCACATCACTCAGCATATCCATACTCTGTTCTTCATGTTGAGTGCTCACAACCGACGACACAGGATGATGCAGCAGCTTTTGAGGCTCACAAGGTTGTGCGCGACCTACAAGAAAAAAATGCACCTCAATGCAGTACACAGCACACGAGGAACCTAAACGGCAACCATAACAATTACTGCTTCTTGCGCTGACTCACGTAAGCAATGTCATGCACAACATTTGTGTGGTAAAGACAGCTGTATGCACATTGTGGCATGTCACAATTTATGTGGGACAGAGGTGAACAAAAAGCAACCCTGGACAGCCGCCACAGAAGCAGATGGCAGGTCAGTGGCATGGTTCGGGTGCATAGGACTTGCTGCACAGTACACTGCTGGGAAATCGGAAGGCATGTTTCATGTTTGTTCTGGGTGTAATGTGTCCTCAAATCACCAGGAAAGCATATTTGTAATATGTGTTTTTGATTACCACAGAGTAGCATTCAGCTCCTTGTACTACACTCAAGAACTGCAAAACACAGTAAATCGAAGCTCACCAACAAAAAGAACAGCTGGTCGCACCAGTGAGATCTACATTTCCTCGTTTTTTCCCCTACATGTATCTATCTATCTATCTGAAGTTCACCGAACTGTTCGCGGCTTCGTCCAAAGTGGGTTTCCCACATGGCCAATTGAGTATCTGAATGAGTAAAACAGGGGGCTATAGCACATGCCATGAAATATTATGCAAAACATGTTACCTAGAGGCAAGACTTTGGTAACAATTCCTGAGGTAGATGGTCCCGACATGGATGTCACGTGTTCGTCACTAAGCATGTCTATGAAATAATTTGGTCGTAACGTAATGTAATATTAAATGTAATGTGACATAACCTACAGCACTGTACCCACTACGCACAATGAATAAACAACTGCGGAGTGGACAATCTAAAACAAAAATGCTAAAAACTTTGGCTCCATATAAGATGTCAGGCATGTGGTTTGCAGAAATAGGTCTACGAATCCCCATTTTCTCTCTCTCATAGCTTTGTTTGTCGGTGTTGTTATATTTTCGTTATGCTATAGCCGAGGAGACATCCAGCCTGTGTTTGGGCTTCTGGATGTCTTCGGCTTTCGGTTATGTTATGTTGTTTAAGTCCATATAGTTTCACTTCATTATACTGAAACAGAGAAGGCTTGGCGCGACGGAGGTCCTGTAACGAATCGAAGAATTCTGCCGAAAGCAATACAAATCATTGCGTACATGTTCTGAAAATCAGCGACTGGCTATATTTGAGTTTAGGCATCAGCATACCTACCTTGCGGAACCAGCATACCTACCAAAGAATGGAGCCGACGGTCCGTCACTCGCACAGATGGGCGAGCGTTTCCACGTAGATTTTCTGTTGCTCCGGCGAACTGGTCTTCGGTGAAGTGTACGCAGCATAGCCAACGGTCCTTTGGCCGGTGTTCGCCAGTTTCGGACAAGTTGGCGTACGTTTCCCCAGAAAACACCTTGAATTCACCACAGCCAATTTCAAAAGTGCACAAACAGCGCCAAACAAATGCGCTTGACAGTGTGAGAAACATACGTACCTCTCGTCATCGTCGGTTGGGAAGTGGAAAAGCGAAATTCCGGGAGTTTCGTTGCACCACTTCGCGGCGCAGTAACGGCCCATGGGCTTCCACGCCACATTCCGCAAAGACTTCAATAAGCAGCAAACAGCAAAAGGCACGAAAAACCACAAAAACTCCACCAACGAGGCACAAATGCACCGCACAGACAAGCCGGAGATCCGGAAGCCCAGATGTGTTTCCGGAAGAGCCGGTTCCGAACGGTGTTAAATTCCTTACATCTGCGTGTTTTTCTTTTTTCTTTTTCCTTTTTTTTTTTTTTTGCAGCGACTGCAACGCAATCGATTCAATGCCTTGTTATTGCGGCGAAGTCACGAAACTATTTCATGTACCAAACTCGATTAGTTTCGAACAAGGTGTGGCTGCCGTCAAAAATCGACCTATTTGCCCCCTGGGGACATTCGCTTGAACGTCGAAGCTGAGGGGCCCTGACGTCATCACAACGCATATCAGATGCCAGAACACGTAATTAATTTCGCAGACTCGCCACATGGTAGCTAAGTAAGTGTACGGTTACAGTTATACTCCTGACCTTGAAGGTCCACAAAGGTCCAAGAAATGTCGTCCACCGTCAAGAAATTCCTTTTCCTGGTTAGTGAGTGATAAGGAAGGCGAGCTATCGCATTTTTCGCCAAAGATGTGGATGACAAAGGCCTCTGTTATTTCACGCACCGTTTGGTCTCTATGTTTTGATAGCACTGAAGTCTGGTGAAACGTAGGTGTGCATGAGCATTGCCTGCAGTGAAGTGCAAAATTGCTAGACGGGGTTCGACCTATGAAATACGCGTGTTCCATTAATCTGATATTCAGGCATCGGCCAGTTTGCCCAACATAGATCTTGCCACAATTCAGCGAGATGGAATACACCGTCCCTAAGGTACACGTAACGAAAGGGTTGCGGTGGTGCACCTCGCAGATAGTGGGTGGTGTTTGTTGATTAACTCTAAAGCATACAGCTTGCAATTTTTGCGGCGCCGAAAACACGACTTTAGTATCATGAGAGAAACTGATGTTCTGAGGCTGGAACAACATAGAAGGGACAGATACAAACAAAGCCTCAAGTTGCCTAAGAAATCAACGATGAAAGATGAAAGTCACTGAAAAGGTTAGCCAGCTGTAGGGATCGAACCCACATCTTCTGGATTACCGATGACGCACCCCGAAAGTCGCTGGAGAGGCGTGTTAGCTTAGCTCAATTGGTAGAGCCCTGGACCGGTAATCCAGAAGATGTGGGTTCGATCCCTACAGCTGGCTAACCTTTTCAGTGACTTTCATCTTTCATCGTTGATTTAGTATCATATCTAGCTCCAACGCTCTTCATGTATGTATAGGGGATACAGACTGGTCTTCCGGGCTGTCGCGTGCGCTGGTTGATGGAGTGATCATATTTTAACTCAACTAAGGATTCTGCTATCGCCAGGATGGTTATGCCTGTGGCTATGGCAAGTATGCTTAGGCTGGCATGGTATCCAGAGACCCTTCTCCTGGCGATAGCAGAATCCCTGGTCAAGGAGTTAAAATATGATCACTCCATCAACCAGCGCACCCGACCGCCCGGAAGACCAGTCTGTCTCCCCTACATATATACATGAAGAAGGTTGGAGCTAGGTATGATACTAACGTAGTGTTTTCGGCGCCGCAAAAATTGCAAGCTCTGTCCTCTACAGTTAATCAACAAAAGACACCCACTAAGTGAGAGGTGCACCACCGCAACCCCTTCGTTACGTGTAACGGGACTGTGTATTCCATCCCGCTGAATTGTGGCAAGATCTATGTTGGGCAATCTAGCCGACGCCTTAGTATCAGATTAATGGAACTGTCGTCTTCCATAGGTCGAACCCTATCCAGCAATCTTGCACTCCATTGCAGGCAATGCTCATGCACATCTATGTTTCACCAGACTTCAGTGCTATCAAAACATAGAGACCAAACGGTGCGTGAAATAACAGAGGCCTTTGCCATCCACATGCTTGGCGAAAAATGCGTTAGCTGCCCTTCCTTATCACTCACTACCCAGGAAAAGCAATTTCTAGACGGTGAACGACATTTGTTGAGCCTTTGTGGACCCATAAGGTCAGGAGTACGACTGTAACCGTACACATACTTAGCTACCACGTGGCGAGTCTGCGGAATTAATGACGTGTTCTGGCATCTGATATGCGCAGCGAGCCGTTCAAAGTTTATTATAAATACTTCCTCATTGAATAAACTTCACTTAGTTGAGAGTCTGCAGGTGGTTTGTCCCATTTATGTTCTAACTTACCTTTGTCCGCGTCTATTGCTGCAGTCAAGCTGATATGTACTTCAGATTGCCACCACGACCTACCTGTCTGTTTCTTCTGTAATAGTGCTTCCCACTTTCCGGCGAACTGCGATGTACCCATAGCTCTAGAAGGGAAAAAGAAGAAGCTGCTGGCGATAAACGATGTTTTCGTTGCACGAAGAAGGCACACAGCGCCAAGGAGTGCAGAGGCAAGATGCGGTGTACAAAATGCAACGGTAGGCAAGTCCCTGTCATATGTGACCCATCCTGGACGCCGGCAAGCAAATACTCGACAAGTACCGCTACCAAAGAAGTCACCAGTGTGCTGGCTCCAGATCGAACTTGCGGATAGAGCGCCACTGTAGTCTTACAAGCTTTCCGGTGCTGGGTGACAGCGAACGGGTGTATATACGTTATGGGAGTCTTCGACGGAGGCAGCCAGCAGACATTCAGAAGTAGAGCCCGGATTTTTAGGCACGAAAAAAAACTTGTTTTAGACGCCTATAAAAGGCCCTAAAGATCCCGATTTAGGTACTAAAAAGGGCATTATACGTAGAGATGAGTGCGGGTATGAAAATTCGTACGCGCAACCGCACCGCACCCGCGGGACCACGACCCGCATCCGCACCCATATCTGCAGCAATGTCGTTGGTGCAACCAGCACCCGCACATCCAGGCGGACACCCGCATACCCGCAGCCCGCCCAATGCGCACGAATGTTTTAGTTATGCCACATGATCGCCACAGCACGAAATAATTTATTGATGCAGGGTACACTGTCCGTTAGCGAGCCACTTTTCCAACAGTCAGACGCTGTGGCGACAGTTGACATGGTTGCCAGCTTACTAACGCGAAGCGAACCAGTCGTCGTGTCGAAAGATAATCACAATTATAGCCATATGCGGCAAACATAGCCAAAGAGTGAGAATAACAATGTTATTTTGAATGGGAAGTTTCAGCGCCAGCGGCGATACCCTACTCCATTTTTTTATTGCCCACACTACCAACCTTCCCGGTCTCATAATCAGCTAGACTCTCGCCCTCCCTCTCTCTCTCCGCGCCTTACCCGCAATCCGCGATGACACGTAAATGTGCACCCGCGAAGAGCAAACTTGCCCGGATACTTGCCCGGAACTTGCCCGCACCGCACTCATTTTTAATTATAGGCACTACAAATTGTCGTTTTTTTTTTTCGTCTGCAGTACTGACAGTGCAAAAACACAGTGAATAAATCAGTTCCATCCGCAACAATACCGTAAATGTCAGTTGTGGCTGTTTCGCTAATCTTTTTTTCTGTACGAAATGCAAAACTTATCCATCCTACGGTCACAAGGCTTCTAGCCATCGCCACCGTTCCACGACACTTCAAAAGGACTTGTCGCGGCCAGCATACTGGCGATATGCGAGATGGGCTTCCAGCATCGAAAGCTTTAGTCGCAAATTTCTTAATTTGAATTTTTTAAGCCCAGGCTTCTAGATTTCGTTTTCGGCATTACCACAAGGCTCGCAACAGCTAGCAAATATGGGTGATCAAGTCTCCTCACACTGGACGGGACGTCATTTTCGCTCGTGTGCTTTGCTGGCACTGACTGCAGGAAAGGGGGGCAGCCTCCCCAAACGTTGCCAAACTGCGGAGATTGTACCTACCTTCGCACGTCACATCCCCTCCCCAGCATTTTACCGTGTGTCTAATTAGTTGTAAAAAAAAGGAAACATCGAAACTAAAAAGCTCTTTTAGATGTAAGCACGCAATAGCGCTGAGATTTCTAGATTTCGACAAAACCGTTACGTGCCTATACGTTATAATAGGTTACGTGCCTATATTTTATAATAGCGACCCACGCAACAACAACACAATTCTGGAAGGGCGAGAAAGAATGAGTAAGCGAGCGCACTGAGTAACCGATTTTCAATACCCAGCTTACATTCCAGTACCTTTGGGATAATCGCTGCTTGGAGCCGATATCGATGGTTTCAAAATGTCGTCCGAGGCGACCGATGTCAATTTCGCCTGCAGAACGTAGTGTCGCCACTTCTTAAAGGGACAGTCGCATTCTCCGAGGTCAATTTCGAAACTAATGCGAATTCTAATTCCTTGCCGACCACTTAAGTGGGCCCGAAAATACCATTTCGATCCGCGGCGTACTTTTCGCGCAATTCGATGAAAAAGAAACCGGAATGCTTGCGTCCTCGCTCTCTAAAAGTGGGAGCAAACGTCACCCGGATAAGGCCAATCAGCGTGCGCCCTCGGCAAATGCGAGCCGCGCGCCTGTTTGGCGATCGCGAACCGAAGGGAGCAAACATGGAGTCGGAAAACGAGAGTGATGTTTCTCTGTCTGGGGGAGATTCTGACGAACATGTTAGCGGTAGCGGCGACGAGTTAATGCTGGATGACCCATACTCTACGGACCCAATGCCTCTGGAACCCGCCGACCATCCACGAGATGTGGCTGCGGCTAACCCGCGGGATGACATTTTTAAGTGACGTATCTCTTTGCATGGTTGCCGTCGGATGTGCGAAACAGTTTAGAATGTTGAAATCGGCAGGTGTCTGTGTGAGTCTGCGACCCACAGGAGCCCGACGAGCGCCTGTGTTGCCATTCTGTTGCCAGGGTTGTAGAAATGTGCAACAGTGCCGCCGTGCAGTGCATAACAGGTGCAGTGCATTACTCAGGGACATCTGCCTCCGTAGAGAGCTTCTAGTGGTGTACGCGCCTCAATTCTGCCGCTATGATCAACATTTTAGGCGACTCAATCTCCAGCACCACAGGTAAGCCTGCTGCAGTGCTCTCCCGTTTGCTATATGATTACGACCGTAATGAATTTTTCGGTTTAAATGACCCCCCATCAAGATTCGGAAGGGTAAACTCGGGTGCTAGTCGGGTGTTGTTGGTTATGCAAATTGTCGCACCTAAAGTGGACAAGGGCTGTATACAAAAGGGCGACTATTCTCAGCAACTTTTTGGCCTACACAAGTTTTCCCCTATAAATCATAAGCGTGAACGACAGCCGTGGAACGATCCAGAGAATCCTAGTCCAGCAATTCCATTAGGAAAAGTGAAGCAACACAGCCGCCTCAGCTAGTCTCGACATGCTCTCAATTATGCCAGTTAGCCATGGCCTGATTGGCAACACAAAACAGCTGATTGATTGACAGATATCCAGTGGGAATTTTAAACTCCGAAAACAGAAGCATTTGAGGTGCCAATCAGGGGCGCCGGAACAGGGGGAGCAGGGGGAGCGACGGCTCCCCCTCATTTACAGATGAGGTAGCACGACTCCCCCAGTCAAAGGGCACTACCACAGGGCGACAAGTTCTTGTGCGAATTTTCGTTTAGTTGCGAGTTACGTTAGAGAAGAGTTGTTGCAACAGGAACTGGTTCAGTTGGCCATGACAGCTTCGGGATCCCCAAAGTTATTGCTTCCAGATGTTTTGTCAGACGCGTTGGAGGGACAGTCCGGGTGTGCGTCCTCCGGGTAGTTCCCGACCCCCTATATGGCGAGACCAGGCATGGCATTTTCGGGTCGTTCGGACCGTCCACGGTAAGCCGATGCCACATGTTTTCGCCCAGAATCTTTTGGCCCCCAGACCTGGGAATTGTCTTTGGACCCTGACATTTGGAAAGGAAGTAAATTATTGTTTTTTTGTTCGTTTTTTTACGTAAAGCGGCCATAGTGGGGTTTTGTGACAGTGGCGTCGTGACTCTTTCCCGCCCAAGAAAAGAGGGATGTTCCGTGGAGTTTACAAGGAGGTTTTATAAGGGATTGTTGGATGAGCTTGAAAGACTCGTCCCGTGGTTGGTCTGGAAGACGGAAGAATGTAAACGCGAGGGGGATATAGTAGCAGTATTCCCGCCGGGAAGTTTGGGAATAGTGGCGGCGGCAGTAATAGCGGTATGGCCCGACAATCGGTCTGAAGTGTCAACTGCAGGTTGCTGCACCGTACAATTAGATTATTTTTGTGACGTGTGCAAGTGTTGTTTGCCACGGTGTGACGTCGAGGAAAATGCCAGAAGACACCCCGCCGACAAGAAGACGTCTCAGGCCTCTTCGATGAATCTTCGGACTTCCCATCCCTAGCTAAGTGAAGTTGACGAGACTGACGTAAAAATTGTTTAGTTAGGTAGCCTGTGCGGTAATTTTGAGTTTAAGGATTTGTGCACCTTGTTGGGTAGCCCGGCGATTGTGATTTTAAGAAGCAGAGATCACTTTTGTGCAATTTGTCGGGTAGCCTGTGTGGCGATTTTGATTGTGAGGAGCAGAGATCCCTTTTGTGCATCTTGTCGAGAAGCCTGTGTGTACCACCCCTGTATTGCCTGCATGAGCCCTCAAGGAAAATAAATGATGATGATGATGATGATAGAATTTTTTTTCGCTCCCCCAGTGCAAAAATAGTTCCGACGCCACTGGTGCCAATGAAGGGGGGAAGCATGTTACTGAAGAATGTAAGAGTAACACATTTTGGGTGAAAATGGATTTTGCCGAAATTGGAGGGAAGCTGGTTTGGGAGGGAGTTAGCAGTTGGAATCGGGCTCATCCTGAAAGGCGGACATTTTTCTGTTGTACTATGTTGCACACCTGCCAACCTTCCACATTCAAATTGCGGGAGACCCTGGAACTAAGGAAGGAATGCACAGGCTTTGAACTCCAAGGTTGGGATAGTGTCTGTTCTGGCCATTGTCTTCCCAAGACTGCGGGAGATTTGGCAGGTATGCAAATGCCCACAAGATATGATGCTAAACAAAAAGAAATGTCATGTGGGGTTGTCTTTTCCAGCTGCCTGAGGTTCACGGCATATTCGTCATTCACAAGATGGGTCTGGGGATACCTTGGTCCAAGGAACAGACCACAGGTTCCTGGATGCGTCGTCCGAGCAATCAGGAAGGAGTTCCCATCTACGTCTTATCAAGGCTGGGTGTCTTGACAAGAGAGACAAGCTGGTGCATACTGATGGCTGGAACTGGAGACTTGTAGTTGTCAAGACGAAAATTTTGCTGACATAGGCACGCTATGTGTAAATGAGCCCTTGGCCATCCCCCTTGCCTCCCATCAGAGGTTTTCGAGGATACTATAGGTGTGTGGTGTACGGATAGGTTTATCCGTACACCACACACCTATAGTATCCTCGAAAACCTCTGATGGAAGGCAAGGGGGATGACCAAGGGCTCATTTACACGTAGTGTGCCTATGTCGGCAAAATTTTCGTCTTTTCGTCATTGCAGTGTGGGGGATGTTTTGTCTTGTCACTCTGTATCTCCAGTTGCAGTCAACAGACTGTCTACCCGTCTGTACAACAAAAACTACTACACGTGGCGGTATTAGCTCTGGCATCAAATCCAGACTGTACTGCACTAGGTTAGTGCCGAGGTGGGAATATTTTGAACTCTGTGCAGATTGTCAATGCAGTGTAGTGACGGGAATAAAGAATGACCCTATAATTGTATCGATTTATTGTACAGTGGAGTATGACGGAGTGGGAATAACAAAATAGCTTAGGTTTATTTGCCTCCCATTATGTATGGGAGGCAAATAAATCTAAGCTATTTTATTATGTTTTGCTGTGGTTCTAAATCAATGTGGTGTGAAGTCTGGGTGGTTACAGGTATGCTGCCACAGGAATGTTAAGAGGGTTTATGTTGTCAGATCCATATCTGGTGTACTAATACGCTATGCAAGTCTGTGTCCTTTGTTTTCCTCTTCCTGGAATCAGGGGATGACAACCCCCTTGTGAGATGCGCCGTGAAGTGGGAAGTGGGTCCCCAGCACTTGCTTCAGCCATAACCTCCGCATCTGAAATATGGCCTTGAGTGTTAACACTCAAAAGAATACGTTGAGGGCCTAGCGGGTACAATAACAAACATAAAAATGACTATGCAAATAAATCTTCCCCTTTGCAGTCCCTGTTTCACTGGCACAGTTATTTGCCTGTCCACATTACGTTATAAACACTGGCAGCCGCATCACACAAGATTCCTTTCACAGAACTCGACAATTTTCAGGGCTCGTACATATCCATTATTTTGTGGGACGTGCAAAAAGAATTCCAATATTTTCGTGGCTTGACAAAACATAGCAAATCCGTTGATTCCGTCGACGTGCTTGCTGCCGCCTGAAATGGAGCCAGAAATTAGCAACAAGGCTGCAGTCGAATACTGATGCAACGTGAAGTGTCTCGGACGTAGCCAAACACAGATTGCGATGTTTTCACATCCCTGAATGCTGCCATCAGGCTTACACTATGAACTGCAGAAACATCCACTAGCTGCAATAACATTAGAATAACGCTGTCATGTGGGAGTGCTACGTCATTACTCCTGCATAATACAGGCGACGATTAGCACAGCAACAACACACCAATCTTTTTTCTCGAGAGTACGCGTACTATTGCGTCAGGATGCTGCAATCATTGTAATAATTTGTGTACCTAGCCGGTGTGACGTTACAATCAGCGGCGAGGCCAGGTGTTCGCGATGATGTTTACTGTGACAACTGATATTTTTCATCGCGGCGTAACTGTGACCACGCAGGATTGTCACTTACCTCCGTTACTGGTTCCTGCCCTTGTTCCTGATCGAATATGGTAGGCACGGCGTCAATCTTCAGCCGCTTCCGTTTCTGCCGTAGCCCGAGCCGAACTTGCAATACATCTTCATCAAAATAGGCGTCGTCGGCGAAATGACAGGAACCGACGCGTGAAACATTCAATCCTTGGGCCACACCACAGTAGTGGCTGGCGATCGCTGCCTCCCACTTTCGTTTCGTCTCGCCATTGCGAGGTCGGTGAAATGTAAGCTCGGAATTCTCGTTATAAGTCTTGGTGCACCCGGGCACGTAGCACCGATTTCCTGACTGTGACATCGCACGTCAACGGCGTGAAATCCTAGGGCACACGCTGTGGTTCAAAGTACTTCAGAGCAAACGCGACAAGACAACAAGGAAAAGGGTCAGACGCACGCTCAGACACACACCGAACTCCGGCGGAAAGGAGCGCCTCCTGATGGTTGGTTTATCCAGGTGACGTCATCCAGTGTCGGCGCCACAGGGGTGACGCAAACCCGCCATTGTTGTAACTACCCTCAAGCGGGTGCTTATGGCAAATCTACCATCTTGTCCTGGTCGCATGTCATAGAAAACGTCATTTTGAGGTCATGTGATTTTGTTTACATGTCGTTTTGCCGCTTACCGACATATTTCCGTCGTCATAACGCCAAGAGATAGACGTATTTTGCCAGCGTAAACTATGCGGTACTTCTTCCGCAACATTGTAGCCCATTTCTCCTTAGTTTAAGTACACCGCATCGGCTCAGTGAGTCTTAACGCGCGGTCGTCGTCACATCTTTGGAAGTCGTCAACACTGCGAGGCCTTATGTGCAAAACTGCGCGTTTTACTGCGAGATTATCGGATGAAAATAATTACCGTGATCGAAAGACATCCAAAAGCCCGCGCAGAAACAACAACCGCATTGTTTACAAACGGCCGATCTCGGGCGCCGCCATCTTTAAGGTCACGTGTGCCTTGACGTTTGCTGTGACGTGCGACCAGGACCTGTCCAGGATCCATTGCGTTCGCCCAGCACGCTTTCGTCTACGGAGCAATACATTGGATGCCACCCCTGTGGTCGGCGCCAGGTCCCCCAAGGTCGCCATTTTCCCATGTATTTGTTCCTATCCCGATGCGTGCAATGCCGGAGGCCGCCCTTAGATACCCCATTGTTACCAGACGTTGGCTTGCGTTTGATTGTAGCGCGCTAAAGGTCCAGTTGAAGCACAATCCAAGCCAGGCCAAGTCACCGAAGGAGAAATGGACGACTGCGCCTGCGGCGCCTGGTGTACGACAGGTACGCTATGTGATGCACGCAGCCGTGCACTAGATCCTTCCGATTGCTCAACACGTTCAAAAACGGGACCAAAAAGTGAAACACGACCCAGAAAGTTGTTATACGCGTTGTATTTGGACATATAAAGACTAGATTCATTCGCAGAAACAACAAAAACATTTTGCCTCTAAACTTAGCGCGCTGAAGTGATCCGGAACGGCAACAGTGGGGTATCTAGTGGCGGCCTTCTTCGTTGCACGCTTTTCCGAGGTGAGTTTGGGGGACCTGGTCGGCGCCTTGCGGGGATTGCCGTGCGCGCCGGAAGCGCGAACATTTAAAAATCGTTTCTGAGTCAACCAAGTGGATTTGTGCGGAGAAAATTTGCCGGCGTACATTATGAACGACAGGGAACGTGACCATAACAGTTCCGGAACACGCTTCCGGATGCGACTATCCCTTTAAGGACCATTATAGGCATTTCTCGATGTTTAATCGGAGCTTTAGGCACCTACAGCAAAATAGGCACCAACGTCGGAATAAGCACTGTCAAAACGATATAGGAGGTTCCCCAGCACTCAATTCGTGCTCCTGTATTGAAAAGGCACTATTAGGATCATACGAAAAAAATAGGCATTTGCCTAGGAATCCGGGCTCTATTCATAAGTAAGAATTTAGCTGAGCAGTTAAACCTGAAAGCTGTCGACGATGTCATGCTCACTCTCAACACTTTCGGCGACAACTCTGCGAACCCGAAGCGCCACCGGTGCGCATCCGTCGAATGCGCACTTCTAAGCCCGTTCACGCCGGCAGAAACCCCACAGAATACTCTTTCAAGGCAGTCGTCGTGCCTCTTGTCCGCAAGGACATTGTTCAAGCACCGATGAACATCGATCTAATCAAGAGGGTCTGCGCTAACGGTGGATACGTGGCCAACGAATTATTTTTCCCTAACGTAAGGAATGTACAAGGGATTAACCTACTTCTGGGCTCAGGTCAGTTATGGGATTTCGTCACGGGCAAAATCGATCGTCGGAATCGAGACGAAGTTGGGGTGGACGTTCCAAGGTCCCACTTCGTTCCACCATGCGAACTGTACAACATCGAATGAAATTACTTGCGTCCTGAGGACAGAGTCCAGTTATGAAGACACAGTGGATGATTCCTTACGCAGGATTCAATACGCTTCGAGTTGTACGCCTACAGGGGTATTTTGGACGTCGTGCTTCATTCCACGCGCCTGACTCGAGAGACCGTGCACGCTTGACTCTTTGTCGAGGACGACGAACATTTAAAAAACGATTACGACGTCTCGTCTCACGGTCGGAAACAACGTTACGAAGCGACGGAGATTGGAAAATACTTTAACCTGGTCGGGCAGATCAATACCGACCTGTTCCAACAGCCGCGCCTGATGGTACTTGCCGTCGAAATACGCGTTTTTCCTGTTAAACAACCACGAATTTAAACTCATATTAGCCCCCAACGACAAGAAAACGTACAATTACGAGGTGGACATTAAAGAGATGACGTTACACTTGAAAAAGGTGACGCTGGCACCTTGTCTGTTTTTAGAATACGAGCGGCGGCTTCAGACCACACCCGCCATCTACGTCTTACGCGGATTGGAAACCAAAGTGCGAAGTTTGAGTGCCGGGAGCTTGGACGCTCACTTTGAAAACGTTTACCTCGAAAGAGTGCCTTTCAAATTATACGTCGCCTTGCTCGCCATGTCCGACTTTCTCGGCGACATCCAATCGAACCCCCACATATTCCGTCATTACGATCTGTCTCATTCGATGCTCTAGGTGGACGGCCAGCAAGTGCGAGCCGAGTACGACTTTAAGAACGACCTCGTCAAAATTCCCTACTTTAACTTCTTGCAAGAACCGGGTGAAAAACATTTCAAGTACAGCTACGACCGAATTAAAACAAACGGATTCCTTCTCTACTTCACCTTGGACGTGCACAAGTGTTCTTCTCCTTCGGACTTCGATCGTTATTGTGAAGGGGCTCGTTATTTTATCCCCCCCCCCTTCCATCCAGCAATGGGGTAGAGTATCGCCTGTGGCGATGAAACTCCCCACTCTCCAAGGTCGAAAATAAAGTTGTTGTTGTTCTTCTCCTTCGCATTTGAACGAGTGGCGAACAGGGAACGTGCGTCTGCAATTACGCTTCGCTAAAGCCCTGCCACACGTGGTCACCGTCCTCTTGGTTTCCGAGTGTCACAAACTCATGTTCATCGACAAGGACCGTACGGTCACCTTCCCATAGAAAAAAAAATGTACGAGAGCGACATCTTGGAACTCGTGTCTCTGAACCCCGTCACTTCCTCCATGCTGAGAGGCATTTTCGCTTCCAACGAAGCCTTCGTTTTACGCAAACCCGGCTATTTAATCGTAATACGGAAGAGTGAAGCAAGCTCGGCCAGCAGTGGGTGCTTTACCTGAAAAACTACGACGGGACTGCCGTGTTTTTCGACAGTTACGGGCTTTCCCCCATCGAAGCACACGAGTATAACGACAAGTGTATTCAATCGCCTTTTTTTCGCCTTACTGCGGGCTTTTTTGTATCTACGTAGCCATGCGTATGTCGAAACGCTACAGCTTGAAAAATTGTGTACCCATGTTTTCCTGTAACCTCGAAGCGAATTACGAAACAATAAAACGTATTCTCGTGAGAGAACTCGCTTCGTAAAATAGTCTATTTTTCACGACATACATAAGACGCTTGCGAGACGATCTTCCAACGTGCTGACCCGACGCTCTTCACCGGTCACCGTGACGTCCAGGGAAGTGTGGAGAATCCGTTGCGACGGACGATGGATCGGTTGAAACCCGCGTTGATGAGGCACGGTTCCACTGCCTGTGCTCGTTTGTACTTTTCCAACAGCTCGAGCTTGTAATCTACGAAACGCTTCATTTTCTTTGCAATCTTCCCACTGGTGGTGAACATGCGTAAGGGTATCGTCTTGAGAATCGAGCGAAAGTCACCTTCGCTGCCATCGCCGTGAATATAATCGCGTAATCGTACAAGTCCCGATACATTCGCGTTTGCACAACGGTTGCAAACCTCTCCTCGGGCATCATGACTGAGACGGTATGAGAGTACAACCTTTTTTATTTATCATGAGAGGTTACATGAGAAAGTTAGCCTCCAGCTCTGGCTTCGTAGCCGGGAAGACAGCCCAAATACGGACGAAGGCCCGAGTCTAGCCAATGGCTGGGATTCCTCGACCAGAGTCTACCACAACGACAGGTTCTCAGCTGATCGCCGATCCGCAAAAAGAACGTCTTCGGAGGAGGCTTGAACGTTAGGACCAGGGGCAGATCTCCCGTCAGTAACCTTTCGTAATCTGCATGCATAGAAAGGAGCGTGAGAAACACGTGTTGTTTTTTTTTTGTTTTTTTTTACATAGACACATGCACAGTCTTCTTCAGTCACAGAGTGACACTGATGGTCCATCTTCTCCATCTTCTTTTACGAGTCGAAGTCCTTCGCAACGCACGTCGAATGGTACCGTCCGACAGCCGAGAAACGAGCGCATCAATCGGTCCGTCCAATGCTTTTGCTCTAAAAAAAAGTGATCGGCCATAGAACGGATAAAAAATGAGGGGGAAAAAACGTACCTTAAAGGGTGAACCACATGGAGCGACAACTAGCGCGATCTTCGCGTCGCGCGACGCATGTCTTGTCGCGCCAAGGGCCAGCGATGCCGCTCTCTTTGTTTCCTGCGCGACGTCGCAAGCGACCGACTCAGCTAGATATCTGTCGCGGCCCGACCGCGCGTTACCGGAAGAAAGAGCGCTAAACACCAATGAGGACACAGCGGTAGTGACGTCATAAGGCGCCTATTTTTGGAAGTGTGGACGGTGTGGACCATGCGGACAAGGTTTGTTGGACCCGGTCAGTGCTGCAGTCATGGCGTCGAAGATCTTGTCGAGTGATATTAACGAATGTATTATCGAGGACGTACATGCACGCACCCCTCTTTGGGATCTTTCGTGTAAAGAATACGAGAACAGCCAGATGAAGCAGAGACTGTGGGAGGAGATCGCTGAGAGTCTAGCGGTTCTCGGAGTGACTTGGAGCGGTAAGTGCTCGTTACGCCAAGTGTAGACGCCATTTCACTAACTACGTTCAATTTCACTGCAGTTGAGCAAGTGCAGGGTAGGTGGAAGAATCTTCGCGATACCTTTGCTCGCAACCTCAGGAAAAAACGTGCGGTGCGCAGCGGAAGCGCTGCGGAAGTGCTAATTAAATGGCAATTTTTTGATAGGCTCATGTTTTTGAAGGCTGTAATAGCCGTAGGAGAGTAAGTACGGATGCAACTTCTGCAGCTAACAATAATGTACCGTGTCTCGTTATCTTCTTGTATTGTTGTTTCGCCGGCGCTTCCTTCATTTAGCCAAGGAGCAAAGGAGCAAGTAGCAAAAGAAAGTCTTCAATTTCCTCATGTGATCCTTCTTTCGCCAGAACCTCTGGAAATGTGGGCCCTCCTCAAGATGATGTGCTGCTACCAAGCCCTTCACAGCATGAGACAACGATTGGAAGTGCAGGAGAACTCGAGACAGCGCAAGACGTTCTACTGGGAATGTATGAGGACACTGACACAGTGGCACACACAGACGTGGACGATACTCCTGTACGGCCTCATGCACCTCCTCCAAAGAAAAAGAAGAAACCAGCACAGGGAAAGGACGGAAACAGCGTGGACAAGGAGATTGCAAAAGTCGACAGGCGCTTAGAAAAAGAAACAGACGATCATGAATGTTTTGCTTTATCGCTCTGTGTGCCAATGCGAAGATGTGATCAAGACAAACTTATGGATATGAGGATAGAAATTATGCAGGTCATTCGAAGTTACCTTTAGTATTTTTAATGGCAACATCAGTACAGCTTTATAAGTTGCGATCTCTAATACGATTCCCACTACTGGTGTGGTACCAGTGAATCTAACTCCTAGCTACTTTTAGGTATTTGAACTTAATGCATAGTAGCCAGAACCCACTACTTTTGCACATTGTCAGTACTTGTGGAAATCGTTCGAGAGACCGTGACTTTCATATTGCTGAACAATACGATTGAGCCTTACAGTGCAATAAAAAGATGTCTGCGTTATTCAGGAATGTGGCGAGTCTTTGTGTTCCATAGACGTGTTTATTTTGAAGTTTCTGAATTACGGCAGTGGCTGTGCCACTCCCGCTTGCTTCCACTGGAAGCTGACAGCTCCCTGTTCAAAGAAACAGTCTTTGAAAGCATCACACACTGCCATGGCATCCGCTCCGTGGTTGCGGGCATGTGTTTTCTCTAGATCGAGCATCTCCCTCTCCTTGTGCCACATTCCTTCCCTGATGTTGCCGAGCTTGTCAGGAACATCACCTGCGTCGTGGGGATACTGGCATTTCACTATCATGAAATTGTGCAACACGCAGCACGCCTTCACAGCTTTCACCACATTGTCCGGCTTCAACTTCATGGGGCTTAGGAGGAGTCTCCATCTTGAGGCCAGTATTCCAAAAGCGCTCTCAACGCAACGTCTGTGAGGAAGAACAGTCTCACTAGTATGTGTATTGCTCCCACTGGCACTAAAACAAGCCTGCTGAACCTTATAATCCTGTGTTGGGGTAACTTGTTACTGGAACTAAGTTACTTTTTTCATAACTTTTAATTGAAGACCTGCATTTGAGCATCGGTGACTTCTTGAGGATCTCGTTCCTTTTTTATGTAACTTTGTCAAAGTAACATGAGGCAAGTTTCTTTTGTTCAATTCTGATTTACAAGTAATGCAAGCTGCATCCTCTCCCTCTACTGATACGACAGTCATGAGTGGCCTGGGTGTATCCGTGTACGGCACTGCTACCTCCACTCCCTTGTTGTTGCATGTAGAGTGCTACAAATTGTGTTCTGGCTGTATACAAGAAGACTCAGGTGATGTTCATGATAGAAATAAGCAGTGTATTTAAATGCTACACTTTGCATGGTTCTATGAAATGTGCACAGAGGACAACGACCCATAGTATCTAAAATTGTGATGCATGCTTTGTACTTCAATAATTTTATTACAAAATCAAAATCATTAAATGACACCTTGCAGAAGTATATAAAAGTATGTTTCTTTCATTATATTAGATACCAGTACAATTTTGATAAAATGTCTACTGTCAATTTTGAAATTAAGACCTGGATTAATTATAGAAATGTGAAAAACTAAAAACTGTATATTAGGTAGCAAGTAACTTGAAAGTACCTAACTTCAAGTTCATTTTCATAACTAGCATCTTAGTCAACTTAGTTACTTAGTTAGGTAACTTAGTTTCTAGTTATGTTATTAGGTAAATTGGCTCTAAATTAGTTATGTTATTAGTTCAAATAACTCGTAAGAAGTTCCTTTTGTCGAGAAACTCCCCCATCTCTGCTATAATCTACATGTTTTATTTGATGTCGTAATAATTATTGTCTAACTTTAGGAGTTGATGTTGAACTAAGCCATACTGCTGCAGTTTTCATCATGTTACCCACAGCTTGTTGAGGGGAAATGGAATGCAAGGTGGGAATATCAAAGTCGACATGTTATGTAGAGCCGAATGTATTTTTATGGCTATCTGATGCATGTTTTCACATTCCTTGTTATTCCACTAAGACTATGCTTTTATTTTTGCAACCAATATTGAAAGAATGATTTCACTAACCTGGCACGGCTGAGCCTGTTGAACAAGAGAGAAACTGATATTCTGGGGCTGGAGCAACATGATGTGGGTTCGATCCCTACAGCTGGCTAACCTTTTCAGTGACTTTCATCTTTCATCTTTCACGGCTGAGCCGGTAGTTATAGACACGCCTTTTATCTGTGAGGCCTCGTCCTGGAAATGGGCGCAGGAAGTCTGGGCGCAGCTGGAACGCCTCATCTCCAAAAAACACATATGGTGCGACTGTGTTTGACAGGGGCAACCTTGCGACATCAGGAAGATGGAGCGCTCCAGCTTCCAAACACTGTCCCATCGGGGAGGCCTTGAACACCGTGCTGTCGCAGTGTCTTCCTTGAGCCCCCCCCCCCCCCATCAATACAGATAAACCGATAACGGCTATCAGCTATCGCCATAAGCACAATGGAGAACGTTCCCTGTAAACAGTCCATTTAGTTACATAATTTAAATTACTTTCATATTACATCTATTTAGGTATTGCCCACAAACATGTAACATGATGGATGATACAAATTAACCACACCTTGTAGTTATAGTACATGCTTCCAGACTTCTTTGGTGCAAAGATTTGGACGTGCTTGCCATCAACGGCACCAAGGCAATTAGGAAAATGCCATCTTATCCAGAAATCACTGGCGATGGCTCTCCAGTCGTCTTCTGATGGGCACTGAAAATTAAAACAGTGACATCTCAATCGGCAGACGTGGCTGACAAACTCCTTACATGCATTGGTGCTGTTTGTACACTGACCCAATATACAAAAAATCCTCAAAAGACAGTACAGTGACGCCATATGTGGTTGCTAAACTACTAAAATAGTAGTTGCTTTCACATTTCTCTGAATAGATAATCTATACCTTCATGTAATCCGGAGCCAGCCGTTCCCAAAGGACTGTGCATGTTTCATGTACTATCTGTCTTGCGGTTTCAATTCCTACACGGAACAGCATTGCAATATCTTGGATCTGCATTCCAGATGACAGGTAACTGAAATTAAAATGCGTTAGCAGAAGTAAAACACTGAAACATAGCCAAGATTGTTAAGTAACTGAACAAAAGTATCTGAATACCTGTATCTCGTTACAAGCGGTGTTCACACGGGGCATGCAACTTTTTCCAGCAACTATGAGCAACTTTGGAGTTGCTGTCAGCCGGCAACCTCCAGCAACTCGAGTTGCTCAGAGTTGCTACGAATCGCTCGCCGACCGAAAACTTGAGAAATTGCTCATGCACCAGCCAATCAGCGAGGGGAGCATTGCCACGTGACTCCCGATGGCGTTGTGGATTTCGTTGTGGATTCATGGGTTCAAATCCTGCAGGTGCAGCTGAGAAATAACTTTTTCTTTTTTTACGAACTTCACGGAAACATATCAGTTGCCATTTCTAGAAGGTAATAATGATCTATTGGAGCAATAAAACTGACTGAAATTTGATAAACAGCCGCTAAAGAAAAGATTCCACCAGTTCGATTCGAACCCACATTCTCCGGTCGCTATAAGGTTGCTTGTGGGTGGAGCTACCGAGTTGCTACGTGTGAACGCGGACTCGAAATTGCTCGAAAGACGTTGGTTTGAGTTGCTTCGAGTTGCTGGGAAAAGTGGCCCCGTGTGAACGCCGGCTTTGTGTATCTTTTGTATAGCTCAGTTGCTTTTTTCGACACCTTCTTCTCATCATCGTATCTTTATGTGTGTGTGCGTCGACACCTTCTACTGCAGTTGAACGATGGCAGTTGAAGAAAGGCACAAAAAGTGGGATTTGAGCAAACACCCTCTGATTGCCACCTTCAGCTGCCATCATTCAATTGAAGTTTGGAACTAGATGTTGTGAGGTCCACCACAGTGTGCTACTCTTTTTCCTAGTTGCTTTTTAGCTGTGGTCGATGAGTGAATGGAGATACGGTATTATAATCAAGGTCATAAGGGTACTTGAGTTCCTTCAAAATAAGTAAAATCAATAATTGTAAAAAGTAGTTGTAGAAGAACCGCATATAGATTTCGAGCTAACTGTATCAATGTATTTATTTCAGTATAATCATTTATATGCTTTTGAACCCATATACCTGTTACCAGATATTTTTGAAAGTGACTTTAACAACCCTAAAAATATCAGGTGTCAAAGTCACTAGGTCTAAAGTATCACTGGATTTCATTTTCACTATGAATCCCTCAGTATTTACCTAATTGTGAGAGCCAAGCGCTCCTCAGGAGTGATTGGCTCCCGGCATAGATACTGTTTTTGCAGGTCTTCCTTCACAACAAGAAACAGCTCCCAGAAGACCTCAGGCTTCATCTTGTAATATTTGATGAACAGGTGGTGGTTTCCACAAGCTGCCATCTTTTTCATCTAAAAAGGAATGAATTGACCAAAAATATTAGAGAGACCGTAGCGTTGGCAACGGTAGAGCTTCTTTTACTCGAATCATATCTTTCTTTCAACACTCACCGCTGTGTAGAACTCGCTTTCGTGTCTTCTGTTCTGCCACACCGGGTGGACCCACCATGTGCGCGGAGACCCCGCATCGATGCGTTTCTTTTTCAACAACAACAGTTTTTTCTTCAGTAATAGCAACTCCTTTTGTCTCTCCATGCGGAGATGCCAATAGAAAGCAAAGAATGACAAAACACACACACAAAATAAACGTAAACAACTGACGAAAAGTGTAGAGCGAAGAGCACAACCGTGACACAGACGCAGCGAGAAAAAAGAAAAACAGGAAGCGGAAGTGAGGTGCGTCGCGTACGACTGTTTCTTATCCCGCTTCTGCCGAATATAGACACATATCCACAATGCGGGAAGTGTGCGCAGCATGTTTTTCTATAGATTAATGCGCCGTATGAGATCGAATTTTAGTGTTGTGTACACATCGTGTTTGCAGGCATAAGTCTGACACGTCTGACCACGTTGTGTGCGATGTCCCCGTAGCGTCGCGCCTTGTGGTTCCGAACGCGGCAAACGAGCCGATGGGGATCCGCGCGGCGTCGCCGGGCGCGACGATCGCTCCCAATAATCGCTCCATGTGGTTTACGCTTGAGACCACAATCCACCGCGGTTGGTGCAGAGATTGTATCTCATTACGGCCGAAGTCTCATTACGGCCGATGTCTCAATACGGCCGATAATCCTTTAAGCCCCAAGTGTCTCATTACGGCCGAAGATGTCTCATAACGGCCAAAAGTCAAAATGTGTATTGTAACGTGCATTGACATGCAATGTTGCTGCCAAGTATGGATATACATTCCAGATGGTATAAGCCATGCAGTGTGCCCTTAGGTCCCTTATCATATATATAAACATATTGTGCGACAATCAGTATGCTATCATACCACAGCACAATGCACCATATTGTGTAATGTGTACACCCCAAAGGTAGTGTTGATGTTGCTGTGAAGCAGCAGGCTACTAGGTGGAGCTAGCTCCTTGTGGAGAGCTAGATGAACATCGGCTTTGTTGTGACGTTTTTTGGAGACATCCTACAGTCATTGGCCAAGAAGGAACACCTATCTCAGTCGACGTCAGTTTATTTCCATTCGCTTTACAATGGTACAATTCTTGCTTCTGGAATGAGTAGACCTGCAATAAGCAAAGAGCAACCGTGAATAGGCTAGAATATTTAAAAAAAAAACAGGCATTTGACTCCACATGGCTGGTTTTAATGTGCACAAGCTGCATACATGTTGATATGTGTCTGTTATTTCATACAAGGCTAACATAAACCTTCATCTAGACAAAAAAATGAAAAAATGTGACTCCAGGTAAACACAATGCATAACCATGAGATGAATTTAGTTGCATTAGTTCATTCACTTAATGGAAACATGTGAATATGAAACAGTGATACATTACAATTCATGAAATGATGCATGCATGACTTTCCTTTTCTCGTTTCTTCTTATAAAAGTAGTGCACGAATTAACTCTCGTGCACTACTATACACAATTTTTCACCTCACAACAGAACCGTATGATACAATTGGTAATCTTAACAGCTCACCTCTTCAGCCAAGACTCCCTGGGCAGCAACATCCTGTTAGCCATGTTGTTGTTGTTTTTCGGAATCCTTCGCGTACCCACATAACATGACTGAAATGAAAAATAGCTATAAATAACAATGTACTTAAAAGACGACGGAAACGAAAATAGGCTGCACAGCTATTTGCCTCATATTGCGATGTGTACCAAAACAATCCGGAATTCGACTTAGATTTGCGTATATTAGTTGAAACGCCGCCACAATCGCGATATAAAATTCGGCCGTGGAGCACTCTGAGCCCCTGGTGAGCGTCGCCGCGCCGCCGTAGCAGACCACGGAAGTGACGCACGTTGGCTCTCCTGTTGGAGTTCCTGACTTTCATTTCGCTTCATTTCATTTGGTGTTTCGGCGTACGTCTAATTCCTGCTACGGGGAAAGAACGAAGACGAAGAAGCATGTACGAACCCATCTCTCATAGAATATATTGTCTTCAGACTTCCACGAGATCTCCGAATCAAACATCTTCAGGCGTTATTCAGAATTCGCCGTGTTTGTACCGTGCAGCCGCACATGGAGCGCGAGAGATATTTGACGTCACGCGCTCCTCAGATTTTTCCGCAATGCTTGGCGCGCTCCATGGGCGATCGTGTCGAGTGGGCGGCCTAGCGCTCTCGTAATCGTCAGAAATATGGCCATCCGCACAGCGTACTTGCAAAATACTACTGGCACCATAATTTTACATAATATTTACACCTTGAAAAAATGGCTAGGAAGCAAGCGAGCTGGTGAAGATGATGCATAATGTAAAAAACCCCGAGACTAGGGAACACGAAGGGACAGACACAAACACGAAGTCTCAATAAGAGAGACTTCGTGTTTGTGTCTGTCCCTTCGTGTTCCCTAGTCTCGGGGTTTTTTACATTATGCATTTACACCTTGTTCGGTCCCATTTTTGCAATGGACAAATTTCGTTTCCGTTGTCCTTTAAATGACTTCCTCTTGAAATATTTATTGTAATCAGATATGCTTTTGCGATTAGTACAGTGCAAAAGCCTGCGCAACATTTGCAGATGCTCGCGGTAAGCAATTCAAGGGATAAATTCAAGTATGGCGACTTGTGCTTTTATTTTTGAACAAATATGACGACAAATTTTAACAAATGAAATATGGCTGACAATGATAAATCTGCTGTACCGTGCGGCATTATCGGTGTCTTAAAGGGACTCTGACCAGAAGTTCGACAAATATTTCGTTTGCATCTATTACGAAGGTATAATATGCCTCCAAGCCACACGCGAAATATTTTGGCTGTGCGCGGAGGCAAAGTTTGCCAAACAGGGAGCTCAAAACCGGCTTCGCTTTTCCCCCTCAACTCGCGCAATCGGGGCCGAAATCTAGCCTCTTTGCAGTGGACATCCGCCAATTTCCGTGTGTGTGACGAAGTCACGAGGGCCACGTTTCATTGGGCGCCCGGACCGGAAGTTCTGTTGTTAGTGAGTTTGTGAGAGCGCCGGCATCCGTCCGGAAAGCGATCTTCAATATGGACGTCGAAGGCAGAAATGCGGAGACTTCGAGCCCGGAACTTCTTTCTGACCTTTCTGCGATCGAGACATCGAGAAGAAAATTCTGCGTGCTGAACAGCTCGGTAGGCTTTCGAAACGTCGCCGATGCCGTGAATGCGAGACGAAGTTAGAGCTCTACGAACATCAGTTACAGATGAAGCAAACAGCATGAGTCGACTGTCTTCAGGTAAGCGATGAGCTTTTTAACGCACACTGTGATCGAACATGTAAACGTTCTCAGAAATTTCGTGTTCTGATATCTAATGCGCACTTGCTGTTCATGGTGCCGGTGTGGCTGGTGTGTCATAATGCCGAAGGAGATCGAATGCTTGTGCTGCAAGGAGCTCGAAAACACTGCCGAATGACTGCAGTATCAGTGCATTACAACCCACAAAGATTTCCAACTTCTATTCTTCAATATGACTGTCCTGAAGGTCGCATATTGAACTCCGTGGGCAGCGCGAACCTATGAGCGACTGTATTCACAAGTAAGTCACATGTGTCCTTGTCGAACGATGTTAAAATTTGGGCGCCCAAAACTGGTTTGGTCATGCAATAGAGTCGTTAAAAGCTCCAGTACAGGGCGCAGCACATAAAAAGGCTATACAGTACACGACTCTGAACTGGAGAAAACCAATATAGGCAGTTTTGTAATTGTCAGTGTGCTGTGTCCTGAGTCACGTTTTTATGTATTGCCCTGTGCATAAGGTTTTAGCGTAGGTTTTTAGCGATATTGAGTGTTCTTGATTGTCGATTCAGTGAAAAGCAAAACAATTTTGGGTTCTAAAAGAACACAGCATGTGTAGTAATGTACAAGGTGTGGGCAGGTAAACTGCAGTTACTCTCAGGTACATGTAGAAATGACAATGCACACACACTGTACTGTAACCGGTTACCTATTTGCCTAAACTATATTTTATGTACATCTGTGTAGACGATGCAGATACACTGCGTATCGCCAGTTTGCAAGGTGAGTATGGCACAAGCTTGGAAAAAACAAGATCATGGTCATCCCAGCCTGTGCAGTGAAGAGGGTCTGGCAAGCCTTTCCCACAGAAAATGCCACAGGCTTCAAGTACCCAAGATCCTAACTGGGGGTACCTCTTCGCACAGCTCGTCTATCACATTTAAAATAATTCAGCATCTGTATTTAGGATGATCTATAGCTCTCAGGATGATGCATGGTTCATGAGTTCAACATGTTGTGTTGAAACACAACACTAGTCCTTTTTAATGAGTCTTGCGGAACGATAGATGAGCACTCCTTTCGTGACATTGTGTACCATTGCTACAGTGAACAATTTCTTGAGCAAGACTGATGAACGAACAAAAAATAGAGTCTTGTCTTCCAAATATGTATGTTCCTTGTAACTTCCGTATTTGTTAAGTGACCCATGTTGATGTCCCCCCTCATGTAATGCCTGCAATAGCCTTTGAGACATATTCATAAATAAATAAATATCAAAACCGGAAAAAGATGTAACACGTATCCTCTCTTTGTGTGAATGATACATAGACATTCTCAGAAGATTTGTACATAGTCACACTTTGCCTCATTTTGCATAAAGCCTAGTTCCACCTCTTACATCATCTCAACAATCTCCAAAGCAGTACAAGGCTAAAGTAATCAGCTACTACATAAAAAGAAGGAGGGGAGGAAAACAAATGCTGGCACATTTAAAATTCGAAGAAGCCTTGGTACTTTCACGGGGCTACTCACGGCTCAGTGCTGGATCAGATCCCGATGGAAAACAGCTTTTCTGAGCCTCAGTGATTGATTCCCTTGATTGCACTGACTGTGAGGCACATCTCATTGGCTTGGTGGCAAGTGGGCTTGCGTCTGATAGTAAGATTTGGAAGAAAGGGAGCAAGGAACATCTCTCTACGGTCTTAAGAAGGATATCAACGTTACCTGTCAAGGTACAGCATTTCATGTTGCTTTCAGTAAGTACAACACTCCTCATAGCAGTTACCATTCGTGTTGGGAAAGCATGCTGAAGTTAGCTCAGGCAGTGCATCCAGAACTGTGAATCGGGTTCATAGGGAGCACCTGTTGAGAGGGACAGCAACAGTGTCCAGTAAAGACTCTCCAGGAATTTTGTGCAGGTTTGGGGGTCACACCTTTTAATAGTGTTGATGGAAAGCAGGGTGTGTGAAACACTGACTTCTGGTAGATGAATTCTTGTTATTTATAACCAGGTACCCATGTTCTAGTAATCTAGAAAAAGCCTTGGCTCTCTTAGAGGAAATTGCTAATGAATCTGAGTGTCTTTTGTGGAAACAGGTTGTAACTGCCTTTCTATCCACCCTTCTTAGTTGCCCTAGCAAAAGCAAATATGTAATGCTGTACACCATATCTGATGCTAGCACACTAATTGCTTTGAGTGTTCTCAGGCTTCTGAAATGGAGCTACCTCGTACATACGCTGTGCCATGTCGGCAAGAACATAAATCAGACTGCCTTTACTTTTTAAATTGGTCCTTCACTGCTTGATGTGACTGCTAGAATGGCACCCCCAAAACAATAGGCAACAAGAATGATTTCTGCAATGTATTGAGCTTTGTAAAACAACAACTTTATTTGAAAATATATTCCAAAAGCCGGGTGACAACCTCATAATGTAGCGTCCTTTACTGCAAACACCGCTCAACACAACGAATAAAAACAGAGCGTAAACGTTTTGTCGCCTATCCGGGTGGCATCATCAGTACAACAGAGGCCAAAGATGAGCACATCAGCCTATCTAAGAGGGAATCTTACACATCCGATAGGGGGCCACGGTATGTATTACAGGCTGAAGCATCACGCCTGATAAAGCAGGATTCTAAGAACTTTCTAGGGTCCCATCGCTAGTCATGAGCAAAGGTTACTGCACCATCAAAATATATGTCCCTTAGGAGAGCAGTGGTAGACTGATTCGGTCCTGTTTAGTTAAGCTAAGCATTAGTAGCCCTGGCAACTGGCTCTTTTAGTCTTGTCCCACGTCTTTTGTCTATCTCGCCAATGTAGGTTGCATCAGATTCTATGCACTCAACTTGATATGCACAGTCAAAATGCCTGAAGGGCACAGTGCCCTCCAAACAGCGTATGAAATACATTGCATGAAAGGAATGCGGACCACCGATTTGACTCCTTTGATGTTGTTTTTGATTGTTCTCTGTTGGAGGGATGATGCCACCTGGATAGGCAATGAAACGTTTACTCTCTTTATTCTTAATTGTTGTGTTAAGCCAGTGTTCTGAGTAAAGCATTTTACATTATGAACTTTGTTTGAATGATGATTAGTGGCGAGCTTCATGCCCTGGGCCACTACTCTAACAATTGCTTGTGGTAGTGTGGCGAAATGGAATAACGAGCCTTGTAGACAATTTACTTGGCAATATATTTATTTCTCTCTCATAGGCTGAAGAACCCAGTGTGGTGTTACATAACGGATGGGCACGTAATTATACAAGACCGATCACCAAAAGGCCTTGCTTTTGACTAGATTAAAATGTGAAGCGATTGTAATATAACAAATGCTGCATGGTGGCGATATGATAGGTTCTCCTCACGAGATGTCGCCACAGTTACGGTTAGTTGAGAAACTGCATATCCAGGTAGCAGGATCAAATTTTAATTAGGCTACTTTGGCCAACACGCGAGCGTAGAGCACAGTGTCAAAGGCCCTTACAAAATAAAAAGAATACTACATCTACATGGACCCAGAAATCAAGACAGTTTGAAATGCTGTGAACGAATTCCACTACGTTAGTTTTGCCTGAATACCCTTTTCTAAAGCCATGCTGGAATTTAAAAAAAGAAATTGACAGAGTCAACTTAGTTGACAACGTGGTAGTACATGATGTGCTCCATTAGTTTACAGGGAACCCTAAAAAGTGGAGCTGGTTAATAGATAGAAGGAGCATATTTGTCACCTCTTCTGAAGACAGGAATAAGCTTGAGACCTATGTCCTCGACTCGCACACATACCAAGAACCTTTGACACAGATTAACGTATCTTCATTCCAGCTCTTTCACTTTCAGATGTTCATCTCTGTTGAGTGGTCTGTCATTCTTGTAATACAGATTGGAATTGAAATGCAGGTGCATAAGGGATGCTCTGAAAGAAAAGTGTTTGGTTTTAGTCCTCTTAATGTTTCTGAAAACGAAAACAAACTTCACGGTGACTATTCTTCTGAAATGAGCAATTCCAGGATGACAGCAAAAAAATATATCTTGCCATATCATTATATCCACCTGGCACTTCAATTGAATAATGGCAGTTGAAGATGACGATGATTCAATTTAATGACGCATAAGCAACTCGGGCTATAGTGTGCCAAAACCATGGTAAAACTGTGACTTGTTAAATATCAGACGATTATACTAAAATAATATACTTTGTTGGTTGGTAAATTGAGATATAGACAAAAACATGATATGATAAAAATAAGCAATTGAAGAAAAGGCAATTGTTGGCTTTGTGTGACTGATGTCGAGTTTGCCACACTACGTGTTGAATAATAATGTACGCTGATACGCTGTAGCATATAAAGTACAATCATACACACGCTCAATATGTGGTGGATATGTGAAACCAATATGCACATACTTACATTTCAAACTTTCTTGAAAAAGGCAGTCCAAGTCTGTCGGATTTGCCAGACTCTACACAAAGCCAGTAAGCACAGTGTGGAATGACTGATTCATCTTTCGAAGGCAGAGGTGCAGCTACCACGACGCTTCGTCATCTCAATGCTTCGGAGCGGCATAGCCTAGTAAGAAGCCATCAGAAGGATCTCATAACGATAACTTGGTCGAAAAAGTGGAGGGTTCTGTGGGATATGTAAGAAAGCATACGCGTTACACAACAGCTACGAGAATGATCGACTGCACCTGCATGGTTTTCAGTACGTAGACTTGGAACTGAAAAATAAATGTGCTAACCTTGTTGATACTACTTTTCCGTCAGGACCACACGAGAGCACATTTGGTTTCTTTAGTTGAAGGTATTATCAGGTCCCCATGCTCCTTTGAGATGCAGCAGACAGAAGTTCGCTGAGGCGAGTGACTGCCGTTGCGGTTCGTCGCTTCGCAGCAGATCAAGAACAGTACACTGCAACGATAGGTGAAACATTCAGAATATGGTGACCAACACCAACCCAATGACCCGAACAAAGAGGATGAACCGGGAGTCACACAAGTTCGCAGTTCGCAAGCTCGGCATACGGCATCCATTACAGCTGACCGGATACGGAAGCATATATCGAACGCCGTGTACAGATTGAAAAGAAAATCGTAGAAACTGTTGCAGGTGATAAATGCAGGGTATATTTTTCTTTTTGAGGCTCTGTAACAAAAACATATTAACGTAGAAATGCCATTTCACGAAGGAAATTGACAGATATTGCGTGACCACGTGACGCGTTTGAGCCAATTGTGGGTGTTGCGAGTGGCCCCCGTGTTGACGTCATCTTGATGGTGGACCGGGGTGGATATTCTATATAAACGTATGTTTTCTCGGTTTGACGCTAGGCGTGCTGCACTCGGATGAAGTCGAATGTTTAAAATTCGAGTTTAGAGAAACCGTGGGGTTTTAATGCGTGAATTTTCGCATGGAGAGTCCTTGTTGGGTGCTTTATCGACTACAGGTACGAAAGAGCTCCCACAGTTTCTGGTCAGAGTCCCTTTAACTTCGAATGAATTTGTTGTTCCTAAACGCGCAACGAACCACAAACGGTGCAAATCTGCTAACACATACCCACCTACATCTATTACAGGCACTTCGGCTGTTTTGATTCAGTCAAATTACTCGTATGAGAATGCCACTATATGTGGATAACACACTGCTAAGCCAGACAGTCTACGAAAGCATAACTCACCAGAATTATTTGTTCTCGGTCTTGGTCAACACAGCGCGATATACGTTGGGACTATGACGATTCATTCAACTCAATTTTCACCGGAACAATACGCGCTGCTCGAAAGACAACGACGAAAAATAAGATGCCGCTTAAGTCCGCTAATTTGCACGTTACAGCACTACAAATCGATAGAAAATATTATTGCGTCGTAAACTACAACTGATCGCTAACACATGGATGGATGGATGGAGCTTAACACAAGAAACGAGATACCCAACGTTGCTAGACAGCATCCGAACTTCCGAAGTGAGAGCGTGAGAGTATATATAATAAGATATCAAAACACGAAAGGAAGAGTATTGATCGCCCCTCCTTCTATAGCATTCAAAACGTGATTAGCGCTGAGATGAACATGCATGTCCATGACGCGAGTTATTTTCACTGATCAAAAAGAGGTCACGTGGGATTGCGTGACGCTTGCGAAATGTGCAGCAATGTGCGGTGAGCATCATGGCGAAACGAAACTTTTATATCGTGCATTGCACTTTATGGTAGCTGCAGGAAACGAAGCGAACTTATGAGACACTGGATTACATGTATGTTGGCATCTTTTTCATTCCTGCATATCATTTCACATTACACTATACGTGAATACATGGTGTCATGTCACGGGCGTCATGTCTCACGATGCTGGGGAAGTAGTTGCATGGGGAAGTGTGCATGGTTCTAGACTTTTAATTTTTGATCGCGTAATCGAAATATCGGCACCTCTCACATTGTGGCTTGCATGTGACCAACCAAGTGCTGTTCCCTTACTAGCGCTTCCTGCAAACGACAAAACGAAACATGTGGGAATGTATATTTTTGATTACTCATATATAACTAGAAAATGTATCGTTTTCAGGTTGCTGCCACTACTCCATGTGCCCGCAATTGTCTTGCGTGTATGATTCCACTAACGACGTCGCCCACGACAGCGGGAGTGTTTTGCGTACACGCGTTTCAGCATGAAGCCCGCTGGTAACATCTGATGCTTACCCTTCGGATATTCTGAATTTACATATTGTAGCTTAGAGGAATTCCGAATGCCCAGAGTGACACACACTTATAACATTGTGACATTAGTGCAGTGGCATAAGCTCTAATGTAGTGCCCAACGAAAATGAACAAGGGGCAGTGGTTTATCCAGAATCCCAAGCACGAAAGGGGTGTTGGAAAAAATTGGGGGGGGGGGAGGTCATCATTATAGTTACGTCATTGCAGCTTAACATATCATTACAGACGTATCTGAAGCTGAAATCGCAAGGGCACCCCCTGTAGGGGGTGCACAGGCAAAAAATTTAGGGGGTGTAGGGGGTCTGGATAAAGCACTGACGAGGGGGACTCCTCCACCCCATGTCAAGCCTCATAAAACACCTCCTGAAATATTTTCCTGGCAATGCAGCTGCATCATGATGACGTAATTGTCATTGTTGTCCATAATTCTTGAATATGTTTTGAATATATGGAAAAAAAGTCTGCTTGACTGCATATGTCTTATGGTCATCGTCAAACAAGAGCATATGTTATTTTGTTCAGTGCCTTGTGTACTTTTTTAAATTTCAGGTGGACGTAAATTGTAGAAGGCAGCTAGTGGCGGAGAAGATCACGGTCATACGTCATGTGGCTCCTGGAGCTCCCAGTGGGCTCCCGTGTGGAGTACTTTCCAGAACACACACACACACAGTTTGCTCACAGAACCAACGAGTAGGATGTTGCTTGAATACTGAGAGAAAATGGCGTAATACATACAAATATCGTGTGACACATATGACAATAAAAACATTTTTCACGAGGGATGCATGAAACACTGTCGCAATATTGTGTGCATGAACCATTGTGTGTGACACAAGCCGTGGGGGCACGCCGCCTCGGACACATTTTGGGAAGCATAAAACACAGTATATACACAGCTAATATGGTGGATGCTTCTTTTTCTTTTTGGCCGTTATGAGACACCTTCGGCCGTAATGAGACTACCTTCGGCCGTATTGCGACTTTGGCCGTAACGAGACACTTGGGGATTAAAGGATTTTCGGCCGTAATGAGACTTTCGGTCGTAATGAGACTTCGGCCGTAATGAGATGTTACCGGTGCAGAAGAAGCGGGCGCTGCCACTCTCCCGAAATACGTGAGATGGGAAAAACCGACTTCAGGCGCCGCAAAAGTGTTGTAAACTGTAAACGAAACTCTTCAAACATTTCGACGATGACGTCATGGGTATTACTTATGAGGATCCACGAAGTTCAGATTGATGGAGGTTAGACGAGAATGACGATCAAACTATCGCTTCGACATTTATAGTAACGCTTTTCCTCTCACTCCCTATAACGTCCTTGAACGTGTAGCATGTTTGGACGTGCTTAGACATGAACCCCGCGATATGAAAGACGCGCGACCCGTCGTATAGAAGTCGTCCCAGGACGCACCAGTTCCTCTCTCTCTCTCTCTCTCTCTCTCTCTAACGTGTTTGAACATGTTTGGACGTGTTTAGACACGAACCCCGCAATATGGAAACGTCATAGAGACGGGGTCCCAGCACGAATTAGTCTAGTGGTTAGTATGTCACGTCCAGTGGAGGAGGTTCCTGGGTTCGAATACCACTCTGGGTCTTCTTGTCGACACATAGAAGCCGGCCCAGAACGCACCAGAGTGTTAGATAGACATTAGTCCAATGTTTTATTCAACGTCAATGAGTTACGCATCATTGTTATACGCGACATCGCAACGGAAAACAGCGCGAAATTCGGATGGTGGGGTGTAAAAGTACAGACGACACCGTCGCAATGCGACGGTGTAGGAGGAGAGCGGTGGCGACTATAAAAGGTGATCTGGTTCTACGACGATCGATCGAAAGCCCATAAGGGGCATCCATCCGTCCACGACGTGAGCCGTTTCGTGGAAAAAATGTAAGTCGAGCGACTTTGCTGTGTGTGTGTGTTCTATATCTGTCGTTGTTGTTTCTTTTCTTTCTTTTTTTCAGGAAACGATAGCCACTGTCACCGCATGTCATGAAACACACAGAGACTCGTCCTGCCGCCCCGGCAACCTCTCTCATCAACAACCGCAAGTGTTCCTTAACTGAAGAAAAGTGAGCATTGTTTCGTGAGGGGGAATCTCGTACTGATTTTGTTTGACCGCAGTGCCACGCTGTCTCGTATGTCAGTACGACCCCATCGATGCCATGCTCGTGGCCGTAGAAAGAGAGCACGAAGCTAGAATAGATAATCTCGGTAACAGTCCAGTCGTCCTTTCAGACGACGACGACGACAACAGAGTCAGTAGTCCGTCTTTCGTAATACGTGAAACGGACGACGACGAACCCCTAGATGGGCACAACAGTGCAGACGAACTGCTCATGTGGGAAGGGGATCAGTCGTATGTAGATTTCATTCCTCTTTCTGGTAGGGTTAGAGATGAAACACCAAATGCAAGTCCAGAACTTCGAAACGAGGATGAGCCTGTCCAGGGGCGTAGAATCGTTGAATTACGAGAACACGTTGTAGAGAATAATCCCTCCGTCACGGAGAGGCGCTTCCTTCCTTTTTTTGTCACAGACGAGGCATTCGACGGAACGGCTACTAGACTAGGTACACGCTTCTCTGTTCCCCGCACGACGACAACGTCGACGATTTGCGACTCTATCTAGCGAGCATAGCTCCAGTAATAACGCGCGTCCTCGAAGCTTATCCCATGCCTTTCAAATTTTGTCTGTGCTCGAAGGCGCTCATAGTTAAGGACGGAGCCGACGGGTTGACTTCTCATCTCCTTCACGTGAACCTTCACGTGAGAGTAGTTCATAACCGCCAAGAAATCGAAGACGTGATAAAGCTGCCATCGCAGAGTCCTCGCAACGCGTAGGAAACTATGCGAGAGAAGGGTCTGGTTTCGTTCTAAATATGTGTGAACCATGGATCTTGGCTTCGAGTTCGGAAAAGATAAGAAGGTTCAACATTGGCGATCTCCATTTCCGCGATACCACGCAGTTTTTCAACCCTTGTCGAACCTGGTGGAAACTCTGCTCGTCAGCAGTGGCGAGAGCGCGTTTCATTGTACCCGTCAAATGTTTGGTGACCGTTTCCGCCGCCGCCTCAGGAAGGGCATTTATCCGTACACCTTCGTCGACAGTTTCGAAGCGTACAATTTGCCCGCGCTACTGCCAAAGAAAGCTTTCAAAAGTGACCTGAACGACCATGAGATCACGGACGAGGACTATCAGTACGCCCTCGACATTTTCGAATTGTTCGAATGTAAGGAACTCGGTGGTTACACGCGTCTCTACGTCATGCTTGACGCCTGTCAGCTCTGCGACGTCGTGCTGTATTTCAGGAAGATTGCGCTAGAGACGGATGTGTTGGATATCCTACGTACCGTATCCCTCGCCAGTTACGAGTTACGCTAGTTAGCGATACGGACAGTTTTTCTCTTACGTGTGAGAGAAGAGCAGCTGGAAGAGCAGCTGATGAAAATTGAGAATGAGTTAAATCTCTCTTTCTATCCACCGGACCAACCGCTTTTCAACTACGAGCACGTGAACCAGATGGGGTACTTCAAAGACGAGACGGGAGGAGGAGTTATTCAGGAAGTCCTAGCCATCCGAGCCAAAATGTACAGCATTCTCCTGGCTGGGACACACAAACAGATCGCGAGAGCGAAAGGAGTTAAAGGTCAGCTACGCCGATTTCCCGATGTGTTAAAATGGCTGTGATATTCAGAACGAGCACATCCAACTGCCCCCGAAACGCACCTTCGTTTCTCAATTTTGTCTTCCTATTACGAAAATTAATTAATCAAAGAAACCAAAACAAGCCATGGGCGCAGCCATTTTTGTGACGTAGATGGGATAAACCTGCTCCATCTACGTAGATAGAGAATCGTGCGTCTGATTGGATGAAGGCTGAGGCTTTCTCTGACTTCCCTGGCGTCTTCTCCCGTTTGCGAGGAAATCCAGTTATGGCCGCCGGGGCTACGATGAGCGTTTCGTCCGAGGTAATCCCGAGAACTATTGAACGGTGGAAACAACCGCAAACTCACCTCAACAACATTTTCGGCGTGAAATTGTGATTATGTGCTCGAGAACTTCGCAGTTCAACCGTTCAGATGCAATTCACATCGACCCGTTTGCTGCTTTTACTACAAGTGCAGGAATGGGAGCGATTGAGCAACAACGTGAGACTTGGTGGTCGTTTGAGCATATACCTGCAGAGGACTGGTCTTCAAAGAAAGAAGACCGTATTTTTGCCCATGCACATCGTGCGATTGCCAGGCTTGTCACACGAGATACATATATTATACAGCATCATAGCGTGACCACAATGACCGACGTAGGAATGTATCGTGACCACTCGAACTGCATTCGTTGAACCATTCGTCGGTTATATGAAAGTGCTCATTAGAGTTGCTCCGCACAAAAAGTGTTGGATGTAGTTTTGTAGTGTGTTGTTTATCTCGTAGAGCGCATCGCGGCATGTAGATCGAGAGTACTTATACGTATTTTTTGCATGTTCACTTGAATGTGCGCATTGTTCTATACCAGACAGGCCATATTTCATTCTTAATAGTTTCGCAAATAAACACGTACGGGTCGATCTCATACTGCTTTTGAGTTAGGCATAGTGTCTTCAGATTAGGGTATGTGTATCCTGTTTGCTGGATGTTATTATGGGTAGTGCAACATTTACCACTTCTTGAACCATGCTAACATTGCCAGAATAAGGAACATTACACTGTGCTGTGTATTCCCCACTCAGTTGTCTCGCGACGTAAACCCCCAATTATTATATTGTGTACTCCACATGTTCAACCAGGCAGCACTTCTCATACCCTAATTTTTTTGGAACATGTGCTTAAAATTTCACAACTGCCACTCAAGTAACTTTGCCACCAAATTAGTCAGTGACAAAAGGTATATGCACTTTATCACAAATTTAATAACTTTGGTGGAAATGGTTGATGCTGTCCTCTGCCTTGTACGGTGCACTCTGTAGCAAAATACACAGAGTCCAAATGTTTTCCTTGTGCACAAATGCCCTGTCAAAGCTGTAAGACCCTTATCAAAATGGGGAAGCCTGGGCTTGCTTGTCTAGAGAAACAAATATGAAACTGCAGCGCTCAACGTAAATAACTGCATGCTCAGCAACTAAGGCTGGTGATGCCGAAGACCTAATATTTCTAGGTTAAAAGGAACAAAGGAGAAAAGACCACTGCAGCATATTAATGTTGTTTCAAAAGTATAACACCACAAAATTTGTGAGAGTCAGTTGGTGTATTTAGTTATATTGGTCACCTCCTGCACCAATTTTTAATAAGGGTCAATTGCGTTGCTACCAACCTAAGCCTGACCTATGATCTAATAATAATAATAATAATAATAATAATAGTATCTATCTATGACCTATATGGACCTTCAACACTAGTTTGGTCTAGGTTTCACACGTGGCTTCTAGTGAAATTCGAAGCTGCTCTGTAGAGCAAATAGGAGACTTGCAGAGTAGAGAACTTTTTTATTGATATTTTCCAAAGAACATGTAAAAAACAATGTGCTGTACCTACTGTATCCAAATAAATACAAATATACTTTGTTTTAGCTATGTGCATGTTAGCAGATTACAGGTGACAGATGACACACAATGGGCGTCAAGGGTGAGAACCCAAGAATAATACCACTGCAGGCACTGTCTTGAAATTCTAAGTCACCATCTGTCAGAAAGCAGTGACCACGCACAGCCTAAGGATCATATTGAGCTCCTTCCATTATTCTTTTTATTGACAGCACGTTGGCTGCCATCCAGTTCATGAAAGTGACCTTTATCGTTGAAAGAACGGTTCAACAGTAAGCGAGCTGGTGATAGTGTCCATGGTGGCGAGACCTGAAGAGGAGATACAAGAAGGGACGGACACACACTATGTTGCGACATTGTGTATGTTCCTTCCTAACCCTCGTCTCAGGGTTGTTCGCTATGGACCTTCATGATGTTTCCTTCGGCAAACTTTACATATTTTTATGTAGAATTGTGAAGGTACAGCCAGGCGCTATTAGCAAATCACACAGTACTTTTCTTGAAACAAGAATCCATAGAAGATACACAGTCATCTTCAGCATTGCGCACATCTATGAGACATGTTAGTCAATTTGGAATGTCACAGACATGTCATGGAGGCCGGCACATGATTAGTGGTGTTGAACAGACAACTATTTGTCATATTTTAGGCACAAAAAGCAGTTTTGGCACCTGCATGTTGTGACAGATGTATCTCTACATACTTTGCCATGACACATATATATGAAGCAACAAATGTACCCTCTACTTTATTGTGGTTATTAGTCAACACTGCGAAGAATGTGGGAACACAGTCTTTTACCACCTACACTCTTCAAAATGACCTTCACACACGACACACTGTAGGTCAACGAGACTCAAGAATGATGTCCTCTCCCTCCCCATTGGCTGAAAACATTTTTCTACTACTTTGCATAAGGGGAAGTTAGTACAAGAAACGCACACGTTCCTTTTTAGAGCAAATCAGTATTTAGAGCGTTATCATACTGTGGTGGGCCTGCAGTGCATTACGTGGTACAGCACACACTGCAAAAAATTTCACCGTAGAACATGTCCCCCGTTCTAATGACAGTCTTCTCCAGTTTTTCAAACTGCCATTTCCCATAGTGCTTTATGGGATGACACAGTATTTCTAAATCTTTACTGTAGTTTACCAGTTGTAGCAGAAAAATATACCACTGTTTCCGATCACAGGACGCAAGCCATAAGTGCTATACGGCAACAGTACATGCTGCCGTCTAGCAGTTGTTCGTGTTTGGACATTGCATGCAGGGTAACTCCATGGCTAAAATATCCAAACGTGAACAACTGTTAGATTACATGATGTATGCTGTATAGTACAGTAAAACCTCCAAAGTCGGACACCTCCCTACCTCGGACAACTCCCCATGATTTCATTGCACGGGCAGGCTCCCATTGAAACTACATGGGAATGAAATTCTCTATGTCGGACACCTCCCTATCCCGGAAGTAGGACAGGATTTTCTCTGCTAAGTCGGACAAAACCCTGGCCAAATTACCTCAATCTCGGCCCATCTTTGCACCAGAAAGACCCAAAATGAGCCAGTGGCCTTGATTTTCGCCCCTTTTTTCCCCTATACTGGTCTCAGCATTTTGTTGTTTTAGTTTTTCGAGTCCAAAAACAAGTGCTGTCAGTATACATTCTAGTTCTTTGTGTGAGCACTTGTCTTCCGTTTGTCTAGAGCCTTTGAACGCGCACTGCACCAAAGCATTGAAAAGCGGGCTGACGCTTCAGAGAAAAGTCCACGCTGCTCGAAAAGCTCTAGAGGTAATGCCATTGAGTGGAATTCACGGAATTGAATCTACCAAAATCAGTAATAATTATCAATGAAGAGTGGGTAGAGGTACCACTACCACCAGGTACCACTACCAGGCACCACCACCAGGTACCACTAAGGAACATAAATTGAAGAAGAGGGACACTTCTGGCAACACAGCTGTGATCTTTTCCATTTTTTGTTTCTCTCATATTCTGTAACTCGTACACCTCTATAAGTAGGACACGCTTCGGCTGCACCGCGGTTGTCCAACATAGGAAGGTTTCACTGTATTTATGTCCCGTCTCATGTTACCAAAAACAATATGTGCTTTTGCTCATGCTGCACAGCACATGCGAAATGAGCTGCATGTGAGGATAACAAAATGAAACCCGAGGCGCAGAGGAAAAGGCATGACTTGACGATCTCTATGTGAGTTGTTTCATGTTGTAATTGCGTACCAGCTCGCCTGCACCTGAGAATAGGTTTGATGCATTGTACACGCACCTTAGACATGCAGTGTGTGGTGTGTTGTGATAGTAACGCAACTGCCAATTGAAAAATAATGCTCCAAGTGGATTGTTTCGGTACAATCTTGAACTAAGCCTACCAAGGGGTAGGGCATCTGCGTGACGGGTTGACCATCCAATGGCCGACAACGAGATGAGCGCGCACATCGAAGAGCGAATTGTCGTGAATGAAGGCGTAAAGTCATTTGAAATTCACAGAAGACTTCAGGCTCAGCATGGCCACGATACACTTAGCCGCAACAAAGCGTTTGAGTGGTGCCAACGGTTCTGAGACGGCCGTACATCAGTGCAGGACGACACCGGCCGTGGCGGCTCAGAGCCCAGTGTCAGAGTTCCTGAGAACATCCAACTTGTGGAGCGCCTGATCCTCAAGGACCGACGGATAACATGTCTCGAACTGGCTCGAAAGACGGACCTTTCTCTGGGAACGTTGAACATTATCATTCATGAACACCTCCAGTTTCGGAAAGCCCGTTGGGTTCCCGTTACTTGCCCGTTAAAGCCCGTTACTTGAGACTTTGTGTTGTGTCGTCTGTTTTTCGTCTTTTTCCCAGTCTCGGGTTTTCGTCGTGGATCTTAGCCACCAGCTCGCTTGCTTTTTAACCATTTTATCTGTATCAGCTCTCCGTGTTTGACCGGCAGAGAAGACTGGAAATCTCCCAAGAGCTAAGGTACCGCTTCGACACGGAAGGACAGCCGTTCCTTGATCGGATCATCACGTGCGATGAAACGTGGGTGCATCATTTCACTCCTGAGTCGAAACGCCCATCAAAACAGTGAAAGCATCCGGGCTCGCCAGCTCCCAAGAAGTTCCGAAGCACCCCGTCTGCGGGTAAGGTTAGCCATGGTTTCCTGAGACAAGGCTGGCGTTGTTCATGTTGATTTTCTGCCCAGTGATACCATCAATAGTGCATATTACTGTCAGGTTCTCAGGGATGTGCATAAGGCGCTGAAGCAAAAGCGTCCGGGCATCATCGCCAAAGGAGTCCTCCTCCTACTGGACAATGAACGCTCGCATACCGCGCATCTCACAACACACACCTTACAGGAACTTGGCTGGGAGTTGCTGTCACATCCTCCTTACAGTCCAGACCTCGCCCACAGCGATTTCCATCTCTTCGGGCCACTGAAGGCGTTCCTTGGGGACCGCCACCAGCTCTCACCAACTCCCCATAGAGCCCATAGTATAGGTAAATTCACACAACACTGGGCATACGACCAATGAGAATGCAGCGATTGCTCCCTCAATCCTCCAATCTGAAGCCTTTCCGTCCGGCTCGCAGCCCGACCGGTTCTGCCCGTTGCTGACGTCTGCTTTCCATACTGGCTCGTACCGGCTACCCCTGACCTCTAAGTCTACTAGCTTTCATGCACGCCGTAAAGTTATTCCGTGATTCCCAAACAACAGTGAAAAGTGTCGTAATGAACAGAAATTTATTTGAGTCATTATACTGACACAATCGGCTGATTGACGCATTTACATGCACTGAGCGTACTGAGTCCATTGCGTAGCACTTCGTAGCACACTGGAACAAAGTTCAATCTTGCAAAACACGCATATCGACACAGCTTATTCCTAGCAACGAGCACCTGTCACATACTTCCGCACAATCCCTTAATCATCATGTCCTTGCCTGCTACACGTCAAACAGAAAATGTTGCTGCTTCATGAATCCTAGTTTCTTGTCACCGCTATGCAAATCTGATGGCGCTCGAACATGTTCATCGAGCCAGAATTCATGACAACACTTCAGTTTGAAATCCGATTGGCTGTTCATAGACCGATGCTTGTGTCGAGAACCTGAACACGATGAAAGACGGATAACACACGGATAAGACGGCGAACGCCGAACGCACTTGCCTCCCAACGAAAAGCACACCGCCAACCCGGCGTCAAACCGTTCGAATTTCAAATGAAACTGCCGAGGGAGTACGCAGCACGCACAAGGTAAATGGTAGCGAAGGCGGGAAAAAATACGAAATCTGTGTTAGCAACCCTGCGCCCTCCATGATCACTGATCTCGATTGTAAAAGGCTGGATCGCGGATAGGGAGCGCGAGCGTGAAGAAACCGGCCGCCATCTTACGGTGCCCACAACAGCCGCCGCAGCGATCATGGCAACTTCTTGTAATTACGGTCGTACCAACCGTACTGGCAAGGTTACAGGACCTAAACTTATACAGGTGAGTCACTCTTCATCAAGGAATAAATAGGCGTCCATTCTGTACATTTATTTGACCATTATGAAGTGTTTTTTTGCCCAAAACGAGCACTGGATGCAGGTTGCTTGATCGCTCTTCCGACGTTCAATCGAGCACACTTGCATTTTACCCGGCGGCAAATACAGTTTGAGTGCATAATATGCTTGAAAGAACATGTTACACTACACAGGTAGTGTTGTCATCAATATATGTGCGAGCACTCGAGCGCTGTTTTGCATGCATTGCTAGCATGGTACACGGTGTTCTCTGCGGAAGCAAGTGCCACATTCATTTCTTTGAATTACCTTCGCGCACAAGTTCGGTATTACGTCATAATAAGACCAAGATTGTCACACTTTTTCATATATTGGTATTGTTTTGTGCCTTGGTTTGATTTGTGACAAAGAATCCTACGTAACGGTGGTGTGGCGCGACTTGAATAACGCCTTTGTGTCTGAGCTGTATCGTCAGCTTGTTACGATAGTAATAATTTGTAGCGTGTCGTGCTATTTGTAGCAGTTTTAAGGCAAAAGTGGTCTCTCAATACAGGTTTCGTCATGAGGGCTGCCCAGTGAATAATATGTGCAGTGTGATACGGCTGGGTGTACAGGTAAGTATCACGTTCCTCATCCACTGGTTTCTACTTTACAGGAAGGAACAACCTCAGTGCACGCACTGTGGTTAGCCTCTCTCAGTTTTGCATATTTTCTTACATGTTCACATCAGAAACACACCTTACACTTTAGGCTCCTTAACCCAGCAATATAATAATTAGAGATTATAATTCTTTTTAGAAGAGTTCCCCATATTCTTTTTAGAATAGTTTTTAATCTTTTTAATTATTAGAAGGTACAGGAATTGTAAACCATGTTTTAAACTGATGTTTTAACATTTGTCCAATGCATTTATTAAACTACATATTCATTTTTAACTGGTTGCACCCAAACCAATGTTCTGATGTATTATTTCCTTTGTGGTCGATGCACCATAAAAGTTGGAATAATCATCATTAATGCAGGTTACTTCACAGCTGCCTCGACATACTCAAGAAATGGGTGCAGAACCTGCGTAATGCCCGCAAACTTTGACTACCACAGCACCTCCAGAAAGTAAAGGGATATGTGTCACATGGGATTTTTAAAGGCATTCACAGTATATAATACCTTGTATGAACTGTTGTAGATCTAAGCAGCGTCTACAGTACACTCTCAGAAATTAAAACTTGTCAGGGAACTGTGATAATTGTTTCAGTTAATAGGCATGCACATATACGCTATAAGAAGACAATTATTTATTGAGAATGCACTTCTCTGGCTACTCATGTTGTTTACATCTACTGTTGATCACATTCATTTATCACATATTATATTCTTATATATTATTATTATATTATCACATATTCGATCACATTAAATTTAAAATTTAGCATATATGAGAAAATATCAGTGGGGAAGTTGCTATTCATTGCTCATTCCAACCTAAAATTGAGTGCTACAAATTTAGAGAGCGTACCTGACCATTGTCATTCCTAAAATATATATTGCCATTGTAGCAAGGTCACAAAACAATAAATGTAGCTTTTTGCGACCTCCCTGCACGTTCATTGTATCCTGAAACGCATAAGTGCAAGAAATAAATCTTGAACTTGAATAAACTTGATGTTGTATAAACTTGACATAAAATGTTGAATAATATAATGAATGATATAAAATATTGAATAAACTTGAACTCGTATATTCTCTTTACTCATCATCAGTGATCTTCATTACAAAAGCATATCGTGTTAGACTTTTTTGTTTGCGTTTCACAGACTGGGTACACGAGGGCCAAAATGACAAAATCACAACTGTTTCAACCTCCAAATAGTCCTGTTGCAATTTGAAGACCATACGTGGAGCTGCATTGTTTGGAACATGCTCCACATAACAAGCATGACAAAGTCAGCACTGGATACCAGGACCCCGTCCCCAAGCAGCTTTTCTCACGCTGCAGTTGTATTCAACAAAAGCATGTGAGTGCTGGAGAAGGACATTCAGTTTGGCACAACCGTGCCTGCAAATAATCAGAACAAATAAAGGAAGAAGCAAACAAACATAGAAGGGCTGTACTTCAAAAAGAGATAAGTCCTGTGTCTCAAGGAGGTGTTACCACTTTCTAAGTAACTTAATTGATTAAGCTTACATCACTACCTGATTAACTGTCCTAACGAGCGTGATCTAATTGCGTGAAGTATTTAGGGCTGCTTCGGTGTGTCCATATTTGCGAGGCAAAGCACCGCTGTCGTTTACTAAAAGACTGTTTCTGCGGCGATGCTTGATATAAATCATACTAAACCCATACACGACTAAGACAACGGCTGTGATTCTACAGTACGATCTCTTTCTGCCATGCGAGTATATATCATCCCGGACCGTTCTTTATAGAACAATTTTTGTCCAGAACGCAGCACGGGATATTACATACATGGTTGTTGTTAACCTCACATCGTTTCTTATTGAAATATTGGCTGGGAAACGTACTGTAGTACAATCATCAGCGCTGCACTGCCGTGACGGTCTAGTTTCGGAATGCAAAACATAACGTAAGAATCGAACGACAGGACACCTGTGAAACACTGTTAGGATACATCAGTATACTGGCACCTTCCCAAAGAACACACGTGGTCCTCAGGACGTCCCCACAGTGTCATCGTGTCCTCGTCCTTCAATGTTATCCTCAGTGTCAGAGACGATGTTTAATGATTACATAGTTACAAAGGCATATCCGAGTATATCGACATATCGAGTACATCTGATGATTGATCTGGAGTCTGGCTTTGGCTCCTTCTTTGGCTTGGAGATGCCGATGGCGATAGGTGCGCCTACTATCTTGACATCCCCTTTTTTCTCTTTTTAGAGGTTGAGTCTCACGACAGGCTTGACAGAGCGACCAGACCTGGTCAGAGTTCTGTCGTCTTCTGTGTCGTCGTCAAAAGTTGAATGTGTGACTTGCTGGGGCACACAGTGCTCGGTACTTCTTGTCTGAGTGTCTGTCCTCTGCTGTTCTGCTTTTGTTGGACGGACGAAAGACAGATTGCGGCGATGTAGACCTTTCTGTGTTTTAACAATTACCGAACGGGGTTCGTCCAAGTGTCGTATGACCGTACCAGGGATCCAGTGTCGGTGTCCTTCCCACACTTTGACTGATTGGCCTACAGCCATTTTCGGTGCTTGCCTTGTGTGCTGATCACCATACCTCTTTTGCCGGTCACGTTCTGTATTCAATTTGTGTCTCACACCTTGTATTACCTTTGGCTGTAGTAGTTTGCTGTGCATTGGAATGGTAGTCTTTGTTCTTCGGCTGTACAGTCTTTGTGCTGGTGATCCCAGCCCTTCATTCCTTGGTGTGTTTCTTAGGTTGAGGAGGGCCATTTGTATGTCACTTCCATCTAAGGCACATTTTCGAAGTACACTCTTGGCTGTCTGCACTGCTCGTTCAGCGAGGCCGTTAGATTGTGGGTATCTCGGACGTGAGGTGATATGATGGAATTCCCAGTCTTTGGTGAAGTTCTTGAACTCCTTCGCTGTGTAGCAGGGGCCGTTGTCGGTTTCAAGGACCTTTGGTATACCGTGAGTGGCTAACCATTCCTTCATGACATTGACAACTTCCTGTGCAGACTCTCCACGTAGTTTTCTGAAATCCAGGTAACCCGAATAGCTGTCTACTATGACAATATATGATTGTCCTTCAAAACAGAATAGGTCTGATGCCACTCTTTCCCAGGGTAGATCGGGTATCTCTTTCATGTGGAGTGGTTCCTTTGCTGGTTTTCTTTCTGTGGCTTGGCATGTTTTACATCTTTCTACATAATTTCTGACGTCTGTGGTTAGGCCAGGCCAGTATACTGTTTCTCGTGCCCTTTTCAGGCAACTGTTGCTGCCAAGGTGTCCTGCATGTATCTGTGATAGTATTCTTTTCCTCCACGCTTTGGGTATGACAATTCTGTCATTCCTGAAAAGTATGTCCTCGTAAACTGCAAGTTCATCTCTAAAGGACCAGTATAATTTTAGTGTTTCACTGAGCCCTTTTGTGTCACTTGGCCAGCCGTTTTTTGTGGTTTCCATGACCTCTTGAATGTCTTTGTCTTCTGCAAGATCCTTTTTGAGTTCGTTCATCGTTTCTGGCGACATAGGTGCTATTGCCAAGACTTGTAGGTCTTGTGTGCAAATGTCGGCGGACTCGTTATCGACACAGTCTCTGCTAAGCAAGTCTGCAATGACAAGCTCTTTTCCTTTCTTGTAGACTATTGTTGGTGCGTACTGTTGTACATCCAGCAGAAACCTTTGTAATCGGGGAGGTGCTCTACTCAATGGCTTTCTTGCGATGCTCTCTATTGGTTTGTGATCAGTCTCAATGGTCAGTGGTCTTCCATATATATATTGATGGAATTTCTTGCACCCATATGTGATTGCCGGTGCCTCTTTCTCGATTTGTGGATAATTCTGCTGAGCCTCTGTCATTGCTGCAGATGCATATGCAACAGGATTTCCTTCTTGTAACAGCACTGCTCCCAAGGCTTTGGAGCTGGCATCAACCGATATGGTTACAGCGCCATTGACGTTGTAATACTGCAGCGTCGGGGCTGTCTTTAGTGCCTGTTTTATTTCTGCTAGCGCTTGCTTCTGTTCTGACGTCCAAAGGAAGTCTGAATCCTTTGTAATGAGCTTCCTGAGCGGTGCCGTCTTGTCTGCAAGGTTTGACACAAACTTTTGTAAGTACTGTATCATACCTAGTAGCCTTTGTAGTTCAGCCTTGTTCTTTCGCTCGCTGACTTGATCAATTGCGGCTACTTTGTCTGGGTCAATCTTGAGTCCATCTGCAGTTACCGTATGACCAAGAAACTTGACCGAATTGCTGTCAAACACACACTTGTCTCTGTTAAGCTTTGCACCGGCTTCTTTCAGTGCTTCCATGACTTTGTGTGTATATTCTTGTAGCTTCTCGCTTGTTTCAGCATACACCAGGATGTCATCCATGGAGTTGACTGTGTTTGGCATACCTTCTAGGATTCTGCTCACAACCTGTTGGAAAACCTCTGGTGCTGTAGCTATGCCAAATGGGACTCTCTTGAAGCAGTACCTGCCCCAGGGTGTGCTGAAGGCCAGATACTTCTTTGTACGTTCTGACACTTTCATTTGCCAGAAACCTTTCTTTAGATCTAAGAGAGTGAACCGCTTGGCACCTCTGAGGTGAGCAACAATCTCTTCCAGAGTCTTGAGTGGGTAGTTACGTCTGATTAGAACATTATTGAGTTTTATTGGGTCGAGGCAGATCCTTATTTTTCCTTTCTGTTTCACCAGGACCATCTCGCTGCAAAATGGTGTTGGTTCCACGACTTTTTCAACTATTCCTTTCTGTTCCATGCTGAGGAGTTCCTGCTTGACTTCCTCCATAATCGCATATGGAACTTTTCTTGGTGGCCTGTTCACCAAAGTCTTAGTTGCTTCCTCTTTTATGTCAGCATCATACACAAAGTCTTTTATGCATCCCATACCTTGAAATATTTTGTCGTCCTCTTGTACTGTTTGGACAGTGTGCACTCTTCTTACCAAGTTGATGGTCTCACACGTGTTATGACCTAAAACTGGTGTTACATCTGAGTCCACAACGAGGAATCTCAGCTCTGCTGTCTGTCCATGTACAATGCATGTAGCTCTTACTTCTCCAATCACAGGAATTTTGTGATTGCTGTAGGACGAGATCCTCTTGACAGATGTCTCAAACACCTGTAATCCCATTTCTTGGACTACTTTGTATGGGAGGACATTGCACTGGGCTCCAGTGTCTAACTTTATAGTGACCTTGGTTCCATGTTTGAATTGGATTTCTTCATGCCATGCTGTCTTGTTTTCCTCAGTCTTCAATTCGGACACGTACATCTCTTCTGTGTCATGTTGTTCATCAATCGTGTGGACGTTGTGTTGTGCTAAGCTTCTGCTCGTTCGGCACACAGCTGCAAAGTGTCCCATCTTCTGGCATTTGTTACACGTTTTGCCATATGCGGGGCATTCTCTAGGTTTGTGGAACCTTCCACAAAACGTACACGCTTTTCTTGGTCCTGTCTTTTTTTGTGTTTGCTCTTTCATCTCTGTGTCCATCTTTTGTGTACTCTTCGTTTTCTTCTTCGTAATGGAGTCCACTATCTTTGTATCTTTGTTCGCTATCTCTTTGAGCTGTTGAGATGCCTGTTCACTTGCCCTACACGTGTTGACCGTTTTCTGCAGATTGATCGTCGGATCGCTCAGTAATTTTTCTCTGACGTCGTCGTTCCTGATACCGACGATAATACGGTCTCTAAGTAGCTCGTCTGTCAGCTCGCCAAACTGACATTTCTTCGCTTGGAGTCGTGCGGCGGTAAGGAACCCGTTGAACGTCTCGCCTTCTTTCTGCTTCATTTCGTTAAACTTGTATCTTTCATAGGCGTGATTAGCTTTTGGCGTGAAGTGTTCCTTAAATCTCTGTTTCACGACTTCCAATTGCTTCTTTTCTTCATCGCTGAGGGAAAGCGTTCTGTACACATTCTGCGCGTCCGGACCGATGACTGTCATTAAGTTGGCGACTTGGGCTTCTGGGGGTTTCTTGTGCAGTTGTATGGCTGTAGCATACCACTCATAGCTCTGTAGCCAATCGTCCCATGTGTTCGGCGACTGCGATGACACATCGAGAGACCTGGGCGTTTTCAGACCAGTCTGCCATAGTTTCGGAATTCCTACTTGCGTATTTTCTTGCCTGTCTTTTCCGGCGCCGTCTTCTATCCGTTCTTTTGCGCTACCTTGTTTCTTCTCGAGGTCTTCTGTCTGCTGTTTCTAACCCCGCTTCTGACACCATGTCAGAGACGATGTTTAATGAAGGCATGAACAATGAATGAACAAGGAATGAACAAAGGCATGTCCGAGTATATCGACATATCGAGTACATCTGATGATTCATCTGGAGTCTGGCTTTGGCTCCTTCTTTGGCTTGGAGATGCCGATGGCGATAGGTGCGCCTACTATCTTCACACTCAGGACGTCCTGAGGATAACACTCTCGGACTGTCCGTGAGGAGTCATTCGGATACGTCCTGTGGCCGTCACAATGGGTAACTAGCGGGACAAGAAATATTACTTTGTTTAGTTTACCTGTTCAGACTTCCTAAACATATTTTATTTTGTTTTTTTTGGGGCCGATCCTGGGACCTGATTGACATTTTTCTGAAATAAAGTGCGGTCCAGGGCAGTCTTGGGGAGTAACTAAGTTACTTTTAACTTGTAACTGTAACTAGTTACTTTTGGGGGTAACTAGATAGCTTTCCAGAGAAGTAGCTTTTAACTGTAACTAGTTACATTTCTGTGAAAGTAACTGCAAAATGTAACTAGTTACTCAAATAAATGTCGTTTTCTTTTTTTTTCTTTACTCTACCTTCCCCTACTTTCCCCTAACAGTGTCTTCCTTCCTTTTATCCGTAATCGGTATGTGCCCCGTGCATTGGGCTCTTGACCAAGCGGGGAATTCCAGCTTTGCGAACAGAAATTAGTTGAAGTTAGTGACCAGGCCTCAACGGTCGGAGTGAGTCATACGTGAGTAATAGTGTTACTGCCCTAGCACGGGATCCTGCCTCCTTTGGATATGTACAAGGGAATGATTATGCAGAAAGAGGAACTTTCCGTTCAGCTCATTGCGCTCCGACCAGTGCAATGGCTAATCCTGCTCTGCACATGAGCTTCCGTGGCCGTTCTAGGAAGCAACCTTCGAGTTTTTATCATGGAAGGACGGGAATAATTTAACTGTAAAGCCCAAGCTTGGAATAAGACGTACTCGGCAAACAGGACGTCAAATTCAAACCTGAAAAAAGCATCTGAGGCGAGTTCCTTGTTCTTGTGTATGTCTCTCTCTCTACAGCTACGAAACGCGTCCCTGTCACCGTCCTCTTCTTTTTCACCGCGATGCGCCAGGTCGCATGCACATGTCGTATTTTTCTCTCTGGGATAACCGTGTACTAACTTATACTGCTTCTGGCTAAATTCTTGACAACTTGCACAAATTGCACTTCAGTAAATGAAAATAAATGTATGTTTTTAACAATTGTATTACCCTCTCATGGTCATTTTTATAACTGTAATATATATATATATATATATGTAATAATATAACTGTAATATAGCTTACTTAAGTTACTTTCTCTCAGTAACTGTAACTAGTTACTCGACCAAGAAAGTAACTATAAGTGTAACTTAGTTACTGTTTTTGGCGGATATACTGTAACTGCAACTCAGTTACTTTTTAGAAGTAACTTACCGGAGACTGATAAAATTGAGACAGGGTGAAATTCTTTGCATCTAAAAAGGTTGACTGTCTATGATAAATGGAGCGCGTCACTCGTGGAATGGAGAGAAACGCGCGATTCTGTTGCACTGCTTTTGACTTTCAAAGCTCCTACCTGAACGTCTCAAACCAAAAGGAGTAAGAAACATAGACTTTGCATTGATGTGGACCTAATACTTCAATCAATTTTTCACTTTGAATATTCTTCCTTTGCGTAATCGAAACAAACATGGATAGCTCACCCTTCGTTTTGTGTCACAAGCGAGCAGTACTCTCGAATGTACGGATGATCTGTTATAAGCAATAAACAGTGTCTGTTTTGGCTTCGGAAGATAATTCTGGTCTCCCTTCAAATCCGCGTAAGCGGTGGAGGGAGGCAAATGGGAGCCGGTCCCTCATATACTGTAGAGGGGTTCCTTGATAACGCGGTCCGCCACCGGGCGGGCCGTGTCTTGGAATGCGCGGCCCGTAAAGTGGTCGTTGGGGCAGTATCGCTTGCGGTGTTGTTTCCCGGAAGATTTTCCTAAAATCTAATATCTTTCGCAGTGAGCGTTTTTGCTCTCTGCGTTCTCTTTAAACCGCTGTGCTCGTTGTCCGTTATGAATTGTTCTAGAAACAAACAGCGAGGTTGTATGGAAAAAGAGAAGTTATCAGGACTGCGTCTGGTTTTGTAATAATTATTCACAGAAAAATGAGGTACAGGTGGGTGCAGGTAACGTCGTCCTCACAAAGTCCTGCGAGTGTTCCAGGTTGACACCCTGAGGATGTGCAAGTGATATGACCGGGAGTCCCACTTTAACACGGAGGTAACACTGGGAGGACCAGTTGATAACTTCCTGAGGATGTCATCGTCGTCCGGGGTTGACATCCTGGGGACGATCGCAGGACGTTTCTGTGTTGTTGGGGTTACAAAATTGTGTGATGACAAACAACGATCAACGCCTGCAGCGCAATAAATGCTCACAATCTCCGTTGCCTCCCATTGTTTTCTATGGGCGCACACTGCGTTTTAGGGCCTCCCAACATGGCGGCCCGAATGCACGCCTCTCCCCCACGAGCCCCTCTCCCATGCGCGATCCAGCCTTTATACATAGAGATCAGTGTTCATGATACACATGCGAGCGTGGTTGTTGACGGGCAAACTACGAAGGTAAACAAAAATAATTTAATCGGAGGCGCGAATAATGTCTGTATTAATACAATATGCATGTTTTTAATGTAGCAATTCGCGCGGTCTGCCAGTAATACGTAAGATTATAGAAAGAGCCGAGTACTCTTCCGGTTCCTGTCGCTCTCCATGTTGTTAGCTACGAGTTTGCTGTACGTTGACTGCACAGGGGTGACACAAACCCGCCATTGTTGTAACTACCCTCAAGCGGGTGCTTTTGGCAAAACTGCCATCTTGTCCTGGTCGCACGTCATAGAAAATGTCATTTTGAGGTCATGTGACTTTGTTTACATGTCGTTTTGCCGCTTACCGACATATTTTCGCCGTCATAACACCAAGAGATGACCGTATTTTGCCAGCGTAAACTATGCGGTGCTTCTTCCGCAACATGGTAGCCCATTTCACCTTAGTTTAAGTACATCGGCTCGGTAAGTCTTAACCACATCTTTGGAAGTTGTCAACAATACGAGGCTTTATGTGTAAAACTGCGCGTTTTATTGCGAGATTATCGGATAAAAATAATTACCGTGATCGAAAAACATCCAAACGTCGTCCAGAAACAACAACCGCATTGTTTACAAACGGTTTGACCGCCGATCACGGGCGCCGCCATCTTTAAGGTCACGTGTGCCTTGACGTTTACTGTGACGTGCGACCAGGACCTGTCCAGGATGCATTGCGTTCGCCCAGCACGCTTTCGTCTACGGAGCAATACATTGGATGCCACCCCTGTGGTTGACTGCGCACTTTGTGACTGTTCATAGCCGTTTTCCCGTAGAAGTCTGCCCAGGACGCACATTCCCCCAGGGCGTCAGTCGTGACGTTGCCCACATACGTGAGGCCGACTACGGCAAGCCCTTTCACCACCACCACCACCCACCACCATAGCCGTTTTCTTCTTCATCGTCGTCTTTTCAATTTCAAACCACCAAGTCCAACTTGGGACATTCCTCGGAGGAATGCCACATTTCAGGACAGTAGCCAGCTGTTGCTTTATTTGAGTGTCAAGAATGTGGACAGTACTGACTTTGGAGCTGTCGGTTCCTCTTCCTGCCATTGCGACGTTTGTGGGTGCTTGTGAGGAAGCCTTCAAAGCCAACGTTAAGACATTCCTCACCTCCCAAGGGGTCAGGTCCAAGCTGTGTGAAGCGTTGGACACACTTGTGCCAAAGACATTGAGTTTGTGTTTTTCATCCGGGTATGATGATCTATTTCACTTTTTCTGAGGGTACGACTGGTCTGGTTTGCACGAGAAAGGAACGAGGAAGTACGAAGTAGTACGTTACGTCAGAAGGCACTGCAGCAGGCAGCGAGACTAAGTTCGTAATATCTGCACGTTGTTGTGATGTAACCAGAAGTTTTCTTTCCATGCGAAGGGATATGCATGGTTCTGTTGTCTATCCAGTGCTTTCAGTTGTAACCTAGATTACACATGATCTCTTGTAATTCTTTCATTCCTGTGAAGCATACGATTTGTCCAAGTGCACTTTTCCACATAGCTCCTTACTGTGTTATTTGTATTTTGACAGCCATGCAGAGTTCAGTAGTCTGTGGCAAGTATTTATACGTTTAGTGCTTGTACACCTGTGTACATAGATACCTAGCATACATTTTCTATTTTGAATCTTCAGCAGTTTGCCTATTCTTTGATACGTATTAAGTGTATACCTGTGTACATAGATCCCTAGCACGTAATTTTATATTTTGAATCCTGCGCTGAGTTTAGTAGTTGTGTGCAAGTACGAGGGTGGTTCCATAAGTTTCCGGCCCGACCAACTTTTAATAGTCATAGATAGTCACCCTTAACTTCGATGCACTTTTGACGCCTTTCAACCAGCATTCTTATACCCTTGAAAAAATAGTCCGAAGTTTTGTCCGCAAAATGCTGGAGAACTGCCTCTTGCACCTCACTATCGTTTTGAAATCTCCGTCCTCTGAGATCCCACTTCAAGTTTGAGAACAGGAAGTAGTCACTCGGTGCCAAGTCTGGACTGTAGGGTGGGTGGTGGATTTCTTCGAAGCCGCACTCCTTCAGTGCAGCCTTGGCAGCAGAAGCCGTGTTGTGAGGGGCATTGTCCTGGAGCAACCTGACACCTCGACTCAACCTGCCACGCCTCTTTTCCTTGATGGGGTGTCGCTGTCGGTGCAGGAGTGAAGCATAATAAGTCGCATTCACTGTGGTGTTCCTCTCTTTGAAGTCGATGAGGGGGATCCCGTGACAATCCCAAAATATTGTTGCCATGATCTTCTTTGTGGATTGTGTGACCTTGGCTTTTCTTGGGGGTGCTTCTCCTGGTTTGCGCCATTCCATCGACTCCTTTTTCGAAAGGGGATCATAGTAGAGCACCATAGTCTCATCCCCTGTGACAATTGACTTCAATATTTCTTGTTCGTTCTCTTGACAGAGCTCCAAAAACTCTTTGGCAGAAACGACGCGTTGTTGCTTTTGAACTGACGAGAGAAGTCGTGACACCCATCTCGCACTGACCTTTTTCATGTGAAGGCCCTCGCCGATGATGCGAAAAACGGTTGTTTTGGAAAGCCCCAGCCTTTCTGAGATTTCCTTCACCTTCAGACGCCTGTCGCTCAGCACTTCCTCCTCGACAAGAGACAAATTTTCTCGTGTCACCACTTCCACTGGACGACCATCGCGTGGATCATCTTCAATGGACTCTCGCCCCAGTCGAAACCGCTTAGCCCAGTCTTTTACCGTTGTGTACGACGGAGAGGCTTCCCTGTACACGTTGTCCAGTCGCGCTTTAATTTCTGTAGGCGAAAGCCCCTCTTTTGTCAAGAATTTTATCCCAGCGCGGTACCCGATTTTTTCCATTTTAACTGAAGAGTGCACCCTGGCTGTTTGAAATGCCGCTCTCCAACCGACAAAAGCATGGAGAGGGTCAGGTGGGTCAAAGTCGCCATCTTGCCATGTATTTCGGCCCATTCCCCGCGTAAAACAACGGGGATCGCCATCTTGTGGGACAGTTGTTGCCAACATTGCAAAATCTGCCACCTAGATTTGTGCTGAAGTAGAAATTATCTGCAAACAATGTGCACAGAGCATGCTATTTCTCAAAATATCCACTTCAATCCGTATCCAATCCAGCGTGAGTTATGGCTGCCGTCGCTTCTCAATGGGTGTGTGGATGTGTTCACGGTATTTCCAATCACTGCGGACGTACGATCCTGTGCGTTCTGTGCAGTTGTGTCTGTGGACTGTGATGTTCGTTAAATATTGTGATGCTCGACAGCCAGCTGAGGCTGCTTTGGATGATATAGAAGAAGGTGCCCAGCGTAACTCGACGACGCATCTCTCTACGACGACATTGTGCGAAGAAGTGACTACATTTATACATTCATGCCCGTCGTCCTGCGTATGTTGGCTAAAACACTTCTTCGTTAGTGCGCAGATTATGTTTTGTGATTGCCAAGGAACGGCAATACTTGAAGTAGGCGGCTTCGTTTTCGCTTTCGGAAGTGAATAATGTTTTCTGTCACAAGTGCTTTGTGAAACAGTTTTCTTCTGCAACGACCCTCAAAGCTATGTTGCGAAGGTTTGCCAATGGAAATTGTTTCAAACGCTATTCGTAATAACAAATATTTTTGCGACTGGGTTGTGGAATGATAACACACAGTGTATGATAATGGTAGACTGGATTTACTCGCAAATATATATTTGGTAATCGGTTATATTTGATATGGCAAGTTGCATAACCACTTCGAATCCCACGCAGGTACTCCATGAATCAATTTTAACCACCATGTAACTTTTCTCTTAATAGTCTGGTTTGGAAGTGGAACAGCTTTCATGCACCTCTTTTTGCAACCGTATCATTCACGTCATCCCTTCCACACTCAAAGAAAGGGGCTTAAGGACGATCTGTGTTTAGCTGTATCGTAAAAGACCATTCCCACCGTCCAATCTGATGACATTCATATTCACACGGTGCATATACCTTTCAGTTCTCCACATATGCAAGCATATTGACGTAACATGAAAAAAGATTGATTGGTGATTCACATGAATTAACAGAAAGCATGATTGACTAGATATGGTTACACGACACGGTTAAAACTTGGCCTGGTTGGTGATCACGGGAAGAAAGTTGCAGAATGCCATATTCATATAGTTTACTCTATACCACGAAAGTGTGATAAGGTATATATCGGGGAATCATCAAGGTGCATAAACAGAGCGAGTGTTTTGGCTGGTTGATAAAGCACTGGGGTTTTTTCAATTGTTTTTAATTGAAAGGTGCATGAACACTCGTTTAAAAGAACATTCAGCTAATACCTCTAATAGGTACGGTGCATTGGGGGACCACTTATTGACATGTGCATGTGACAATGAAAAAATGGCTAGGAAGCAAGCGAGCTGGTGAAGATGATGCATAATGTAAAAACCCCGAGACTAGAGAATACGAAGGGACAAACAACAACAACAACTTTATTTTCGGCCTTGGAGAGTGGGGAGTTTCATCGCAACAGGCGATACTCTACCCCAGTGCTTGGTGGAATGGACACAAACGTGACTTCGTGTTTGACGTGTCTGACTTGTGTGAAAAGACATCGTGTTTTTGTCTGTCCCTTCGTGTTCCCTAGTCTCGGGGTTTTTACATTATGTGTGGGATGTCAGGCAGAATTACAAAAAACAAAAATTTTGTTCAGGTGTAAAAAACGAAGTAGCCTTCTCTTTCGAGAGGCGCATGAGATAAAAAAAGCAGGTAGTAACTGCGTCAGTAACCCCTGTATTTATCTTTGTGAGGTAAACAGGAAGTCTAACATGAGAGGGAATAGAGGGGGAGAGAAGGTCTCATGTATTTAAGGCATGTTTCACAAAATAAAAGTTCTTTGGTTGGCAGTTCAGTGTGGTGTCCTCATTTTTTCTGTGTTCCGTTCTCGTCTCTTCCAGCACAGGGGGTTTTATCGTTTTTAACTATATCAGACGTAAGATGTGAAACAGTGATTACGTTCACAAAGCATGTGCACAAATGAAGTTTACTTTGTTGTAGATCACTGATTACAGATTTCTTAACAAAATTTGTTTGCTTCGCTTTCACATGAGTTGAGGCATTCATATACAATTAAGAAATCTGTGCAGCTGTAAAAGATAAGTAAATGGTTTGTATTACACGTTACTAATATCTGCGAAATTCATATTTCACCCACCCATATGTTGCTTTTTCCACACAAACAATTCCTACTTGATAGAAGTGAAATGTGGAACACCGTCATTGCGTACAGAAAATGTGTGCACACATAGTGGCATTACTGTGCTGGACGTAACTACTTATTGCCTTGAAGTAAAATTTGTTTATGTATGGACATGTACAACATATCTGGCATGAGCTCTGTCATGTACCATGATCGTTACCTGTGTCTGACGGACACGTCGTTCCGAGGAACTTTGACATCACGCTCACTGTGCCTTCAGTAAAATATCTCACCTGTGCACTTCCAAAGCGTTGTCTCTATATGACAATCTAAAATGCACAGATGACAAGTGGTTGCAAAGCAACATATGCGCCTTGCCTGTATGTATGCTCATCACAGTGAAGAAGATTTTCTCCAATAAGGAGGGATAAGCTATATTGAGACTGCTTTCCATAAGCAGAAGCATGCTGTTCCTACTGTGGTCAACCATCATACCAATATACGCTTAGTGTAGGCTACTCCTTTTGGTGCAGGAAGAGGGTGAGAGCTCGTCACTGCTGTATCTTAGAACTGAGCCGCTTGAGTAATCACGATAGAGGAAAAGAGGAAGCATCAGGCTATTGATATGTAACATTTTGGTAGATGTCTTGTTTTTCTTTTTTTGCTATGCCTTGTCCTCTGGTCCATGGAGGGTTCACATCAGGATTATGCCATCGAGGCGTGGTGACATTTCGTGATCTTTGGACGTTTGCATTTATCAACCTTAGCAGTATTGTAATGCGGTGTGTTGAACGTTCCATCCTCCCCCTCCTTTACAAACATATCAAAAAAATTTCAGACACACTTTGGCTCAACATGTAGTTCCAGATGTGCCTGCATATGACAGATATGTAGCACGCGAAAACCCGCGACCACGAAACCGAAACTATCATTCTAGCTTGTGCATGCGTTCCAATGCGAGCGTTACAACAATCGCTAAGAATGTCGAAGGCAACATGGGTTAGTTATTACAAACTTTTACATGTTTACTGCATCGTTTTTCAAGAAATTCGTTTGTTTAAGCAAATATGACAAAGAGACAACAGCAGCGTTTTTTGCCGCCGTAACTGGCGAACTTCGGGTTTCCGGGTCTGGCAACTGCGTTCCACAAGATGGCAGCCTCCGCTGTTTGACGCTGATTTTACGGCAGCTTGACCCACCTGGAGAGGGTTGAGGGTTGTGCTCCGGCCCTCCAACAGATGGCGCCACGCGTCCTTAATCGCATTTTCAAATTCGCGCGCATTTTCTACCTCGAGCCGGAAACTTATGGAACCACCCTCGTATGTAGGTGCAGTTATGTGCAGGGCTAAGCACCTTGTGCAGCTTGCAAATCTACACCACCTGGCAAAATATGCACAAAATAGCAGAAGCACAGAACATTGTCGATGCTTTGACATTCCTTTAATACAAAAATGCTGTTGTAATCAAAGTAGAAGTAGTCATCAGCAGGGTGTGTACACACTGAACAAGGTTGTCATTGCTGGAAGCTGATACTGTTGTGGCTGTTTTGCAAGATAAAGTACCACAGGCTTCTAAAATAATCAGCTAATGGACTTGTGCCTTCTTATTTCCCCATAGCATTCGTTACAGTGCCAAAAACTGTGGGCAGACATAGCATCACACAGTATGCAAATATCATATAATGTGATCTTGAAGTGCAAATATGTTCACTTCCACCTTCTTTGTACGAGAGATATGTGGAAAGTTCCAGATGTACATGAGGACGGCTATAGCAGCGTGCATTGGACATTAAGGTCCTGGGCCTCACCTGTGTTTGCTGGAATTTGTACATTATCCTTTCGTGCTTATGCAGTACATGGACTGTCATACTGGTTATTTTGCACATTATTCTGTCGTGGGTATTTATGATGAAAGATGGAAGTCACTGAAAAGTCACTGCCTTCCAGCCTCAGAACATCAATTGTCTGATGTGGGTATTTATACTGTTTACAATGGCATGACGAATTTACCTGTGATAAAAGAAAGCAAGCCCCCACCTGGTCTCCTGTGTCCTTTGTTGCACGCATGTCGCTAGTGTTGATTCTTCTCTGTTTACAAATTGCTTAAGTTTCTGCTCTTGGATTTGCTTTCAACAGCGGTTCTGACATTCCGCGGTTCGACATCGCGATGGAACGAACGCGCAGCGCGAGCGCCCGGCTCGCGCTATACGTAATGGTGACGTACCAGGTGACGTCATCATGACGGAATTTGTAGTTTGCCCCGCAACAGATGGATGGCGCTGACGGTCTTTATCATGGCCGCCCTTGAAGACGTGGTGGCCAATGCAAGCTTCGCTACCATCTACATTTACCTTGGCACGCACGCGAGGAAGCGAGAAGTGCCATTTTCAAATTCCGGCAACCAATCCGGATACGCTTGTGACGTCCGACAAATAGAGAGGCACAGATTGCTCCGTGCGCAGTAACACGCATTTTGATACAGAGTTTGCGAGAGCTGTGTGAGGCTGCCGCCACTTCAGCTGCGACGACGAAGTCAAGAATGCGGTCAGATCATGGCTGCTACGCGCCGGTAAGGATTTCTACGCTGCTGGCGCCCAAGCCGTCGTGAAACGTCGCGAAACACTGGGACAAGACCATTAGTACAGCTGGAGATTACGTTGAGAAATAAAACTAATTTCTCGCCTGTAAGTTCATTTTAGTTATGCGAAAAATGAAAGGTCCCGGTGACTATCCTTGCGTTTGCTGACCAAGAGGGAGGGAGGATCCGCCTGCTGGATGCGGGCCAATAGGAGGACGCGGAGGGCAGGCACTTCCCAAGCCCCAGCTCTTGCATAAGAGATGGCGCAACGTTACTGTTTCGCGTGTCGCAAGGCTTCTGCCATGGCGCATCAATCTAACCCACGGCTTCGCCGTCCGTTAACCGGCGTACGCGCGACTCCCGCTTGGCCTCGTTCCCATGTTGACGGACGGCGAACCCGTTGGTTAGATTGGTGCGCCATGGCAGAAGCCTTGCGGCAGGCGAAATAACGGTAGTTACACTCCTGTCTAAGCCTCGTTCAGCAGTTGGTTAGGTTGGTGCGCCATGGCAGAAGCCTTGCGACAGGCAAAACAACGGCAGCTGCTGGTTAACGAACGGCGAAGCAGTTGGTTAGATGGGTGCGCCATGGCAGAAGCCTTGCAACTAGAGGTGTGCGGCGAAGCGCCGCCACCGGAAATGTGGACCTCGCCGCCGCCGCCGTCCCAAAACTGTCGGCGCGCCGCCGCCGATGTTGAAAAATCGGCGCGGTTGTTGAATGTGTCCATTTTGACCCGTTTTCCATAAAAAAAAAACGCTCATACATCTAATCTTTTCGTTTGTTTTTCTTGCATCGTAGGTCCCAGGCTTCATTTGTGGTGTTTTTAGCAGTAAGAATTTAATCACTGAGATACTGTTTATGCTTCACAGTTTCATTTCACAGTCCACCCTGGAGGCACAACTCCAGGGAACCTTGTCATTCAATTCCTGCAGGTTGTTTGCCGGTCATCCACTAACACCATAGCACTAGTCATTATCCATATACAGGGTGTTTTTTTTTATTCGTTACAGAATTTTCGTTAAAAAAAAGAAAAGAAAACTAGCGGAACAAAGTGGATGCCGTTTTTGAGTTGGTCAGGCGAAGATTCTCTCGAAGAAAGTATGTAACTACAAGATCATCATTTACCTATATATTCATTAATTCTTTAATTAGGGGATTTCGCGCAAAAGCGAGATGGCAGGACGGAAGACATTCCTCGTTGAAAGCAATTCCGTGTTTAAGAAATCCTTAAACGCGCACGTTTGTTGAAATATCTGACGCTGAATGTCGCTATGCAAATGCGCCGAAACCAGAAGTACGCAATTTCCGAGCGCAGAAATGACGAGACGTTCGCCTTATGTGGGTTGGAAAGCGATCTATCTGGCCAACAGATTAGCGCCTACACCAATCAGCTCGAAAGCTACAAAGCACGTGGTCCTCTCACGTGGATAGCCTGTCGATCTTTCTGCGCTCGAAAAGTGCGTAGCAAGTAGTGCGTTTTGTGTGTGTCGGCGACAAGCACCCCGTCAGATGGTGTTTTCAATCACGAGATCGCGCGGCTTATAATGCACGCGAAGCGTGCCAGCCTGGCCATCGCTGGGCAACGGAGCACAGGGGCAGGCTGCAAAGCATCACAGCTGTGGCCACCAGTTCCGGACATCCTGTGACGTCAGCTGTGACGTCATCATGGCATGTCATCATGGCATGGCATGAGTTACACAACAATTCAGCCCACCACAACAGGAGCGCAGAACGATGCGACTGCTCCATCCGACAGCCTGGCAGAGAACTGAATCGTAATGCTTTTTTCTCCTGTATAAAGTCGCGCATATGCACCCCCTAGCGGGTACTTGTTCAACTAATTTCATGACAAAATTATCAAGAATCACGCCAGCGCTACTCCCGTTCCCAAGGCAGAAGAAGATAGAAAATGGCGGGGATGCCCGGACAACAGCAACCAGCACCCGACATGCACAGGCATGAACATCGCAAATAAAGCGGGGACAAAGTTGGCGAAAGAATTAGTTACACAACAAATCAACCCACCACAACAGAAGCGCAGACCGATGCGACTGCTCCTTCCGACAGCCAGGCAGAAACTGAGCAAGCGCGGGGACTGCGGAGCAACCGAGCGCACGTCTGCTCTCCGTGACAGCCAGCGAGCAACTGACTGGGGCGGCGCGCCGCGGCCGCAACGCATGCGCGTCCTCTTAGCGCTCTCTGCGGCGACCACCTGCGAGAGGCTAAGAGAGAAGAGCATCCCTGCGCCGTCTTCTTGCGTTGCTCGTGATGTCATTCCATTGTCCCAAGGCTACACCGCTTTTTTTTCACGCGATCGACACAACTGGACAAGGTCAATCAGCAATGAAGCCATGGCATGACGTCATCATGCACCTGCGTGGCCCAAGGACGCGTACGCTCTAGACAGGGGACCTATTATTTATTGAATCATTATCCCAAGATTATTTTCTTTATTCTTCTATAACGATTGCATAGGAAACTATTGCAGAAGAGCACCATACATGAAAACTGATCGTAGGAATTCTAAAGTCTTACTAAATGAGACTTGCAAAAGAACAAAATATCCTAACACGTAACTCCATCAATGGCTAATAAGAGGACTATGCACTCAACAAATCAACACAGAGTACGGGTAACAAGGAGCGCAGAACGATGCGCCTACTCCATCCGACAGCGAGGCACGGAACTGAATCGTAATGATTTTTCTCCTCTATAAAGTCATGCATCTGTCCCTCTTGCGGTTGATTTCTGAACTAATTTAATCGCAAAATTATTAAGAATAGCACTATTCCCATTCAGGGCAGCACTATCGACGTCGTCAAGACAAGAATGTTCCCTGTTAAAAAAGACAAAAATACAAAGCGTCAACGAGGAAAGCATGCATGTCGGGGCATGTCAGGACACGTCAGGAAAAATCGCACGACTGCCGGGCAACAGAGGAAGACAAACACAGAGACACTTGAACAGAGTGAAAAGGACACACACCATCATCGGACACGAACGCCACATTCCGTCATTGTAAATCCATTTTTCGTCAGTAAATGCGCTCGTCGCACACCATTCACCAATGACGAACCACACATCCGCACCCCATCAGAGGCAGACCAGAGCCGTATATTAAAAGGGAGTCTGGCCATTGGGAGGAGTCACAAAAAGAGGCTCGACCTGTCAATCACAGTTTCGCTCCTCTGATTGGTTCGCTTTTTACCAAGGGGGTCGCCATGACACCTTACTGCCACCCAAAATGGCGACAAAAACAAACGCCGTGAAGCGGGGATTTCGTGACAAAAATTGTTCACAGACTACGCTGATTTTACGCTGGAAATGTAAATCCACATATACCTTTCTCAGAAATCAGTTTCAACTTACGCTCATCCATCGACATCTAAGCGAAAATAATACGTTTTGTCGCCGGCGTTAGGCCTAGTGAACACGACGGTCGCGGCGATCACAACGAAATCATAACAAAAACGGCACTGTGCTGTACAATCTTATATTTAATTGCTGGATTTCATGGATATAAATAGTATTGCCTTTTATATTCCAACTATTCATATAGATGTGTTTTAAAATCATACCGACGACAGAATGTGTCCCAGCAGGTGGTTCTGCCGGCAGCCGTGCAACGGCGGAAGCAGACGACAGTTCCCGACGTACCTTACGCTCCCTAGGTGGCGTTCATGAAATTTGCACCAAAATTCCACTGCTTTTGCAGATTGCAAGATATATCCATTTCAATCCCATCCAATCCACTTGCCACCCAAAATGGCGCTGCCCATGTTGGATACAGGGACAAATAGTGAGGATAGGCTGATTGATAGCGCCCCATATTTCAAGACTTCATTGGTCGGAAAGCTGAAAAAGTGGGTGGAGCTTCAGGTGTAGGCATGACCCATTAATGGCCAGACTCCCTTTTAATATACGGCTCTGGCGCCGAGATACGCTTGGCGCCATCTCTCGGCAGGAACATCGGCGGGTACATATGACAACCGCCGAACGGCTCACCAGTCCTTCTAGCCCACCATAACTTCGCGCTTTCATCGTTTTGTTGGCTGCCATCAGCACCATCTCACAGGCACATACCGAATTATAAATGCAAAGTACAATCACGGTGTCACACAAACATTGCCATCTTGCACATCTGTACGTCAAGAAAAATGACAAACAGCAAAAAAGGAAATTACGAGCGTGCTTTTCCGCGCATTTTCCACGCAATTCAGTTTTACGCTGATAGAGTTTTCTGTTTCCGACACCTAAGAACCGAAGCAACAAGGCAGGGCGGGCAGATCACAGGTGTGGCCTTCGGATTCTCAGGAGGAAACACCGATAAGGCGGGTCGCTTTCCAAGATAACACGTGGGGCGATTGGTTGATAGAAGGTGTCAACCACTTTTAATAATATTCACGCCTTTTTCGATTGTGCACCAATGACAGAAGAAATTTCAAGTAATCGAAGGAGATTACTTTGACCAGGATAGGGCCCCAGGAATTCTGGTGAGTAATGCTTTCGTAGATTGTCTGGCTTAGTAGTGTGCTGTCCACACATAGTTGGATTCTCATACGAGTAATTTAAATGAATCAAAACAGCCGAAGTGCCGGTAATAGATGTAACTCAGTATCTGTTCGTAGGTTTGCGCCGTTTCTAGTTGGTTGCGCGTTTAGGAACAACAAATTTATTCGAAGACGATAAGATACCGACAATGCATCACCGTACAGCAGCATTTACTCGTATCATTGTGAGCCATATTTAATTTGTTAAAATTTGTCGTCGTATTCCTTCAAAAATAAAAGCGCAAGTCGGCGTACTTGAATTGATCGAATTGAACTGCTTACGTCAACGTCTGCAAATGTTGTACTTATGTGCCTTCGCGCACCATACTAGGCACAAAAGCATATCTGATTAGAATAAATATTTCAAGAGGAAGTCATTCAAATACATTGTTATTTATAGCTGGTTTTCCATTCCAGGCGTGGTATGTGGCTGCACGGAGGATTCCGAAAAGGAAAAACAACAACATGGCTCATAGGATGTTGCTGCCCAGGGAGTCCTGGCCGAAGAGGTGAGCTGTTAAGATCATCATAAGGTTCTGTTGTGAAGTGAGAAATTTTGTAGTAGTGCACGAAGGTTAATTCGTGCACTACATTTATAAAAAAGAAACCAGAAATGGAAAGTTATGCATGCATCATTTCATGAATTGTAATGTATCACTATTTGATATTCACATGTTTCCATTAAGGGAATGAACTACTGAACCTATATTCATATCATGGTCATGCCCTGTGTTTACCTGGAAGTCACATTTTTAAGGCTTGTCATTCTTTTGTCTAGATGAAGATTTATGTTAACCTTGTATGAAATAACAGACACGTATCAACGCGTGTGAAGCTTGTGCACATTAAAACCAGCCATGTAGAGACAAATGCTTGTTTTTTTGTTTTTTAAAATATTCTAGCCTATTCATGGTTGCTCTTCGCTTCTTGCAGGTTTACTCATTCCAGAAGCAAGAATTGTACCATTGTAAGGCGAATGGAAATAAACTGACATAGACTGAGATAGGTGTTCCTTCTTGGCCAGTGACTGTAGGATGGCTCCAAAAGCATCACAACAAAGCCAATATTCATCTAGCTCTCTACAAGTAGCTAACTCCACATAGTAGCCTGCTTCACAGCAACATCAACACTACCTTGTGGGAGTACACATTACACAATATGTTGCATTGTGCTGTGGTATGATAACATACCGTTTGTCTCTCAATATGAGTATATAAATATGATAAGGGCCCTAAGGGCACAGTGCATGGCTTATACCCTGCTGAATATATATCCATACCTGGCTGCGACATTGCATATCAATGCAGGTTACAATACACATTTTCACATTTGGCCGTTATGAGACATCTTCGGCCGTAATGAGACTGCCTTCGGCCGTATTGAGACTTTGGCCGTAATAAGACACTTGGGGATTAAAGGATTATCGGCCGTATTGAGACTTTCGGCCGTATTGAGACATTGGCCGTAATGAGACTTTGGCCGTAATGAGATACAATCGTATCGTCCTCGTCGTCTTCTGTGTTCTTCAAACTCAAGGGGAGGGGGGATATGTTTATTGAGGGAAAAAAAAGCAAGGAAAGGAATGCTACATGGGAATGTTGCATCTTTCAATAGCGTTGTGCCCAGCTAGACAAAAAGTCAAAGTGCAAATTGCCGAAAACCTGCCGGAGATCGGTATTTGGTTGGCACAAGTCGCTGCAACTTGGGCTGACGTCGTCATAATGTCACCTGCGAAGGCAGTTCGTAACGAAACAACCCTGTGAAGTCCAGAAATATTTGTCACAGTTAAGCGCTTTCCGTACCATATTAACAAATTCTGTAGCCACAGTTGTGTGAAAAGTCCACACAATAAAATAGAAGAACTTAGCCCACATAAAACATTATAAAAAATTACGTACAATGCTCATTATTCTTCTCCCAAGCGTAACCAGAACACAGAATAATCACTCTTCGCGTGTACTCATCTTCCGGTTTGAGGAATAGCCTCGTTCCCAGTGTTGAATTGAAAATTCCGGCATATGAGGCCCATCCGCACCCCTAGTCACAGATGTGTTAATGGCTTACCACACTATCTACGCCGCAGGCCACAGGCTAGTTCTCCAGTGGGTTCCAGCCCATTGTGGTGTCGTGGGGAACGAGCAGGCCGACAGCGCCGCAGAAGCAGCACTCTCGTATCGGAAACGGACCCGTATTGTTCTGCTGAGAGGAGACCGCCGTTCAATTCTGCGACGCCTAGTGACACCCCTGGCTTCCCGCCAACGGACAACCGACATTCTTCCCCTCTCTATGTTGAGCAGAGTTGATCCAACGCTCGCTTTCCGCATGCCACGAAACACCTCTCGTCAAGATGCTGCATTAATCCACCGAATGCGCCTCGATGTGGCCTTTACAGCTCAGTGGCGTTACCGCTTGAGACAAGTTGACTCTCCCACCTGCTGCCACTGTGGTGCTCTTCAGGATCTGGAGCATATTCTTCTTCATTGCCCTCACTACCAACCTTCCCGAACCACACTCCCTGAGTCTCTTCGTCAGCTGGACTCTCGCTCTTTCTCCCTATCGAAATTGCTTGGTCCCTGGCCCAATCCAGCCCAGCAACGCTCTGCGCTCAAAGCTCTTCTGACATTTCTGGACACCATCGGACTTCGATCGTTATTGTGAAGGGACTCGTTATTTATTCCCCCCGTTCCAACCAGCAGTGGGGTAGAGTATCGCCTGTGGCGATGAAACTCCCCACTCTCCAAGGTCAAAAATAAAGTTGTTGTTGTTCCCAGTGTTCGATTGGAGCCAATGGCGTATCTAGAGCTACTTGCGCCCATGGCAACATGGTTAACACGATGTCCTTGGGGATGCGTTTTCGTGTGGTCCGCACTAGGTTTCACACTACAACCTCTCTAATAGCGGGTGCTTCAGATCATTTATGAATGTGCCAGGTTGAGTGCCCGACCTGGCACATTCACACCCGACCACATAATGGCGCCCCTGTTCACCTGGCGCCCATGGCACCTGTCCACACCCTAGATACGCCACTGATTGGAGCTGCTCCTATTTTGAATCAGCGCCTCCTCTATTACTCAATGCCTCTCCATTTGGTCAGAGGTGCCGTACTGCGCATGCGTATTAGTTCACGTTTTCTCGCTTGACGGCGCCACTACCCTACACCCAGCAGAGTCATTTATAGGGAGAGTTTGGCCTTTCTTTGATCTTTTGCCGCCTCATGGGTGGAGCCTATTTTGACGTTAGAGCCATCGTTGCGCCCCCAAAAAAGCCTGAATCCGAGCGGAATCCGCTTATCAGCCGTCTAGTCCGCGCCATATTGATGCTGTCCTCCAGCTGGTCCACAGCTTCGTGGTCGCTCTGAATGTAATCTACAGGAATAACTGGCCGGCTTATGACCCACTCGCGCCAGTGATAAGGGGGGCTTTGTTGCCGAACTGAATTCTGCGACGCCTAGTGACACCCCTGGCTTCCCGACCCCAGGACCCTATCCGACCCCAGGGACCCTATCTTGCCGTTGCCAAAAATAACCAAATTCTGTAAGAAAATATTGGAACTCTCATGTTTTTGTGCAACAAAAAAATTACCCCTAATAATTTTGGCCTTCTTGCAAATCTCCATGCAAGTGGTAACATTGAAAATTGACATAGTCATTTCTTGCAATACCTACCACCTCTCTGGTCAAATTATGTATTTTCCCGTTGCTTGTGCCCGACGTGACACATATCCCTATGAAGCACAACAACATTGCGCTCTCATGTCCTCATAATTTGCATCAAATTTTTCTCCAATGCAACACTGTTAAAGTGATAGTCTGCTCGCTGAGCATCAAATTATAGATATTTCTTTCTATCAGCAGTGTATTCCCTAATTTAACAAATCCCTCCTTAACTTTTTGCTAATGTGAGCTGCATGATTATTATCAGCGTTATAAATCTCTGTGACTCGCACATTTTTCAATTTGCATACAGAAAGACGTATGTGCAACCTCAGGTTGGGGACATGTGGCTGTCAGCTGAGTTCTCTCCTGCTGTAGAATTCTTTGTGTCCAATATATCAGAGAATATGTGAGGAGGAGTTTTGGGAGGGAATGTGACGCGACATAGATACGTCATGTGAGCCAATAGGGAGATCCTCCGGCCACTCCGCAGGCAGCTCTCATGACAAAGGACGAAAGGCTTTCGGAGCAAGAAGTTCGCACGTGTCTTCTCTCCGTGGACTGTAAACAACGATCAGCATCAATATGGCGTCGGCGACCAGCTGATGACGGGATGACAATAGGGCACGACGAGGGAGGTCATTCAGCCGTGACGTCGCATGACGCGCTTTAAGTTAGGCTCCTCGTAATGGCCAAACTCTCCCTATAAACGGCTCTGACACCCAGTAGGGAGCAGCCGCAGCAACCCATGGAGGCTCCCTAACACCCAGGTCTGACGCTCGCTGACGTCACCTGCCGCACATGTTCGTGTTTTGATGTTTTCTTTGTAATCACTCGCGAGCAAGTGCTTGCTGCACACAACGGAACAGTTGGAAGTAGTGTTCCGCTCCCAGTCTTTCCTCGCTATCACTTTCTACCACTTCTTTCGTAACGCGAGATCCGCAGGCACCTCGTGAAACGATACCCCTTGCTCCTTTTTCTTGGTCCCAGAAGTAAAAAAATGGCAGAAGGCAGGCCGCATTTTTCGAAACGTTCGAAACCGTGCTTATCGAAATCAGACAAGAGCGCATAGCAGACGACAAGGGGTATAGGGAAGTGGCGCCCTCTACATGCCTTCAGCGGGAAAGGGAAGCGATTCGGCTCATCTGCAAATGGACAGGCATTGGTTGAATATGTGTGATTTCCCCTAAACAATATGGCTGCTCCCAGTATGTTATGTCGGGCACATGTCGAGCATGGCCTTCAGAGTTCTTCGAACGTATTCTAGTAAATGTGCTCTTCCACGGGAAGGGATTCAATACAACAACAGATGCAATGTTCTACAAAAGCACTTGCTCGTCCCACTTTTCGGTGAAAACGAGGCCCCAATTTGTCCAAGCATCAAGGAGATGGAGGTTGCAGAAGCTATGTTCGAGGACAAACAGTTGAATAAGATAGCATTTTTGACGTCTGCTGTGACACAGAACCAGTACCCTGTTCACGAATTACCCGAAGTAAGTACTTGGCAGTCGGGAGTGGATCAGGATTTTTCGAGTTTGGACGGGTGGTTCGGTCCTGGACAGCTTGGTCTTAAGCTCGACACTCGGTTACGACAGAAATTGAGGTGGGTGTCAGGACACCCGGGGCCTCCGACCCAGCCTAGATCCTACCCTGCTGATAATTACGAGGTGCCTAGCTCTGTCACATCCAAATTAACTTCCATGCAATGCACTTAAGGCACTTCCCATATTTTCAGCACCTTTCCAAGTGAGTATTATGCACTATTATGCTAGGATCCAAGTCATCAGTTCTCTCAGGCTAGGCACGCCGTTTTCCGCAAGGGACGTTAAACATGGCTTGTTGTATGCTGAGATTTCAGCGCACATTAAGGGACGCTTAGATAAGCAAAATTAATCAACAGCCCACCAACAAGCATGGCTTGAAATCTCTCTCTTGACATACAGAGTGGGTGCTCTAAAAGGTCAGTCACATTTTCGTGCATGGTGTGATGCTTCCTTGACCGATACCTCGCTGACGCACAGACTTCTGCTGCCTCAGAGTAAAAAAATTATGCCAGAGAAACCTACGAAAAAATTGTGGTCGCAAAGCACTGTGTAACAAAATAAATACGACCACGCAAACTTTCGTCTCAATCCGTCGGTATAGCGCATAGGAAATGCACGGAGATGAAAGTTTGCGTGGTCGTATTTATTTTTTTATGCAGTGCATGGCAACCATGATTTTTTCATACATTTCTCTGGCACAAATTATTTACTGTGTGGTAGCGGAAGTCTGTCTCTCAAGTAGATATAGCGTCACACGTGAAAATGTGACTGACCTTTTATAGCACCCACCCTGTATAACCGTGAATTGCCACCAGGGACCCTATCTTGCCGTTGCCAAAAATAACCAAATTCTGTAAGAAAATATTGGAACTCTCATGTTTTTGTGCAACAAAAAAATTACCCCTAATAATTTTGGCCTTCTTGCAAATCTCCATGCAAGTGGTAACATTGAAAATTGACATAGTCATTTCTTGCAATACCTACCACCTCTCTGGTCAAATTATGTATTTTCCCGTTGCTTGTGCCCGACGTGACACATATCCCTATGAAGCACAACAACATTGCGCTCTCATGTCCTCATAATTTGCATCAAATTTTTCTCCAATGCAACACTGTTAAAGTGATAGTCTGCTCGCTGAGCATCAAATTATAGATATTTCTTTCTATCAGCAGTGTATTCCCTAATTTAACAAATCCCTCCTTAACTTTTTGCTAATGTGAGCTGCATGATTATTATCAGCGTTATAAATCTCTGTGACTCGCACATTTTTCAATTTGCGTACAGAAAGACGTATGTGCAACCTCAGGTTGGGGACATGTGGCTGTCAGCTGAGTTCTCTCCTGCTGTAGAATTCTTTGTGTCCAATATATCAGAGAATATGTGAGGAGGAGTTTTGGGAGGGAATGTGACGCGACATAGATACGTCATGTGAGCCAATAGGGAGATCCTCCGGCCACTCCGCAGGCAGCTCTCATGACAACATTCGTATTACTCTGGAAATTTGTCTATTTGGAGCGATAGGGCTTACAGGAGCGTTATTTGGAGTTCAATACTCCTGCCAGGCATTTATTTCAGTGACGTCAGGTAACCAAATTTCCCTTCAAAGTGGAGCTATAGGAACCTTGGCTGCATTTTTCTGCTTGGGGCATTGTCCTTAGAGCAGAACAAAACTTGCTGAATCTCTGCTCTGTGTCAGCCAACTCAAAAACTGGGTGGGCACATATTTGGAGAATATGCTGTTGTTCTCTCCCGAGATTACAATTGGCTGCTGTGGTCTACGAGAAACTACAACGAAGGGATGATGCAGTATATTTTCATTCTCAAGGAGAAACAAAACTTTCATGTTTCAGCAGCCAAAAAGTAATCTCTATGAATTTCCGTTTTGGAAAGCCAGACTGTTTTTGTGTGACCAAACCTAAAATCTGCCTTTCTTTGTCTGCATTGCTCTCACAAATTATCACTTCCCATTTTATAGCAACTGTCACAGCTTCTTGCTTGGCCAGCACAACACACAGGAAATGCTTAGTGACCCACTAATAACTAAAATCCATTCTTTCTGCTAAGATTTGAAGTTGAGTGCAGGAGTGCTGGAAACCTGCAGATGACACAAATGCTGAGACTGTGACTTGTGTCAGTTCACTGGATACGTGGTGAACGGTAATGAGGAGAGGTTAAAAAGCACCAATGGCACTATCAGTAATGGTACGATCAGGTAATGAAATATTGAGCCCCTTCACAATAAGGTTCGAAGTCCTGTGGTGTTCAAAAATGTCACAACAGCTTTGAGGGCACAGTGTTGGTGGCTGGATTTGGCCATGGACCAAGCAATTTTGAGAGAGGGGGGCGAGACTCCAGCTGGTTAAGAGACCCAGAGAGTCCGATTCGGGAAGGTTGGTAGTGTGGGCAGTGATGAAGAATGTGCTCTAGATCTTCTGGAGCACCACAGTGACAGCATCTGGGAGAGTCAACTTATCTCAAGCGGTAACGCCACTGGGCTGTAAAAGCCACATCGGGTCGCATTCAATGAATTAATATAGGATCTTGACGAGAGGTGTTTCGTGCATGCAGAAAGCAAGCGTTGGATCAACTTTGCTCAGCATAGATGGGGGAGAATGTCAGTTGTCCATTGGTGGGAAGCCAGGGGTGTTACCAGGCGTCGAAGAATGGAACGACGGTCTCCTCCGTTTATATTTGTGATTGTCTCATAAATTTACATGCTCCTTCAGGCTGTCTCTTTGTTGTCTCCCCTCAAGCCTGGTGGTCAGGTGGAGTCCACACTCCAGGTTGCCTGAATTTATGCTATTTTATTGGTGACTAAGAAGTTACTTAGTAGACTAAGTGAATATATCAGTAAATCAGCTGTGGCGTAGTTGGAGTTTGAGCTTAGCCGAAGGACAATAAATCTAAGGTGCTCACAGTATAATTCTTTAAGTGTAAAGCACTCTTATTCAAATCTGTCAAATTTATGAACCATTTTGAATAGCGAGTAGTATTTGTAGGACAGTGGTCTATATATATATGAATTTGTAAAATCTTATTACCTGTTTGGCACCTCCATGTTGGAGCTAGGTTTACAAAAGACCGGCTTTCACAGTCATGTGATTACAAGACAATGACAAGTAGCATTTGGCGATGTATCAGCTCACCCCATAGCTGCAGTTTACTAACGTAAGAAGAAAAGCTAACATAGGTTGTGCCATCTGATATCAGTGTTCCAACAAGTACTAGGAGAGAGCAGCATAGCTGACTGTGAAGTGACAAACTTCCAGTATGCATACCCATGCATAGGAGATACAAACCCCAACTTTATGGCCGGACATTAGTGGGTTGATTGTTGCAGAACGGCTCTAACATTACTGGACCCCAGACTCTCATGCAAATGGCATTTTTTGTGTGTGCTATATTTGGCTAGGTTTATTCCTCCACTGTTAGTAGGCCTCCTTGATACAAAAGCACATATTAGGTGATGAGGAGCCTATAAAAGCCTATTTTGGCATAAGTGCCTATAACCGACTTTATTCGTAAAATATTGCCTAAAATGGCTTTGTGGCAGCAGAATGAGACAAGGCTTCTGGGAGGCGTCACTTTACGTGACTTGGCCACGCCATTCTTTGAACTCATTTATTGCTTGCAAAGGCATATTGCACAAAACTCCCGATAAATAACACGCTTGAGAGTGGATTGAAGATAACTCACTAGTTCCTTGCTATCAATACAACATCATTTCTTTCGAGGCAGACCATGAGAAATCATATGCTCGTCCCAGAAGTTTATCCGTCCTCCGCTGTGTTCCTTATGGCACAATCACATGTCTAGTTACTTGTGTATCTGGTCATGCCCCTTATAAAGCTGTTCCCATGTTTTTTTTTTGTTTTTTTTTTATGAATACTGTTGGCCCTTGACGAACCATAACAGGAGAGATACAATTCACACATATTAACTACAGTAAATATTAAGTATAGTAAGTACAATGTCAAACACAAATAAAGTCAAAACAGAACCTGCAGTTCCTGCATACGCCAAGAACACTCACCCGTGCAATACAGAAAAGGAGAAACAACAAGGGAGAACAACAAACAAAAAACGAAGCTCAGGGATGCAGAGTTTACATAGAGCCCTCTCATGCCCTAATAAAAGCTTGTAAATTGTGTTGGTGTTCTACTACATTTCCTGGAAGCCTATTCCAATCTTCTAGAGCACAAACAAAATCCTCTCAATTTTCTATATTTTTGTAATGTTCCAAGTTTTGCTTGATGTCTTAAGTCTTATAAGCAGAGTATATAAATCTTGAAGCACGGTTTTGAATCCTCTAAATTTTTTTGACATGGACCTTCTTATATGGGTCCCAGACATTACGCGCGTACTCAAGAGTTGGCCTGATTGTTGATTTATAAGCTAGTACTTTTATGCTGACAAGAGTTTTGTATCTGTATCAGTCTGCTGTGAGTTTTATTTCTCATGCCTGGGATCACGCAGAGACTGTGTCATGGGGTCCGGTAGCCGATTGAGTCTTGATGAAAGTGCTCTATATCTTGAGACATCTCCTTCTTATAGAAACCCCAGTTTCCAGTCTGTGGAGATAGTGGAGCGAGAGGAACTGGAACAACCCCATATACGACATTCTGTTTTTCAACATTATGAAGTTCAAGTTTGCCCCACTGGATTCTGTGGATGCCGAATGTACCTTCACTGTTCACAAGCAAAAGCTTAACGTACAACTAAACTTCACACCCACAAATGTAGGAATGGTGTTCCTGTCTTACTGTTGCCGACACTTCACATGAAGCATTACTCCTTTCATTGCTGAGCACTGGCACTATGAATAGCTGCTGCCTCCCCTAGACTTTGATATACAGACTATCCTCTGAGCTTGGTGAGAAAAGCATTGTGTTTGAGGTTTTCTTGTTCTTTAAATGTGTGTTATGTAACGAATCATGTATGTCGCTTCAGAAATCCCTGATGATAAAAGTGCTACCATAGTTGGAGGTCTGATTTTTGTCATTCATGCTGCGTCACGAGGACAAGATGGTGATGATGGTGATAGAGAAAAGAAAGAAATGGTGATGTAAATCATGAAGAGAAAAGGGGAAAGAAAGAAAAGAAGACTGCTTTCTTTCTGCATTCATAGAGCCCATAACACGAGGACATGTCCAGTAATTTAGGGTGCCTGTAATTACATTTTTAATGCCTTAATTAAGATGTTTTCTGTCTTTAATAGATGCGTAAAACGAACATATTTCATGCCTGAACATCTGGGTTCTAGATATTACCTGAGCGGAGAATGCAGTGAAATGGCTTTGTGGTTGAGCAGTTTATTGTATAATTGGGATATCGTCCCTCCACATTCCAGTCCAGTGTGTGCACTGCTTTGAAGTGTATTACTTTTAGATCTACTCTACATATACACTTCCGTTGGGATGCTGCTCTACTTATTGTAGCTGAGCCAGAACAGTCATACAGTGGAAAATGGTTTCCATGAAAAACAAAATTTAACATGAATAGAAACAAGAGCTCACATATCTGAATGACCAGGAGTTGTGAAATATTATGTACAACCGTGTACTGTGCATTGGGGTACATAGCTTTAAAGGTGTAAAAGTGTGCATACAAGAGACACACAAGTCTTATATGTCAGAAACTTCTCCTTTGGTTTGCTTTACCTGACTTTCTATTTTCATGTGTATTGAGCCTAGTAGGAATCATATGTTTTCTTTTTCCTTGATGACACAGATTTTAAGCATAATACAGTAGTTTCACTGTGAAAATGATTCAGTCATTATTTAGTTTTTGCATCATGTTCCCTCCTCTCAGACAGAAACATGTTTGATTCTGTCAAGACTAGAAAGATTGTTTTTTTCATAGATTCTGCAGGGAAAGGAGTAATCGTCAAGTCCTATAAACCCGCTCCCAGCATGCTAAAATGTGTGCACATGTTTTTTTGTCATTTTTTTAGTCAATCCATGACTTCAATCCATGACAGATTTAGTCAATCCATGACTAAATAACAGCCCAAAGGTGCCTGCTGCATTGTCATTGCTAACATATACTTTCCTTTTCATGGCCGACAGTTCTATCACGCCGTCACTTTCGTTTATTGCTATCTGATGAAAATTTTGTCAAATTAAGTTCTTTTGCATTAAATTAATTTATAATTTTGTGCAGGTTGCCTTCATGGGTCGCAGCAATGTTGGGAAATCTTCACTTATAAAGGCTCTCTTCTCACGTGCCCCCAAATTAGAAGTTAAAACATCGAAGAAACCAGTAAGTGACTTAATTCGCAGTCTTTAGTGCAAATTATTTGACTAGTTACAATAACATTTCTTATAATAGGGACATACTAAAACAATCAACTTCTTTGGAGTTGGGAAGAGGTTCTGCATTGTGGACATGCCTGGCTATGGATTCAGGCAGCCAAAGGATTTCGCTGAATTTGCATCCAAATTCCTGACAAGCCGAACAAAGTAAGTTCCTATGCATGATTTTGTTGCCACAGTACAGGTAACGTAACTGAAAGTCGGATATGGAAGCAGGGACGAGGCCATTAGAGATGAGGATGGCAACATGCATGGGCATAGATGTGTGGTTTCCGTCAGTCTTCTCCCCTGCTGTGTATGGTTTTTCTATTTTGCATACTCTTATAGCTGTATACTACAAATATTGAAAAGTTATTTCTCACTAGCTGGGTTGTCTGTAGAGTACGTAAGAAAAAACAGAGGACTTTGGGGATGGACCGTTCTTGTATGACATATGTAACTTGCACCATGGGTGCCCGTGGGTACCTTCCAGAGGTTGGCAAAGTCTCCCAAGTCACTCTTGCTGTGTGGATTGCTCGATCGTCAGCCTAGGGTGCTGAGCAGGTCTTCTCACTCACAACCTACCCTGTACGCTGTGCTTTCGGTTTCCATGAATGGGACAGTCATTGACACAGACTTTTACTTATGACCATGAACCCACACCACAACAAGAAGAACACTACTTTAACTAAGCTTAATTGCAGACCGTCAGCAGTTAAGTGTGCCCAAACATGGAATCTTGGGCATCTTCTTGGGCATTAGTCATCTTTGAGATGACTAACCAGACATGACTAATACTAGGTCAGACAGGGCAATTCATCACACATTAGTCAGAAAATAAAACAGCGTAAAACAGTACAGGTTTTCTGGAGAGTGCTGGTGAAGGATCTGCAAAATTATCAGTGGTGTGTCCGCTTCAATGCCAAGAGATTTGGAACGATTAGGGTAATGTGGGAATACCAGTGCATCGTTGATGCTGCAGCAAAGTTTTTGTGTCAGAAAACCCTCTCAAACTTCAGAAGAGCACCAAGAATGGTAATGTGGGAGCGGTCCCTGTTGTCTACCTCGAAGAAGCCTCCATATCACCAGATGTTGAGCACGTTCTCCAACAAGGACCAAAATTCAGCTTGAAAGCTGTTGTAGAAAAGCAAGAGCTACTGGTCACAACCCAAAAGATAGCAGGTGAGGCACTTAGGGAAGAGAGAGAATACTGCATCTGGGAAGCTGTGGATGGCGTATGCAAAAGCTGCACCAGGAAGAAACGTAGCTGGGCCGTACTACGTGATGTTGCAGCATATCCCTCCAATCCACCAATCCCTCTTGGAATTGCACATGAAGGGAGGTTTTGCTATTGTGCCCAAGGAATTGTCTGGTCCAAGGCATCAGATCAGAGGAAGGGGAAAACAAGGTTCAAAACTCTCTCAATTTTGGAGGGGCTCAAGTTAGATAGTTTGGCTAATTGGACAACTTGTCCGACAAGGAAGCCTCTTCCATCTGTGCCATTGTTACTGAGAGAGGTAGCTGGCAAGCGCACATTAGCAAGTACCTTCAGGTACATCGTAATAACATGGTGCTCGAAGATCCCTTCAAAGTGAGCAGCTCGATGTGTTTAGTTGAAGCCCTTCATGCCGGAATATACCCGGCTCTCCCGGTGCCTAATCTGTGCACATTGAGGAGCTTTTCTACTGTACACCATGCAACAAACTCTTTCGTGCAGTGTGTGAACTTCATTGATGCATTTGGCATGGTTGCTTTGCAGCATGCCTGTGGAATGCCGGACAATAGTTTTTTTTGTTTTTTTAGCTGCTAAAGTTTTGTTTGCTGTCCACCTTTGTCACTTTTCAGAGCCAAGTTTATGTCCAGCAGCGTGGAATCTCTATTAGCTTGTGTGTCATGCCCATTCTGTGCAAAATTTTTCTTGACAAATTTGACTACATGCTTGCTGATGCACAAAATGATGCACAGATGATGCACTTGCTGACAAAAGCACTGCCGAGGTTTCTCTACTATATGTAGACAGCTTTTTAATTTTTTCTTCGCGTCTCCTCTGACAACAGCCTAGCTAACATTGCTGAAGATAGTTTAGGTACTTTAAAAAAAAGATGCTCTATGATGGGGACTGCATGGAGTGTACAGGGTGGTTGCAGATAACGTAGCCCTACATTTTCGCATATAGCGCGTTCCCCACATACCGTACGAACTTCCGGCAGCGCACGACGGTGCATTTATGTGGTGCAAATCTAGAAAAAAAAAATCGTGGTAACCAAACTCTGTGCAATAAAATCGTTCGCAATGCGAAGTTAGCTCCGTGTATTTCCAATGGTACATGGCAGTGTAGCACAGTTGCATCGCCCGACCGCAGGGGGTGCTACCCACGCAGAAACAAAACGAGATCTGGTACGCCTAGCAGTAGCTAGACACAACTGTGCCGTGACCGCTATATTGACTTCTGCATAGGACAATCGGGATGCACAGAGAGCAACATTTGGATGGATAATTTTTTTGTTACGTGGAGTTTGGTTACCACGATTTTTTTGTTCATTTTCATCAGATAAATGCGTCATCCCGTGCCACCAGAAGTTGATGCAGTAAGCAGTGAACGCCATATGTGCATAAATGTGGGGCTACTTAATCTGCACCCACCCTGTATTTCACGAACAAGATGTGCCAGTGTTGCCTCAAACGGACTGTGCGCAATGTGAGCAGAGCCAAACCAAAGCTTTTCCAACCACATACAACAAGTTCTTCATCTCTCCTCTGACAGCAGCTTAGCTAACAGTGCTGAAGATATTTTAGGTGCTTTAAAAAAAGGTGGTCCATGGCGGGAACTGCATGGAATGTGTTTCACGACCGAAATGTGCCAGCATTGCCTCGACCGGAGCACCGTGAGCAGAGCAAAACCGAAGCTCTTGCAACCAGATGTGACAGATTATTGGCGCTGAGGTTGGCACATAGACATATCGAGCTAGGCCAGGTGGTAATCAGTCATTGTAACTAAAGCAACAGAAAAGCACGAAGACCACGAAGAAAGACGACACACACATAGAGCGCACTGTCAACAAAGGTTTATTTACTCAGACACAGGTTGTTGATATGCCTGCAAATATACTCCCTTTCCTTGTTGGCAGGGCCAATTTACGGATTGCTGACGCAGCTCTAAATATAAATGCGTCTCTTAGAAGCGAAAACACACTTACTACTAGTTCCTAGAGTGTCCACGACCTCTGTCCAGTGTAAATGCTTTGTAATCACGTCATTGTACTCCGACATATTTACGTTCCGTAATCCTCTTCTCAACATCAAACGTTCCACCTCGAACAGAGCAACCATTTTTCTGTTTGTGTGCAGTGCTGGGGAAAGCGTGGAAAAAAAATGCAGTCATGTGAGTTTTGTGTCACTGCTGATTGGCTAGCTCGATTCCGTTGTGCTATCACTCCCTCCGTTGACCGAAATCTATCCTGACACACATGAGCGTTTTGGTTGTGTGCCTATTGTTCTGCCGTTCGGTTGGTGGAACGCTGACGCTCTGCTGGTATTTGGTTGGCAGATACGTACCATACAGTTGAGGCCTATATCTCTGAATTTTACTCCGGACTTGAACAACCAGTTTCAAATATGTACTCTCAAATTCTTAAAATTATATCATATTTTGTTGCAAGGAACCAGGTATGCTGGTTGTACAAGCCTAGAACCAAAAAAACTCTGATGCTGTTTGGTAATTTGCACTCGAAGCTTGTTAAGAAGGGAATTGCTGAGTCATGTCGTAGGCCTGCTCTGCTAAAGATGGATCCTGAGATCCACATTTAGCAATCCCGGAGTCACGGGATTACAAAAACGGCTCAGGATTCCGAACCCTATGCATACCTGTCAACTCTCCCGGATTATCTGGGAGCCTCATGAATTTCGTTCATTCTCCCGATTGTATGGATGTGCACTCCAATCTCCCGGAAAACTGGGGCCTTGGGCTTATCTTCTCTCATTTTCTTTTAAAAGCTGCGCAAAAGTGGCTGCGGCCGCGCAAAATGCAATGTTGGAGAGCCTGAGATGATGCGTTTTCACAACTGCAGTTGATAGAAGCAGCGGTAGTTACAGTCGCAGCTCGACCTGATAGTGGCTACCTATGCCATAGAGGAATCACAATACAGTGGCATTGCTATTGTGAGTGCACAAAATGAACACGCCCCCCCTCCCCCCTTCCTGTCGCACTGCGGGGAGTCTCCCGAATTTCTATTTTGTCAGGTTGGCTGGTATGCCTATGTGTAACATTGCCGATACGGAATTACACGATTTTATCTTTTTGACTAATGTGTGATAAATTGCCCTGCCTGACCTAGCATTGCTGATGTCTGACTAGATTTCATAGACCCTCTTCTGTTTGGGAACACTTCATTGCTGACAACCTGCACTAAAGCTTAGTTGGAAGTAGTGCTTGTTTTGTGTCCTTCACTTGTGTCCAGTCTTCCTGTGTCTGTGGCAGTCTGTGCATCCTGAAGCAATGTGTAGACATTAGCATTTATTGGTTGCGAAGCATTTTGAACAAAAGGTACTCTCACCATTTCTCGTTTCATGTGAACATTAAGTTAGCATGGGCATTTAAGCAACTTTCTTACATTGTTGACCGAAGGCATGTCTTGACCTTCAGAGTACTGAAGTACAGAGTACAGAGTACTGAAGGACCACTCTATGGCACATGTAAGGGGAAACTCAGCAATATTTATGGCTGCTGTCACCCTAGCTGCTGTAGCATTAAAGGCCATTGAAATTCCATAACGAGGTCTAGGAATGACAAGAAAACACACATGAACAAGTCACCTTGCATGCTTTTTAACTATACTTTCAGTGCCACTCAAGTGTTTACCCCTTCCTCCATCATTTGCCACATCTTGAATCACTCCTTAGCATCCAAAGTATTGCATAATTGCCAAGAGGGCGCCTGGCAGGGTAGTGTGCGCTCGTCATATTTCTATGTAAGGAGCGTATGCACTAAAAGCTTGAGGTGTAAGCTCATAGGAAAATTGTGCCCTTAAATGTGTTGTATTTGTGAGCATAGCCTGCACAAGCTACAAGAGTCGTTCAGGGTTGACCGATTATATTTCTTTAAATACAATGCAAAAATTCAGGAAGCACCAAACTATGTCAGTTTTTCAAAGTACGCTCTGTGCGCATCTATGCACTGCTGCCATTGCTACGGCAACCAAAGAGTTGCCAGTTGCCAGAGTACCAAAAGTATGCCGTTGGCATAGAAATGGGCTGCTGTCGTAGCCACCGTAGGACATCTTTCTGAACGGCTTCATCTGTGTGGAATGTCTTTCCTTCAGGCTGCTCTTTAAGGGACTCAAACAAATGTAATCACTTGGGGCTAAATCTGGACTGAAAGGGACATGGGGCGAAACCTCCCTGCACATTTAGGCCAGGGTTGCCACTGTCAAATTTGCCATGTGAGGCCTGGCATTATAGTGAAGAAGAATCACCCTACCGGACAACATCCCAGGCCTTTTGTTGCAAATTGCATTTTGTACGGCACCCTTTATCAATGTGGAGAAGTCCACAATGAAGACATCCCGCATGTCCCAGAAGACAGTTCCGATGGACTTCCTAGCAGACAGCTGCATCTTGTTTTTATTTTTTTTATTTTTTTTTTACGGCGGGGAAGCCTTGTGTCGCCATTCCGTGTTGCTTCTCTTTGTCTCTGGAGTGAAATGATGCATCCAGGTTTCATCACATGTGATGATTGATTGCAAAAATTCGTCCCACTCGGATTGAAACTGGTTCGGCAGCTGCTCAGAGACCGCCATGCATGCTCCGTTCTGGTCACAAGTCAGGTGTCAGGGAACACATCTTGCCCAGACTTTGCGGAACTGTAAGTGCTAGTGAATTATTGTCTCCACACTGCCGACACTAATACTATGCTGGACTGCAATTAGTTGCCGGTTCTCGAAGACGGCTTTCTCAACCCCTGCTGTGTTCACTCACGTGACTGCAGCCAGACAAATGTGTCCATGTGGTTCATTTCTCACCGTCTCCCGTCCTTCGCCAAACTCTGCACCATTCATACACTATTCTCGTTGATTCGTGCACTCTTCTGGTCATTTGTTCCCTATACTGTGCATGTAATCTTTGCAAAATCTCAGTTGGTTTGACATTCTCCTTCACTGGGAACTTAATTATGTATCGTTGTTCCACAGCTAGAGACACAATGCTCACTACCATGATAGCTGCCGCTGCTGCACGTGCCGCACGTCCTCAGAAAGCTTCCCCAACAACACAAGATGATCACAGGAACAAAACTACATAGGATGTAACATTGGGGATGTTTGACACATCCCAGGGATGTCCTCAACCCTGCCCTAGAATATCCCTACAATGGAAAAATGAGACACCCAGATATGCTTCATGGAGGTTCCAGGGATGTCTTTTGCGATATTTGTTGAATATGGGACCGTAATGAATGGTATAGCTGGCACATCCCATTCATTACTCTCCCATATTCAATAAATATCACAAAAGATCTTGCACATCATTGAAGTAAGAAATTAGTGGAGTAGTAGAAAGTAGTTGGAGTAGTAATTCACCATCAACATAATGTCTGTGTTTCTTACTGGTATCGTGGGGATATTCAGTTCGACCGGAAGTCAAGCTTCCACACTACTGCAAAATCTCCTGTTTCTCTTTCTCCCGCAAGAAATGTTCGGTGTAACATCCCGTGAGGGATGTGATTTGGACAGTCCTTGAAACAGCCGACATGGGACCTGTGGATATACAGCCAGGAATGTCCGACGGGCATCCATTTTTTTATACAGAATCTATTCCGCGTTTGGGATCTATTTGTCCAACAATAAAGTTGTTGTTTATTTCTGATGGGACGTCCACAGGATAGTGTGTTCTGACTGGGTATATAGTTCTATCAACGTAGGTCACCAAAAGCCTTCACACGCAATTGCGAATAACAGTACAGCCAAAATTTGAAGGCAGTTCAGATATACTTACGTTTGCTAGCCACAGCTCACAGCAGTTCCTTGACAGACGCCGCGAACCCCCGCAAACCGATCAACCCAACTCCCGAACCGTCAAACAGCAAAGCAGCACTGGAAATGAATACGGCTGATGTTTGGCACCAGCTTCTCCCCAGCTGCACATCTGCACTTCGGTACACAAAACGCTGGATTTGAAGGTTTTGTCAATTTTGAAACACTGCGTTTTCATTTCCCACGTTTTGAATTCTTAACCGCTCACGTTCTCAACAAATGGCGATGCCCGTCGTTTCTCTCTCCTAACCTCTGTGCGTCTTTCCTTTCATTTCTGGACGCGTGTCCTTCCAATGAGGAGGCGGAGCTCCCGCTCTTGCGCCCTCACTCAAGTTTGTGGGACTTCACAGTGTCGCGTTTCACACAGAGATCCTTAAAACATCGTAGAAACCCCCCTTGCAGGACCAGGGATGTTGGGACCTGTTTGGGACATCCTCACAAAGTTTTGTGTTGTTTGGCATACAACGAGCTCCCACTGTAGCACCCACGCGGCAGTTGGTTGAATTTCACATTCTCGCATTTCTAACACAGATCCCGTGAATGTTACTGAAACGTCCACAGGTCGACCAGGGACGTTGGGATGTCCCCACAAAGTTTTGTGTTGTCAGGGTTCACTCACTGAGTTTCCTCGAGCACAAGTCTCGGTAAACCTTGAATGACCCTGGTACATATAATAATGTTTTTCAGAAGCTTAGATTTAATGCCATCCAGCTTACTGGAAGTCAAATTGTGTTAAACAAATGTTATCATCTGGTGGTTCTCCCTTTCCTTTTCTTCTTCTGCAGTTTATAATTGAAACTATCGCTTTTCAGCCTCAAGAGAACGTTCCTGCTGCTGGATGGGAATGTAGGATTTGCAAATGCTGACCAAGATGCAATTGAAATGTTTGAAACTCTGAAGGTACCATATGGAGTAAGTGTTTCCCTATTGATAAATAATCGATTTTTTCAATATACGACCCTGTCATGGCCAACCAATGGTGTACGCCTGGAGTTAAATGGCAGCTTTTTCCTGTTTGCAAACGTAATAATCGCTTTGATTGTAATTACAGTTGAACCTCTATATAACAAATTTGTAAATGCTGGCTCTTTGTTTCCTTAAATAGAGAAATTCGTTAAATGGAACCTGCCAAGTGAAACAAAGATGGCCGCCGCCACTACCTGCACCACGCTACCGCAAAACGCCATTTGTCATAAAACAGGTATCAAGCCGTGAAGAACACATAATATCGAGCTTTACTCATCTCATAACGCTAGGCAATATGTAATTTATGCACAATATCGCTGGAGCGTTCGTAACTTTCGTAACTCCGGATTACCTCTACTGCTTTCTTCTGGTTCTCCTGCGCGCTCGCATATTGACGTTTCTTGGTTGGTTTCCTTGCGCTCATATGACCACATGATGCACAATTCCGGAAAGAACGAGACTACACCGACGTTGAATACCGAAAAGAACGAGAAATGGGTACATATCACGTAGACATTTGTGCCAATGGAACTTTGACTGCAAACTGAAATAACTAAAGAAAAATTCACAGAAAAAAAAAAGAAAAAGCGGGAGGCTAGTCTGTGGTACAACAATATAACTACTACTACTACTAACATACAAACTAACATAACACAACACACAAATAAACTACTAACAACATACTACTACTAGCAAACAAACAAACTACCAACATACTACATAAACAACTGAAAACTTGCAAAAACGTATGATAGCGAACATAGAATATTAAGGCTAGGAGCGTCATAACGAGTTCAACAGCCACTTTTTATTTCTTTTTTTCACGCTCGACATAGATTTCAGTTTTTGTTAGTCCATCAGATACTTCGTTAAAGGGGCCGTCAACAGGTACGAAAGGTGCACATTTCTTTGCGTTATATTATTGAAACTTATGCAGTGAAAACTGCTTGCAATTACTAATGCTCAAAAACAAAAGGCGCTTGCATACGGATGAAATATTCACTGCACTCTTTCGCATTTGAGCTCCGCCCCGGGCTCTAACTTTACGTCATTTTGACGTAGCGCTTTCCTCACCAATTACGATCGAGTGTTCCACGTATGATTTTATTTCAAATGCGGAATTGGACTAGATGAACGTGAATCCTCTTCTATTTAAAATCTAAACAGTTACAGCCTCAAACTGAAAAAGAAATGCGTTTAATTTAGGTATCATACGCGCACTACGTTTTCTGGGCAGTAGCACGCAGCATACCACGAGCGCGAATGAATATCCGGGACTACAATTCCGAAATCTTAGGTAGGTGCGCGATGGAACATCTTCGTCATCTTCGAATGGTTCCGACAACTGTGCTGCCATACTTTGGTTTGAGCCACGCAGCATTGCGTCACCAGCTCGCGTGGTACAGTGGATAGCGTGCTGGCCATGTCACGTCGTGACTGGGAGGAACCCGGGTTCGAATCGCGTCATGTGATGGCAGCCCAACTGTTGACGTTTGCGCCAGCCGGAGATGTTGAAGATGTCATGACGTTGAATTTCGGAACCACGGAGCACAAAACGTCGTTTGCCACAAACAAACTGAGCGCTCCGACTCGCAGCTGATAGATAACCAAGTATGTTTATTGGCTGGTAATTTGAAACGTCATGTGCGCAGCTCGGCCCCCCGATTGGATGGCAGAACTCTACGTAGCCATGTGATGTATGCGTGGTGGAGAGAGGCTCGCTGGTTACTCATCTTTGAAAGCAGTTATATGGGTCAATGAGCTGGCACGAGCCGAACGAAATGTATATTTTGGTATTATGATCTGCGTTCTTTCAGGGGGTATCATTATTTCAGAAATGTTTGGTGGCCTGTTTACGGCCCCTTTAAACTCATGGGGAACAATATAATTCCTAATACATTTCCCGTATTCTGTTTTATAAAAGGGGATTTTATATTGTGTGCCAGATCTTAATGCTGTGCCTCTTTCTTCCAATGTCTTAAATGCAGTTGGAAAGTAATGTTTGCATAAAACATAATATTTATATAAACTGCTAAACTTTAATATTCCCAACTCTATATATATTCTGAGCTGCATCATGGTAACCGTGGTAAGGGATGATGCTTCGTAACATTTTCTTATGTACTGACTCTATTTTATTTTTTAAGTATTGCGCACAATTTTCATGTAATGTTATTCCGTAGTGTAATGACGACATACCCAGCGCAAAATAAATGGATCGTCTAGTACTGAATGGTGTATTTCTTTTAATGAAATACAGTTGTGCCGAGACGGAGTGAAGTTTCTTACAAACCCTATCAACTTGCGTGTGCCATTTCATATTATAATTAGGGTTTGTGGTTTTCGGCATTTATTTTCAACCCAATTCGGGGGGTGTTTATCGGCATTTATATGGGGGACTACAAATCGGATTTTTTCGGCATCTATATTCCGCCCAAAAAATAAATGCCCGAATACGGGCATCTATTTATTTCGCATGAAGGAAAGCCTAGTTTGCGTGCGAAGTAACAACGAACCGAAAAGAAGTGAATCGATTCATGGTTTCATTAACAATGTCTTTTATTGCCTGTGCCAAACCAGCAAACAAGAAGACTACCTCTTGTTGTAATAAATGCAAGCGTACATCATCATGCTCGCATCTGTCATAGCGGCTCGCTCCTTGCGATTAATAACACGCAGTTTAGAGAACGCGCGCTCAACATTAGCGCTAGAAACAGGAATAGCCAGTATGCTTAAGGTGCACTGCGATAACAAAGGCCATGTGCTGGAAGGGGTCGTCCAAAACTGAATGGGAGATATATCCACCTGAGGGGCAGGGCATACAGCATATTCGAAAAACTCGCGCTTTACGTATATCATCCATACGAGATTCATCTCGTAGAACAAATAAGAATAAGTCCTCATACAGTGAAGTGCCTCGAAGTGCCTTGAAGTGCCTCAGGAACGGAAACAAGGGTCACTCCAAGTGGTAACTGGAGCGGAGTAGATAGAGGAATACAAAGAACACAAAAATGAACTAGAAGGCTAGGGCAGGGGATCAGCGATCGGCTTTTGAAACCGTTTGGGAGCTCCGTACACTCGTGATCTCTTTTTAACCCGACAACAACAGACCACAAAGGTTCTGAATAGTAAATTCACTAAAGCTAGGTGTGTCACTAAGTACGTGTGCTGCCAAAGCTGAGGTCATCCTCCTATAAGCGCTTAAGCACAACGAAACAAGGGCACAGCCCGAAGATAATGCCACGCTCGAGAAATAGTCGACAACGGGAGATTCCAAGGGGATTTCCCTTTGCGGTTCCAGGAATGGCAGCTGTCAAGATACGAGAAATTCGGATTTTTTCGGAATATTCCGAATCTGAAAAAAATCATTCGGGGGGTGTTTTCCGGCATTTTTCGGAAAATGCCGAAAACCACGAACCCTAATTATAATCTAGGTACAGCCCCAAGGTACTTTATACTATCCACATACTCGATCAGGGGGCAATTAGAACACTTACAAGAATCCCCATGCATTTTTATGAGCAATTCCTTAAATATTTTTTGTGGATGTCTAAAAACCACTATCTTAGTTTTTTCTACATTTACCAGAATTTGATTTTCTCTGTACCATTCCATTAATTTTTGTAGATCGCCTTTGATAACACTCACTGCCCTTTCACAACTATGATTTGCTACCACTAGCGCTGTATCATCGGCAAACTGATATAATGTCCCCTGCAACAGTACCTTGGAAATTTCATTAGCATATATAATAAATAAGAGCGGCCTGAGCATTGCGGGACACCATGTGACAAAACTAACTTAGAACTAAAAAAATTGTCTATTTTAACAGAGTGACATCTGTCTTCTAAGTAATTTCTAAACCAATTATAAATATTTACTCTTATTCCAACAGAATATAACCTACTCAGCAAAATTTCATGATTTATAGTTTCAAATGCCCTTGAAAAATCTATAAAATGCGATAGCGACCCATCCACGATCTAAAAACCTACTGACATGATCATTAAAATCTCGAAGTATTCCCATTTCTTGCAAGAAATCAACAACTATTTTACTGACATACTTCACCATGATATAACATAGTGTTGGCAAAACAGACACAGGTCTATAATGTTATATCTCGCAGCTATCTTTTAGGTGTGATCGTTGACATGTGCCGTTGTTATCTTGTTTACAGTCTTTTTTGGTTCTGCGCCGCTGGGTGGCTTCCAGTCCGACAAAAGTATTTAACTGATTGTGATGAATAAAGTGTTGTTGTTGGCCATGGGCGTGAGTCTGGTCAGATACCTTGCCAGTTCCCGTGTGGCCGCTTGGCAAGATATACCAAATAACTTAAAATATTATCTTTTTGCACTTTCTTGTCAATGGGTCCTATTACTGCTCTCTTAAGACTTTCATGTATCTTACCAGATTCGAAAATGCCGTTGAACAAGTGAAGCAGACAATTTAAAAGGACGTCTGTGTTGTCCTTAATATCCCGAGGTCTAATGCCATCATAACCGACAGCTTTATTATTTTTCATACGTTTCACTGTGTGCAAAATATCTTCTCTGCGACGATAAATAACGTTTTCAGCTTAGTCACACAGAAAATATTGTTGAGAAACGAAAAAATTACAGGACGGTTACAACTTGTGTAACGCAAAATTCAGCGTCAGCTGTGCGTGTTGTGAAATGAGGCTGGCTGAAAGTGTGTAGACAAATTTATTTAAGCATGATGAGTATTGATTTTTGGTCGCTGAAATGGTTGGCGAGGTGAGTGGTGTCCTGAACGAGGGGGCTGTTCTGGAACACCAAGTCTATGCATGAGCCATGTCTAGTTGTGGGTTGGCGGATGTCAGTGCACAGCGTAAGGTCCAGTTGTTCGGACATATCACTTAGGAAAGTGGTGTTCTTGGCCAGTGCAATGTCCACGTTGAAGTCTCCGACGAAGAGAAGCTTGTGCGTGCGGTAAGGCGTGAGCACATACACTATAAAGTCGCTGATGCTTTCGGGCGCGTCTGGAGGCGAGAAGTAGCACAGAGCCACCACGAGCCCTGTGGGAAGCTGCACGGCACAAATTTCTCCTACGTCGTCTCCAGGAAGGGTGACTTCAAGTGGTGTAGCCAGTAGTCCGGCACGCAGGTAAATGGCAACTCCAGCCGCTCGGTTGCCCTTGCCACTGAGACGCGTCCCGCAGCAGCACTTGAAGCACGCTTTGGTTTTTATCTCGCTTTCCATCGATAGCGATTGTAAACTGGCGGGATTCTCCTCCTTACTCCCAGCGCTGAGCGCACACACGCCAAGAGTTTTGTGCGGACATGCGAGTGCCGCCGCCGCCGCTGTGATTTCTGGAAAGTCTCCACTATACAGCTGACGCTGTAAAATGAGAAGCAATGGCAAGACTAGGAAAACATTTTATTTACAAAGGATTCACTGACGAATGTTGCGGCCGATGCAACTGAGAAAAGCTTCTATTGTAATGCCGCCTTCAACGTATTGCAGGCAGGCTCTTTGTGGGCGCTCCTGAAGCTTAACGTACGCGGCCTTCGTGCGTTTCTGAGGTGGCGCCCCCGCTGTCGCTTGTGCCATCTTCCTTTCCACTGTGGCTTGTTCGTCGCGCAACGCATCAATGGCCTTCCACATTGTAGGATGCGAGTGGCTAACGAAGGTGGCATACCACCTGTTCCACTCTTCTGCATGGTTGTTCGTCCTGCATGTGCACAGAAGTGTGGCGTCATGTACGTTCCACACCTCAGGAGAGAATCGTGGAGGTGTGCTGCGTATTCGGACATTGCTGTCCCCCGATGGGATGGTGCGAGACGTCCCACTTACGTACGTTGAGTCGAAGTACTCGACGAGTGTGACGGCTTCCTCATGTACGAGAGCCCTTAGTAGTTGCATGTCACTTGGAACATCCACAACAGGCAAAAATGCCAGTCCATCGAGCATGCCCACAAAAGTGCGGAACGGCTCACTCTTCTTATAACAACTAGCAAGACCCAGGTCTTGAATCTTTCCCCAAGTGCTTTGGCAGAGGTAGAAAAAACAGGCTTTCGTCTGGACGTCTTTCCTGAGCTCAGCTCTCACTGCATTCATTGCGCCCTTCTCAAAGTCCATCAGTGAAGTTGGCTAGAGCTGGTTTTCCTCACATGTGTAGACGACCGCTCAAAGAAATTTCTTGTAGCCTTCCTCGGTTTCCGTCGTCGTGAAAGCATACACGACAGACATGACGCCTTCACCGAGGGGTGCAAGAACAAAGTAGATTTTCCTGAATAGTCTTGGGGCGAGGTCAAAGTTACCGTCCATGTACAAAACATCGCTTGCACAAAGATGTTGAAGTCCTGAAGTGGTAGCAAATACAACGAGCCTGTTATGTGCTTCACGGCTGTTGTTGTATATGACGAATCTCTCCCTGGCACGCCCTTGTGTTAGGGTCCATTCGTCCTCTATCAGGAGCTCTTGAAGAGACTGGGGCTGCAAAGGGTATGATGATGCTCTTTGATATAGAATGCACCGCTTCAAACTACTTTCGCTGACCAGGAGTTACTTCTCTTCTGGTGCAAGGTTGGCCCTGGCCCTGACCAGGACTGCCCAGGGTTTGCCCAGGGTCTTTTGACACTATGGTTAGCTGCTTCATGTCACTGCACGACCTCGCAACATTCACCTTGCTCTCGCTCGCAGGGTGGTTGTGGTCTACTCTTACATTTGGGTGCCGGTAGCTCCATCTACAATGATAGCACCGTTGCAGCAGGGCGTCTCGACACAGCGCCAGCAAGTCCCGTTTGACACTTCTTTGTGCTTGTTATATACGAATCCGGTCAAGCAGATGTTATCTCTTCCCTGCTGTTCTTGATTTTCTCCATCTTCTCCGCCAAAGCTATAGCGTAAAATTGCGGATTAGTTGGGCACCACTGTGCAAGGATGCGCAACGAAGTCATGCGTATCAAAAATATGCCCTCAGCCTAGGTTTTACTACGCACAAATAGATGCAGGCATAGCAGTACGGTAGGGGCACACTGAAATCGTATTATGTCAGGGAACCCGTCGAAGCATCGTGAAGAAAGAGCTCACAAGACATACAGAAGCGGATCTTGCTTTTGGCATGCATGAATGAAACACGGAGGTGACGTATGAGGCGTGAGACAAATAGATGCAGGCATAGCAGTACTGTAGGGGTACACTGAAATCGTTTTTGCATGTGCAGGCAAAACGTGTAAAGTATGCTGTATCACTTACCAAACTTATGTGGGACTCTCCACGCACCTTTCGCCTCGACCTTTCTCAACGCCAACCAACGCAAAAAAAGGGTCCAAAGTGTGCCAAGTGTATGTGAGTCACTCTCCTAATCTGGAACCCTCACAAAAGAAGCTGTCCAGACGGGAGGCCACTGTCCTAGAATACCCCCTCCCCCACCCACCCCACAGCCTCCAGCAACAGTGCCAGGTTTCTGCCGCTGTTCGTCTTTGGTCAGGACGAAAGGAAGAAAAATGCACGCTTCATGTGAGACCATGAGGAATAATAGTATCCCTAATAAAAGACCCGGGGCCATCTTTTCCTACCCTGCGCTCGGGACCGTATTTTCCGGGACCATGGTTTCTGGGACCATACTTTCCAGGACCATATTTTCCGGGACCATGTTTTCCGCGACCATGATGCCCCTTATCAATCTGTCCACTTTTCCATTGTTCAATGTTATTTTTTCTTTATCGTGTTGTTCGTCATAGCACGAGTAACGAAATAATGATCAGTAGCTTTTTCCCTAATAACACTCTCAGTACAATGTCTATTATATCCAATGTCCTATATACTTCTTCTCTAGTAACATTCCAAACTGCAACATGGCATTCAAAGATTCGTTTACAGTACTGTTGTTTTTCCTAATATCAATATTGATGTTGCCAAGATTGAATACAGTACGTTGTTTATTATGTTCAAGTCACTGAGAAAGCCCAAAAATGAAGTCCTGCATGGAGGACTGTGGAGGTCTGTATATTGCAAGCAATGTTACTAATATTCGGCCTTGTTTTATGTCCATTAATACAGCTTTGTCGCACGAAAATACAACATGCTTTACCGTAACATTCCATTTTTTATTTATCAGTACCAAAATTCCTCCACCTCTTCGATCTATTCTATTATACCAAAGAGGTTCAACATTCTCAAGACCATATATAGTGACTTCCTTGTCACATGTATTCGTTTCACGAAGTACCAATACACTGATCTCATTTAAGACGTCTTTTAATAACGCTCTTAGTTCATCCCAGTGCAATCTTATACTTCGAATATTGGTATGTACAACAGAAATACAGGATGCTGAATCCTGATTCGCCACAATATTAGTCCACCATTCGCTCATAGATGAAAAAGATTGACAGAGCATTATTTAATGTTCGAAAGTTCACTTTCTGTCGCTATCTTCACAGCCTTCGCTCCTTCAACTTTCCTGACGTAAGTAACTTTTTCTTTAGCCCACACAAATTTATGTCGCAAAGTCTTCGCTCGAGCCCTTGCTTGAAAGAAAACATTTCTGTTTGCCTATGTCAGATTCTCATGAATGAAAATCTGATTGTCTGTTTCTTCACGCAGCTTACTAAGTCGCAGTTAGCTAGTAAGTTATCTAGTATCTAGTAAGTCGTAGGATAGTCTAGGCCATCCTGGCTGTATATGAGATGACAAAATTCTTGGAGTTCCTAGTTGGAAAACAAAATTATGGTAGAATTAACGCGAATCCTTTGCACTATTTCACCAACAGCGATAGCTGTCTGGTCCACCTGAGGCATTACGGTTGCGTCTGCAGAGAAAAAAGAATCTGCACATCCCCGCATGCGCTGTGGATGGGTAGACGAATACTGTAGAACCTTGCTGATTTGATCACGCTTAATTCGAAATTCCACTTAATTTGAAGGATTGCTGCTGTCCTGTCCTCGCGCGTTGCAATCTGACCACACGATTTTAAGAAAACTGGCCCGTATCCCGCTTAATTCGTAAGTTTCCTACCAAATTTCATCAGCTTCCAACCCACGCAACGACTCCCTGCCATAAAATCCACGTGCTTGCTCCCTTGCTGACTTCCCTTTCCCAGCCGCCAATCATGCGGCGCAACCTCCTCACTCCTCGTGCTTCATTGCCACCCAGTGTCGTAGCTGTGCTGCCATTATAGATTATGCGAACCGTGTTTTGGCTTGCTTACGCTGAACTGAAAGTAAGTTTCAGCTTTATGCTCATTGTTTTTACGAATGCAATTCCGAAATTTGCTCAGTTAAGGTCACTTTTTTTGTCACCATAATAATTGTGTCTAAAGGAATGGGAGTTACATGTGGTTGGACAAAACAGCCTGGGGTGCAATGTCTCCCCGCGTCTTCCAAAATGATTCCAGACTCAAAAACTTCCAAAGCTGGCAGGTGCACGGTTCCATTTGCATGGTAAAGAAAGTCACTCTGCGACCATATGGGGCACACACAGGGTATAGACGGAAGTGTGTGCGTTAACTCGGCATGTGCTGCTCACAAAGCATACAAAGCGGTTGTCTGTGTAGTGTCCTGTCTTCTTTTCGCATCATGTCTACGTTTGATCCAAACTAACTCGATCGCATCAATGCTCTTGCAGCTTTTGTTTTCTTTGCATCTCAGAAATGTTGGTGTTTAATTATTTTAACTGTAACAGAAACTACTTCAATGGGATACAACAAACAACTGCCTATTTACAGGGAACATGTTGCGTGTAGCAGAACTAATGTGACATTATATCCAGTCGACCCATGACGCATACTACCCCCCCCCCCCTGTCCCCCACTCCTTCCTGCTGTCCTCTCTTCATCTGTCCACATCTGTACGCCACTCATAGTCAAAACTGCTTAGCGGCGCTAACACGGAATAAAAAAATAACAAACAGAAATCTTTCTACATCTTTGGGTGCGGAAGAAGCACCCAAATGTATTTATCTGCTACTGTTAGGCCTGAGGCTATTCCCTTAACATTTTTCCATCGTTTCGTTGATTTTCTTCCGTTCTACTATGCGTACTTTGCATGATTGTATGTAGTACATGGCTTCTCTGCACCATTACCCAGACTCACGTTGTTCATGGGCACAAATAAATACTTACTTACCTACCTTAGATCTCGCGCCCATGCAGCACTCTCCAAACTATACAAAAAGACGCATGAAAGGGTCGACTTGTAAGAATCATATCCCTTGAGTGTGAGGAGTAGAAAAAAGACACACACACAGATGAGGAAACACACAAAAAGACGGCTCAACACATAACCGGACAACTCATCATGCAACACACAACAACCGCACAACTCGGCGAGCAACGTGGCTTGTCTATTTTGCTTTCTAGCCAAGGCCAGACAGTAGCCAGAGTGCATGCGCAGAGGCGAATTCTTTCCTCTCCGCAGACGCAACCAACATTACAACGTGAGACTGTGGCGCCCTCTGTGAGGCGCGGGCGGAAGCACTTTACTGGATGCTTCAGACGCCCTTCCGCAGACTCTGGAATCTACCCCCCCTTGTACCTCCACTTTACAGCTATCACTGTAAAATTGCTGTGGACGCATTCCAAAGCAACATGCTGTGACACACACATGGAACATACTAGTAAGCCTTGACTCTCTAACTCAGCGGTTCTCAACTGATGTTACTCGAGGGAACCCATAATCATGCCTGCACGACCTCAAGGAACCTACTAAACTGGGGCAACTGTTTCGAAGTGGGTGAGGGGAACTAGATGTCGTACAAGTAGCAAATTTTTATTCTGTATAAGTGATTATCTCATTTACCGGATTCTTTCAACTGTTTCACAATACTTCCCTGCAGATAATGCATTGGGAACTGCCACTGATGTTTGTAAATCCCAAGTCTATGTAGGCAGGAGAGTAGCTCCGAAGTTTCTCCGATTTTCCAATTGCTTGTGATGCTTTCGCAAACAAGAGAAAAGCGAAAGGTGTTGGGTAGAGTTGCGGGTGGGAACCAACCCATGAAGACGACAGCTGCTGGCTCTCCTCTTTGCAATGACCGTCAGCCGCGGCAAGCTGGTCCTGCGATCTTGATGTCAATGTCAATGCCAGTGATCAAACGTCGAGCACTGTCCAATAACAACACTGTCCGAGTGCGATCCTTGGTAGGCACTGAAGTTACATTCGCAGGTGCTGAACAGTATCCTGTTCGAGGAACCTCAGGACAAGGCTCAAGGAAACCCAGGGGTTCCGCGGAACCCCGGTTGAGAAACACTGCTCTAACTCTCTTATATCCAAGAAGAAAAGCAAGGAGCTATTTTGAAAACTTTTAGCCACTCAGAGTATGTTGTCTGAACTACAGGGAGCAAAGTAGGTAGTAGTTATGTGTGCAGTGATACCATCTAGCCATGGAGCAAAGGACATGTGGACAACTGTTAACACCTACTTATGGATGCCCTCGACAACTGTAGCTCACTCAAATTCCGAACAGGTCTTCGCAAAACATATTGTCAGTCATGGCCCAAATCAATGTAGCAAATATTGCCAAAATTCTATCACATTCTGGGTGGTTGTGACCATATAGATTTTCTGCACAATTCTTCAAGAAAAATTTAAAGAAATGCAAAAGCATGGCCATTACCATTGCCACATGAATCTTTGAGCCATGTGCAGTAAACAAATAGGAAGGAGGAGTGCTGATGGTGAATGATTCATAAATCATTTTTATTAAAAGCCGTGATTTGTAATCAACACCTTAGACAACAGCATACTTTGAAAGTGAAGTTAGCGTTCGCAAGATTTTTGTGCATCTCACAGAGAGTGTGAAAAAAAGGTGACTACAGACACTTTGGGAAGTTGCTGATACTGAATTCATACCTTTTGTTGGGAAGCTGTAGCTACACAGGGCAAAACAACTGCTGACACCTACCGTGCGCTTACATTTACATCAAGAGCTTCATATTTCCTACTTGTCCACAGGGGCTCTGTAGTCTTTGCCCTTTGCATGATATCGTTATCTTTCTCAATCAAGAATATCCTGAACTTTGAGTCAAAAACTGTTTGAGAATTTAACGATGAAAGATGAAAGTCACTGAAAAGGTTAGCCACTGTAGGACTCGAACCCACATCTTCTGGATTACTTGGTCTTCTGGATTAACTTGAGGCCTTGTATGTGATTGTCCCTTCTATGTTGTTCCAGCCTCAGAACATCAGTCCTCTCATGTTTGAGAATATCCTTCTTAATTCATTAGGAGTGCATATCATTTTCCATTTTTATTCTTTTCTCTAGCTTGTCATCACAAAGATTGATAAAGCCAGGGATGGTCAGCTGTTGAAGAACTTGGCATTTATACAAAACCTAAGAGACAAATACATGTCACCTCTATGTTTTCCTCAGCCATTTTTGGTCAGGTATGGTAACATCTTTTTCGTCACGTTTTTGTTTGTTGCATGTTCGCATCCACTATGGAGAACAACATAGAAAGACTGTGTAATGACAGGAGTGTCAACGGCTAGTCTTTCAACGTGAGGACATGCCTCTATTTCCAATACAGTCAAACTCCTTTAGAACGAAGCTCAGGGGACCGCGAAAAAATTTTGTAGTAAAGGTCACTTCGTTAAAGGGGATGTCCGCCATCTTGTTTATTTACATTCCCGCTTCGCTCGGTCCGCCTGGCGATAACCATACAAGCAAGAAGGGAAAGCTTGAAAAGCTTTCAGCACCTGTTTCATTTCTTGGTCTCGCCAACCTTGCACAGCATCTTGAGGGGCCGACCTCTCTTCTCCTGACACACACTTGAAGACGATGCCGTGCCGTGCACAAAAGGCTCGGAGCCACCCCTGCGTTCCTTTGAATTTCTCTTCGACACCACACATGGCCGCAAACTCCCTTGCTTTCGCGCACAACACAGGGCCCGATATGGGTATGTCCTGGGATCTCACCTCTAACAGCCATCGGTAAATGCACTTGTCCACTTCTTCGACGTTAGCCACACGTATTCTTTTTCGCGCTGAGGATCCTTCGTTGTCGTCATGCTGCTTCTGTATCTTCTCTCGGTCCTTCAAAAAAGTCGAAAGTGTAGAAGCACTAATCCCAAATTCTTTCGCAACGTCCGATTTCTTCTCCCCGCTATCAACGGCTCTCAGCACCGCGATCTTCTCCTCGACTGTAAACTGCTTCCGCTTCGAGGATGCTCTTGCAGAGGTAGCATCGCCGCCCTTCGCTGACATATCTGCCATAGCACAACTGGCCGCCACAACGGACTCTTCGTGAATGCTGCTGTCCTGGTCTGCACTGTACGCTGTGAACTCAAGTCAGAAAGGAGGTCGATCGGGCTTCGCACTCCAAGGTGACCGGGAATTGCCTGGGAGGCTTTGTGACGGATCATCTGATGATGTCACCCCTTTCCCCAGACAAAACTTGGAAACGTAGATCATAAAGGAGGGGGCCCGCACCGGGAGAAAAACTTGGTATGTACGTATAATCCTCGTAAAACCCGCCGAACTCCCCTGAGTAGCTTCGTTGTATGTGTTGGAAATTACGTTGAAGGGGCCGCATTTTTGTTCGTTATTAAGGTATTTTCGTTGTAAAGAAATTCGTACTACATGTTTGAAAAATATATTAGTCCTATGGGGCTCTGGCGGGACCGCGAAAAAAATTCGTTCTACTGGTACTTTAGTTAAAAAGGCGTTCGCTCTAAAGGAGTTGGACTGTATACACACAAGGGAAAGGGAAATTTTGTCTTTCTACAAAATGCATCTCCCAGATATATATAAGAGCAGAAATTATTTACACCCATCCGAATGGGGACAGTGAAAACATATCTTTATATCTACTAGGCCAGTGTTTCCCAGACTGTGGGTTGCAACAAATTTAGCAGGCATCGCCAAACTGCTCAGGAACTTGAAAAAAGGGACAGCACATGATGTCCTTAGACCGTGCTCTGCCCACTATTCTGCGTCACAAAAAGCCTGTGGCAGCGGACTGCGAGGTCTAACACACAAGCTCACTTTAGTGAATAAGAACAGCCATTCCTGCTGCCAAGCTTTTTTTTTTTCCTTTCACAGTGATTTCTAGCCTGGCTGGTTCACTCTGACTATGTTAACTGTCAAGTGAAATTTTGGCATCAATTTTGTGTACTACTGTTCAAACACTGAAATTCAATGGCTTGAGGCATTGCAAAATGCTGGGGTGGTGGGGGGGTGGTGGGGACACGATATCCTATATTTTTGTTGGATAGTAAGGTAGCAGAGTTTGGGAAGCACTGCACTAGGCATTGATCGTAAGTTTCCTATGCTATGGACCAGCTATGGACATACATCCATTAAGGATATACATATGTTCTTAAAATCATAATTTTGCTGCATGCTTAGCCATTCACTTCTGTTCTGGTACTCACAATCATGCAGTTTCTATGATTGATCTACACCCAATCTACACTTACCACTAACTTCAGCAGACATTGTAGTAATGAGACAGGAAATAGCCATACCTACAAAGCTCAAATATCTAGTTGCCTCATACGTGTTTTCATTTCTGTGTAATGCTTGATTGATGTAGTTTACCATATTTGTGTGAAAAACTTTGTTTACTTTGTAGTTGTCTTTTCCACATTTCTCGAGGTACTATGTATTTCTTGTCTAAGCATAGTGTTATATGCATGTTTTTATTGTTTGTTTTTTCTACCCAGCTCTCTAACACTGGAAGGAATTGCTTACCTACAGTACTTCATTGCATATATTTCTGGAGAATGTAAGTAACATCAATAAAAGCTTATTGCAACATGTGAAATCCAATAATATTGTTTTATTTTTAAATGTGAGGTTCATATGAAGGCATTCCATGTTACAAAGTAGAACAGCTGTTGGCTGAAAAGGGTGTTCTGAAGGGTAATGGTTATCTAGATATCATACCACTGGGTACCCTGAAGTGATGTGGTGAAATTCAGTCCACATATGTAGGAAGGGAGTTGCCTCAGGACAGAAGCCGCCGATATTTCGAACAGAGTCGGCGGCTTCTGTCCCGAGGCAACTCCCTTCCTACATATCTACCGGTTCGCTGGATTTCTACCCACCTAGTCCACATATGTTGTACTTCAGAGATGGGACGTTCCAGTGCTAATTCTGCACTGTCAAGGGCAACTGTATCGATAACGTACTGTTATGATAGATGTAGTATGTTAAGCAGATATTGCATTAAAAGGTGTACAAGGACTTCCTGTAGGTATGGAAAAAAAAAGAAAGTGAGAAGAGTGCATGATTGAAAGTAACTATTCTGAGGTTTGAAAACCTCAGGGTGGATAGGAACATGACAAATCAAAATATGGCAGTTTTGGTGTTCTAGCCTTTTTGACTGTCATATTTCAATCCTTCAAGAAACGGAAAGATATGTGATTAAGGGCATTAATATACAGGGAGCTTTTGTCACAAGGGAGCTTCTGTCATAATTTTACAAAATATTATTTTGTATGAATTTAATTTTTAAATTTTAATTTGAATTGAAATCTGAAATTTCCCAGGTCACAGTAGCATTTTCTTCTCGGAATCCAGAAGCGCATTGCAGATTTATCCCAATACAACACAGAAAATGCTACCTATTGGAGTGGTAACAGCTGGAAATAACGTGCAAAATTGGGTATTTGAGAAGTGCAGTTGCTGGGCCACACTCAGTTCTATAAAGGAGAGATGCGAGAAGGTCATGCACATGGCCTTTCAGTTCCCCTTTCAGTGCTTCTGCTGATAATGTCAGCATGGTTACAACACCACAGTTATCTAAAGCAACAGTGAGAAGGAAAATAAAAGAGGTGGGCGAGCATTTTCTTTCCCACTTTCTTGCACTGCCTTTCATTAACAGCAATCTGATTCTGAAGCAACCAATTTCACTCTTGCTCCATTTGTTTCCAATGCACTAGGTAGTAAGATGAAAGTCACTGAAAAGGTTAGCCAGCTGTAGGACTCGAACCCACATCTTCTGGATTGCCGGTCCAGGGCTCTACCAATTGAGCTAAGCTAACACGCCTTCTCGGCGACTTCCAGGGTGCGTCATCTGAAGGGACAAACCACTCACTCTCTCTCACTCATCCTCCTTTCACTCTTACATTTTTGCTCACTCATACACACATTCGTACGACAGGGATCGACGCAAGCGGCAACTGTTGAACAATCATGCACTAGGTAGTGTTTTCTTTTTTTTTTCTTTTTTTTCTTGTGTTGCATTTGAGTAAATCTACAATGTGCTTCCTGATTCTGGCAAGAAAATGTTACGATAACTTTGCAAATTTCCGAGTTCAATTAATGGAATCGAATTTCTCTTAATTAAATTTTGCTACAATTTACATGGGGTATGTTGCAAAAGTTGCAGAGAGTCGTATATTTTTCTGTAGCATATTTTTTTATTACAATTTCTTACGCGGTTATTGAAACACCCTTGGCACCAAATTGGAAACTGAAGGACAGCTGATTCCATAGGTGACTTGTAATGGAAGATGTGCTCCCTTGCTGACCACAATATCCACCACAAAGAAAACATAAGATGGCCTTTTTACATGATACTCGTTCCTGTAGCTCTGAAGCTAAAAGAACACCGACTGGAAAGACTAGGGCAACAAAAAGTAGGTTGCACCCACTGATGTGACATTATTTCCTGAAGCAAAACTTCTTCACGAGTGGGCTAAAAGTAAAATTTTTATTGATGCATGAGGTAATACGAAGACAAACTGGTATGAATTACAGCTCAACTGTAGTCATATGCACCTAGTACTTCACTTGGCAGTGTGCAGTTCAAGAATGAATTGAGAAAAAGAAAAAGATGGGAAGTTCCTTTTCTTTCTCGCTGTGAATTTGTCTACCTTTTTTTTTTTATACATATATGTTTGACTAGGCGATGCCTGGTGCTACACAGTCAGTGCCTTTCTCTCTATTAATTGGTGGTGCTATATGAAACAACCTACTATACTAGATTAAGACAAATATAGTAAAATAGTTGTAGAGAAAGCTGGGTGAGGTGACTACATAGCATGGTGCATGCGAAGCACGTAATGAAGGACATGGAATACAAAACACCTGTCATGTCACTTATTGTTCGGTATTCCGTGTCCTTCTTTCGCACTTCGTATACACAATGATAGTAAAATATATTAGTATGATTAGTATCACACTGTGCTGTAATATTCTTCTTGAGCTCATCTTGTTCTGAACGAGAAACGAGTCCAGGGAAATGAAGAAATGCTAAGACATACTTGTCCACATAGTGCATGATTTTAGGATTACAGCTGCTTAATGCTAGAAACAATAACTAATGGCATATGGCAATACAATATGCAGCAATGAAACATGTGGCAGCTATTTCTTGGTGAAGTTAGTCAAGAAAATGCATATGTACAGGGGTCTTCACCACAAAAGTTTGCCAGATCCCTCATGCAGCAGTTTCAGTTTCTTTTCCAGCTGGAGCATAGGTCTTTGCTTTCCTCTCTTGGAATTTACTGAAACTCAAAACAAGAATGCTATGTTACCACATTAGGAACTGAAAGTCAATAATACATACAGTATATACATTATTTGTATGGGTTTAAATGTAACACTGGATACAAATATGTACATATAGTAGGTTATTCCTAGTCAAATTATTTAAATTCAGTGTACAAGTACAGTATTCTTTAGGTAAATCAACACTATGGCCAAACATACAGAGAAAACTGTTCATTATAAAACTGGGACCTTTGTACACAATCATGTGTGATAATGTCAGGATCTCCAGCTGTGATACCATATACTGTAGGGGACACGACTGTCTAAAATCAGCACTCTGTGGTTTATCTCATCTCAAATCTCCAGGTGTTGCAAGACTATTTCTTTCGAGTAATAAACATGTGCAGCACATGGTCCACCTTCAAATATGTACAATATTGGCACAACACTTTCAAGCACAACAGAGGTAATATGGGACGGTGAAGTATTGACAAGTGATTTTAGCTAACAGTGTCCCCAACAGTACAAAGAATGGCTGTCTAACTGAACATATTTGCATTCTTTTCAAGTGATACTTTGGTAAACCAAACTTTTTTAAACTATAATGCTAAATCTACATAGTCCTACACACTCCAAAACCATAATATGATTGTGGTGTGGGAGCCAAAAGAACGCAAGCTACCACAACGAATGCCGGAAGGAAACTGATTTATTTCGTGGCATGAGCCACCGATGGAAAGCGGGGGCGTGGCGCGAGCCTAGTCATCGTCGTCCACTACAGGGCCCCCCCGCCAGACTCCGTGAGGAGCGATCGGCCCAGGAGACTCGCTTCTTCGGGGCGGTGGACGAGTCGGGGGCATGATGGGTCGGCAAAGGGGACGGTGCAAGGGCAGAGAGGGGAAATGAGGACAGCGGTGGTTCGGTGAAGGCGGGCTTCAACCTGTCCACGCTTACAGAGTCCGGCTTCCCGTTGACGCTGATCTTGAAAAACTTGTCGGCTCGCTGTAAGACGGGGTGAGGGCCAGAATATGGCTGCTGAAGGGGCCTTCGAACGGCGTCCCGCCGGAGGAAGACGTGAGACGCTGTTGAAAGGAGCTGCGGTAGAAACGGCTGTCGGGATGGACTCGCACGGGTGGGAGTGGGCCGAACGTCGTGAAAAATACGCTGGAGGTTTTCTAGGTAGGAGCTGTGGCTGATGGTAGAGGGTTCGGAGTGGCAGAAGAAATCGGTTGGGAGCCGTAGCGCAGTACCGTAGACAAGCTCGGCAGAGCTACAACCGATGTCAGTCTTCAGGGTGGTACGAATGCCGAGCAGGACGACGGGAAGCAGTGATGCCCAGCGGGTCGGATTTTCGTGCGCCATGAGGGCGGCTTTCAGCTGTCGATGGAACCTTTCTACCAGGCCGTTTGATGAGGGATGGTATGATGTTGTGCGAATGCGTGTCGTTCCCAAAAGGTCCAGAAAGGCGGCGAAAAGTCTGGCCTCAAATTGAGGACCCCGGTCAGTGGTGACACGTGAGGGCACTCCAAACCGTACGACCCAGGTGGAGAAGAAGGCGTCTGCCACGGTGGGTGCTGTGGAATCAGGGATGGGTACGGCTTCCGGCCAGCGGGTAAAACGGTCGACGGCTGTCAAAATGTACCGGTGGCCGGAAGATGGCGGTAATGGGCCTACAAGGTCAAGGTGGACGTGATCGAAACGTGCGTCAGGGAGAGCAAAGCGGCCAAGCGGGGCGGACGTATGGCGGGAGATCTTGGAACGCTGGCAGGAGGAACAGGAACCAACCCAGGCGCGAATATCAGCGTTCATCTTGGGCCATATGAAGCGGGACCCAATAAGGCGTTGTGTGCCTCGTACTCCTGGGTGCGAGAGTCCGTGATGAAGGTCAAAAACTGACCGACGGTAAGGCTGAGGGACATAGGGCCTGGAAGGAACTGTGGTTGTGTCACAGCAAAGGCGGAGGTCTGAACCGGGAACGGGAAGGTCTTCAAGATGAAGGGAAGTGGACGATCGGCGTAAGGCTTCAAGGTCAGGATCGCTAAGCTGAGCACGCGCTAGAGCTTCAGGAGAGAGGGGTTCGACTGCAGCAATGCGGCTAAGGGCGTCGGCAGGGCAGTTCGCCGATGCGGAGACATGCTCAACGCGGGTAGTGAATTCTGCCAGGAAAGCTAAATGCCGAATCTCACGAGGGGAGTACTTGCTGCTGGCCGAGCGAAAAGCGTATGTCAAGGGCTTGTGATCGGTGAGTATGGTGAATTCTCTGCCGTCCAAAAAGTAGCGGAAATGCTTGACGGAGAGGTACGCAGCAAGGAGTTCTCGGCCAAAGGTGCTATAGCGGGCTTCCGTTGGCTTGAGTGCCTTGGAAAAGAACGCCAGAGGATGCCAAGTGTCACTGGACTTCTGCTGCAGCACTGCTCCGACTGCGGTAGAGGAGGCATCGACCATCAGAACGGTTGGTGCATTTGGGCTCGGGTGGTGCAACAGAGTGGCGGAAGAAAGGAGCGACTTGATAGCACTGAAGGCGTCGGAAGCGGCATCCGACCAAACCAGGGAATATGCGCGACTGGCAGGACCGGAGCCGGTGACATGTTGGTTGCTGCGTCGACGTGATGTTTCAGATTGGTGCAGGAGCTCTTCGAGCGGACGTAGAGTGTGGGCACAGTGGGGTAGAAACCGTCGGTAAAAATTGACGAGGCCTAAAAAACGGCGCAACTGGCGAACAGACTGGGGCTGTGGGAAGTTCACGATGGCAGCGACTTTTTGCGGGAGCGGTGCGATACCCTCCGAGGACACGCGATGGCCAAGAAATTCCAGCGACTGCGCTCCGAATTCGCATTTCGCAATATTGATGACGATTCCATGGTCGGCAAGGCGAGAGAAGAGGAGCTGAAGATGTTCGAGGTGCTGTTCAAGGCTCTCGCTTGCGACAAGGATGTCATCAATATATGCAAAGACGAAGGGCAAGCCCCGAGTGACGGTGTCGATGAAACGCTGGAAAGTCTGTGCCGCATTCCGGAGCCCAAAAGGCATGCGAATGAATTCAAAGAGCCCAAATGGGGTGGTGATTGCAGTCTTCGGGATGTCACATGGCGCTACAGGGATTTGATGATAGGCTTTAGTTAGGTCGATTTTCGAGAACATCTTCATGCCGTGCAGGTTAGCGGTAAAATCTTGGAGCCTAGGTAATGGGTAGCGGTCGGGCTTGGTGACTAGGTTGAGGGCGCGGTAGTCTCCGCACGGCCTCCAGTCTCCCGTCTTTTTAGGCACCATGTGGAGTGCTGAAGACCAACTGGCGGAGGATGGACGGGCGATACCGATGTCCAACATGTGCTGGAACTCCGCTTTGGCTATCTTCAGTTTCTCGGGTGATAGCTGGCGAGAACGGGAGAAAACCGGTGGGCCCGTGGTTTCAATGAAGTGAACAACATCGTGCTTGACCGATTTCGTCCAGTCAGGAGGTTGTGTGAGTGTGGGGAACTGGCGCAGGAGCTCCGAGATTGGCAACGAAGTTGGTGGAAGGGAAGTTCCACTGACGCCAGCAGCAAGGTGGGGAGCGGCAGGGAATGCGTGGGCCGATAGCCTGGTCTGGGTATCGACCAGAAGGCGTCGTGAGACATCTACGGAGAGTGCGAAATGGTGCAAAAAGTCTGCTCCGAGTATAGCGTGAGAGACGGCGGCAACGCGAAACACCCAAGGAAACACTTTTCGCAGGCCAAGATTAAGGGTGAGCAGCTTCTCATGGTAGACTGGTATGGCGCTGTTGTTCACAGCCATAAGGTGATAGATTGCGTTTCCGCGCCGGTCGCTCGATGAGGCAGGTAGAACGCTGACGGCAGCTCCAGTGTCCACGAGGAAACGAGTCTTGCTGGAGCGGTCCACAACAAAGAAAAGGCGACTTGTGGCGGGAGAAGGGAAAGCGGTGGTCGCCGTCATCGGTTCCCGGGGGCGTTTCCCGACCAACCACATGGATGCGTGCATCGCATGGCGGCCTGACCGAAGCGTTCGTGGTACCAGCAGGGTGGTGGGTTCTGGTTATCAGCTGGAGAAACGCTGCGGTGGGAGTAACGCCGTGGGGAACGGCGGAATCTTCGGAATCTGCCAGAACGACTTGGGGAGCGGCTGCGGTTGTCACGGAACTGGAGTGCGGCGACTGTGTCGGAGAGGCGGTTAATGTCCGCGCGCATAGACGAAAGCTCCTCGGCGAATGTAGACGGGGCCGCTGAAACCGGTGGCTGGCAGCGGGGGTTGGGAAGGCGACAGGACTCGGAAACGGCTGCAATGGGAGTGCTCGGGCTTGCTACTTCCGTCACCTTGTCAGCCAGTTGTGCGAGCTGGGCCAGAGGTAAGGCAGTGGCTGTAGCGAGGACCATTTGCACTGAGGATGGGAGCCTCGACAGAAACAGTTCGCGAAGCAGATCGTCGTCAAGAGAAGCAGCTCTGTCGGCCAATAGGACTTGCATGGCGCGGAGTAGCTGGGAGGGCCTTCGGTCCCCCAGTTCTTCGGAGTGCAAAAGCTGTTGGAGGCGCGTTCGCTCAGAAATGGTGGTGCGCTGGAGGATTGAGCTCTTCAGATGGTCGTAGGGATTCTGCGCCGGAGGGTTGGCAATGATGTCGGCGACATCCATGGCGATCTCGGGGGGAAGGGAGGCGAGGAGATGACGGTACCTGGTTATCTGGGATGTTATACCAGCAAGGAGAAATTGTGCCTCGACTTGCTGGAACCAGATGAACGGGCTGCGAGACCAAAACGGTGGTAAGCGTATGCCGACATGAGCCACGCCCGGTTGAAGAGGGGTTGTAGCCGGGGTCTGTGGGGAAGGCTCGTCTCCAGAGTGCATTGTTGAAGGGCGAAGCTACGTTCGGGTCACCAGAATTGTGGGAGCCAAAAGAACGCAAGCTACCACAACGAATGCCGGAAGGAAACTGATTTATTTCGTGGCATGAGCCACCGATGGAAAGCGGGGGCGTGGCGCGAGCCTAGTCATCGTCGTCCACTACAGTGGTAACAACAGCCAATACCACAGCAGAAAGGATTCCTTGCTGACAGGGGATGTTGCATTTCTTCAGGCTTTTAGCATGCCTTATGTGTGTTACGAAATACTCTTTCCTACAAATAGGAAGTTACTCCCGCAGTGCATTATTTTGCTGTCTTCGATAAGCTGTATTCCAAAACGATGCTAACATCATACAACAGTTGCAGGTCACATGTGGGGAAGAAAGCTCGCATCAAATGTTCACCTGCTGAATAGATCCTACCGACTTATGAATATTGTCTGTGCACATTTCACACATACTCATCAACTCTTTATTGGGGCCTTGTCTGGCTTTTGGAAAAGCACACAATTTATTCCTCCTTCAAAACAAGCACTCCCATATTGTCCCTTAAACAGGAAGATTCCAATTTGATCATAATGTGCTGCCTGCAATCTCAAGAATATACAAGCTTGGAAAGATGTCTGCACACTGCTTCCACAGGAGAAACGATGGCAGAAGTGGAACAAATGTTACCATGCAGATCGGTTAATTGAAAGTTAGTTATTCTTGCATAATGTAAAACCCCGAGACTAGGGAACATTAGGGTTTTACATTACACATCAACTTCACCAACTCGCTTGCTTCTTAGCCATCTTTTCATAGTTATTCTCATTCTAACTAACATAACAGACAGTTTCAGAGCAATTATGCATTTTTTTTTGTCTGACATGATATTTAGTGGCAAATTGCTGACCTTTCTAAAGATACTTACTCTCCATTTGAGCCAGTGTAATGGGATCTCTGGTGCCGATTTCTTCGGCAGAAGCAGAATACCAGAAGACAAAGGAGAATAAGGATAGGCAAGAGGATTCCCAAAGTGATGCCAGCAATCTTTCTTGCATATGCTGCATTGCCTAGAAAAGACAGGAAATACGACATACTATACTTTGGTCAGGACATGCGAATGAATATTATCAACTATTACTTCCTGTTGCCTGCCATCTGTCGGGCATTTGACAGAATATATATTGGAGGGAAAGAGAAAGCACCTGGATGCACTTTTTTTTTTGTAAATGTGTTGCAGCTTACATATATTGTATCACATACAGAGTCTATGGTACAGCTTAATTTTTTTTATTATTTCTGAGTGCATGAAAGTGTTGCATTTGGAGTACTCATGAGGGAGTGCCTCCAAATCTCGATGGTGCACAAAAAAGTAATGCCCTATGCAAGTAGGTCAGCTGTTTGTACAGCTCCCTAGTTTCCTTTGTGGGCCCTGTGTTGGCCAGCTTGGGCAACTTTGCCGGGTGTGTGTCGAAAAGACGGAAGAAAGTGCTCCTGCAAGGAGGCGGAGCCTCACGAGGGAAGGAGAAAAAGGACGATGAAGCAGAGGCAAGAGCGTGCTCAGCGGTGGCCAGTTCAGTGGCGCCGGGGCAGCGAAGAAGACTGGAAGCTTGGAGCTCCCGGAACAGGACGCTGACAGAAGGCTCCGGCGCTTCACGGACTTGAACGTGTGAGAGGTTACACTGGTGTATACCAGGTTGGGTATGTATTTAGACTATTAAACCTTTGGTTTGGGGACTACAGTCCTGTGTGTGTTTGGTCTCCTCTTCCTCTCGTTCTCACTGGCATGGCTCTTGGAACCCAAAGTGGGAAAGCAATTCCCACACCTTCTCTTCTCCACTCCCCATCAGTGACCTTATTGGTCCCCCTCCCAATAAGGGTGTATGAGCTCACGGTGAGGCACATGTGGTTTCTCCTGTGGAACTATGCGGAGAACCATGCCGGTATACGAACACTCCTTATTGCTTCCTTGTGAGTAGACAGACTGTTTCTCCAAGCTTTACCCTCTCTAATGCACAGACAAACTGTTGTGGTATATTAGGCTACAAGCTTTCCTGATAAATGTGCCTCAACTCCTGTTCGGTATTGCATGTTTGCAAGGACGCAATGTGCTTGGGTAAGCACCAATATACCAGCAATATGCACCCTCTGTTGCTAGTATCCTTACTAACTGTAGTATTTTTTTAGTCTAAAAAACTAAACACTTCTTGCGGAACCCGTACTTCCACCGGAGCACAATTTTTTATTGTAATGAGTAGAGCACGGATTTTCATGCAAATGCATGTTTCTTTCTTGATATGGTTTCGTATCTAGACGATGAAAAACGCTTTTGGTCTTGGTTTGGGACCAATCAGAGGGGTTCTATGGTGCATATAAACGCATGTTTTGCACATTGTGGCATATTTCTCATGAAAATGCGTGAAAAATGCATATTTGGCCATTTTTTAAGTTGCAAGAGCATATTTGTTTTTCATGGATGGTTCTGCTTGTTTTAGTTGAGCCACTAGTTGGTAGCGTGTCTGCCAACTTATTTCAAGGTTGCAGGTTCAATCGCGGCCAAGGGCACCACCAGCTTGGTGCCAGGGTACATGTTGCTTAGATATGCCAGCGTTCATGAGGATCGTTAAACAGAGTGTGCCGTGCGCAGAGATCTCGTCGCACGTTACAGAAGCCTCCGGTGAGAAAATTAACCCACAGACCGACAACTGTGGCATCACTCATAATCATAGTAATAGACCTCTACCTGTTTGTAAACAAATGACGTCATAATGTTCGACAGCGCCACGAGTTTGGTAGAGTTGAACTACGTTCAAAGCTAGTGGCGAACAAGATCACGTCCGAAAGCCACGGTCCTGAGGAGATTACGATGGTCTCTGAAAGGAACGCGACCTTCAGTCCTACTCTTCTTTCAGCGAACAATTGCCCATTCTTAGAACCCAGCTCTCCCCTTATGATCTGTTTTGGTTTCGGTCTGTCTACCAACGTCATGATGACGTTTGTCGGGTAGAGGTTTATTGCACAAAGTGCAGCTACAAATTGACAGTTGTCAATTTGGGGCCACTGAGTTTTCAGTCCTGCCACTTTCTGAAAGGTCTGGTGTAACTGCCGAACATGACTCCAGGAGCCATGATATAATCTTGTAGTGACTCCTCCACCTTGTGAGAACTCTTGTATCTTGCATCTTGTATTCTTGAAACAGCCGCGACGGGACATCCTGTGGATATACGGCCAGGGACGTCCATCTATCGTTCATCTACAGACATCCATTTCCAGAACATTGTGATCTGTTTCAGACGTCTGCATGAGAAAGTGTTCTGTGCGTAATTCACCGTACTTATTGACATGTTAGAAAATACTGCTGACTTGAAACAGAATATTACATAATAGACTAGCGAAATTTGCAACACTGAATCGTATGCCGCCCACGTTTCCTCCGCGTTCCAGAACATATCCCAAGTCAGACATATAGAAGAGACTCCAGATGGAGTCGCATTAAGATATCCACAGGACGTCCACGCAAGCTTTCAACGGGACATCTCGTGATTTCAGACGTGATGGGATCGTGAGGGTATCCTCGGGACATTCTGTTGTCTGGGTTGGCTGCTTATGGCATACGTGTTGCTTATGCAATAACCAACAATGTCGCAAGTTGAAATGCATTCATTCATGATCTCCATTCGTGAATTGTGCCAAAAGGGCTATATGCTCAGTTCCATTAAACTGTTGAACCTTCTACATCGGTCAAACTAAGAGATGTGTAAATAACCACTTAAGAGAACATTCAGAACAATGTTTCCAACAATTCACCAACTTCTGAGCAGTTCCAACTATTAGATAACTGTTATTACCACCTTCTTGCTGCCCCTAATCTAATCATTGTGACACGATGGCAATGTGAATGATGAGCGACATCAAACACTGATTCACGAACTATGTACCACGTTAAAGCTCGTTAAATTCATGCTTGCAATATTTGTCATCAGTCACCAGTGCTGTGTGCAAACATTGAAAATAGAAAGTGAATACAAGCAACACAGCATTTCCTTCAGGTGCTACTGGGCTTGAATGTGGTTGGCAGGCGAAAAATGTCGGTTGCTGTGGCAAGGATTCGTGATCGAGCTGTGATGTCTTACGTGCAGTCTGTTTTGAGGCCCTAACGATGACGAAGTGTAATAAGACTTACTGATGCAGGTGACATCGACACCCCACGACCACAGTCCATACTCCTTGCACTGTCGTACTTCATGTCCCACCAGCCTGTAGCCGTCGTTGCAGGAGAACCTCACTGTGCGACCCACAAAGTTCCGAATCTCACTTTTTCTGCCGTTGGCTGGCTTGTCGATGGCAGGACAGCGAATCACTGCATAGTGAAAAAATGATGATGATTATAAAACGCCAGAGAGAGGATGGGGCTCTGGCTGAGATCAATTGGTAAACTCGAATAAAAATAGTCTAGGGATCACGAGACTCGGAGAAATATGTGCTCCTATCTGTGTCCATTGCAAATTTTGTGCGTAGATTGGGTACTTCCTTCCATTTCAAACTAGATGCAGGAATCTAGTTTGTAGCAGGCCGCTGCTCGATAGAAGTTTATTCCAGTTCTACAAGAAGGGCAAAGCTATTGTCTCCGTCATCCTGCTCACACTACTATGGAATACTTGGTGCTGCGAGTGTTGACGTGCCTTCTCCATCTGATACTGCAAACAATATGATTTTTCCCCCTTCAAGCTCGCAACACTGAGGTCTTATAAGCAAATATGGGCTGTACTTATGGAATACATTCCTAATTTCTGTTACTGCACCCTGATCTTCGACTTTTGTCCTGTCTGAAGCAACCCCTATCGGAGAATGCATACATATCCTCTGAAAGCTCCCTCTCAGTTTTGAAAGTTTTGAGATCTCATTGAAAATCGGGGTTAGAAAGCAACAAATAACCATCGTTTCTACTGTGTTATTGTCAGAGTAGTCTTAATCTCATCTCTAGGGCCCAGATTTTTGGGCACTAAAGAGGCACCAATAGGCAGGCACTTAAGCCCCCAAAAGCACCAAAATAGGCAGTAAAAAGAGATAATAGGCACATTCTCCTGAGGATGTACATGGAGTTTCTTGTAAAGCTTTTCACGACATGCGATGCTGGTGCTTGCACTCGTTATAATAATATGATACTAAGCAAGCTTCAACTCCTTATACAAGAATAGTACTTCAATGCATGGGGTCAAACCCCAGAACGGCACCACAATCTTTTACACTGGTATTTTAGCCGCTCATTGTCCTGTAAGTACACTATAACAAATCATGTTTTCAGTATCCCAGCCAGCCTTGAAGTTTTGGAAACGTCAAGAAAGGCTGTGTGTCTTGATCCCTTTTTCTGTATGAATATCTTCTAGCTAACCAAAGTGCAGAAACCAAAGTGCCTCCAGCTACCAGAATGAAAGCAACCTACGGTCGTGAATAAAAATAAGAAAATATACAATTGCGCACAAAGCTAATATGGCATAGTTGCACGACACCTCTACATGATCTACCATGGTCATCGGAGACCAAGATCAAACCTTGCTGCACGAGGAGCATATAGCGTGTCGCACGAGAAATTGGACATAGTTAGCACTGTCGCTCTTAGTTTTTGCGTCTAAATATATATGACAAGTGTAATGAGGGCCTGGCAAGGTTAAAAAAAGGCAATTATGCAGTGAGATAGTGAAAAAGGCAGGCAAACTGGAAAATGTCACGTTTAGGCACTTTTAGGCATTTATAGACAAATGCCTAAAGATCCTTGCCCTACTCATCTCCATTTCTTCCCTTTTCCACTTCTTCACGTTGTAGGCCCAAATTAAAGTACTTTTTCATGCCAACAGTGTGTCTGCAGATAACAAACAAGTCCAAGAAATCATCAAAACCCCTAAAAATTGTTAGTTTCTTACCATCCATATGCTGTCGAAAGCAAGAGTTTGTCTCCGTAGCAACCTATAGGATTGTAGTAATTTTCTTTTCTATCCTACTTTCTGACTATTGCTGTCTATTAATTATCTAACAGCTGCCAGAGGCTTAGCTTGCCATAGTGTTGCAGTTAGTGCTACCACATGAACTACTAGTGCAGTTGAATTTCCAGCATATTGCACTTGCCTATGCTTATTTCCACATCGTAGGCACGATAACATGCCATTAATGGCAATTTACCCTGCCAAAAAATATGCATCATCAAGATGGACATTTATCTATATGTTTATATATATTTGGAGGTTACTCAGAGGCTGTCTTTTGAGACTGTCTCTTTTCCTGTACATCTGCAGTCTGATGACCATTTAATCTTCATAATGAGAGTACAAAAAGAGTGTGTTGGCAAAATGAATGCACGGTTAAAGGGACTATCGCATCCATCCCGGTCGATTCCGAAACTGTAGTGCCTTTTTACTCCGCGTTCATCACTGATAATAACGCCGAAAACCCGACGCGACTTGGCAGCGTCGTTCCTGTGTGGTTTGATATAAAACTTGGCAAGAGCAGACGACGCATTCCTGGATTCCCTCTCTGGAAAGGTCACACGGACGAGGCCAATCACTGCGCACCCTTTGACATGGAGAATACCAATCACGGAGCAGCCGGAGGGACCTTGGTAGCCTTGGCAACCGACCGACAGGCGGGCGGGCGAGGCGGAATGCTAGGGGACGGCGTCTTCTCTGTTACCGGCTCGCGGAATGTTGTTTCTGGTTAACTTTGAACGTGTTCGTACAGCAAGGAGCGTAACGCCGTGTTTCACGTAACATGGTTACGTCTGCACTCATACTGGTAAGCGAAAGTCAGCGTATTTACCGAGGACTTTTCACTCAGTATATTGCGATGCGAACGACAAGCAGACGATCTCGGAGACAATCGCCTGCGCTGCGCTCCAATTCGTGCGCCTGGCTTACGTCATCGTCGTGGCTGCAGATGGAATGCGGATCTTTAAAACTCGTTTACTTAATATGTAAGCTGTTTTCGGAAGAGAAATTTGGCAAAGTTGACTCTGAAGTGGTGAAGAACATTACCCTTTCGGTATCGTACATACGTTCCCGGATGCGATAGTCCCTTTAAGGAACGCGGAGAAGACACAGACGGACGGACAGAAGACAGTGTCTGTGTCGTTTGTCCATCTGTGTTCCTTAACCATGCATGTAAGAATATGCAAGTGCACCGTTCCCTTAAATTAGGAGCAGAATGAGGCCCGTGCGCCATTGGCTTCCTTCTTTAACAGTCTCCAGTGGCACCCTACAATGTATTCATTTACTTCTGATGATGATGTTATTTTATATCTGTGTTTCTCCCACTGGTTTCCAGGTTTCAGTATGGTTTTCAGCTCAGAGTAGAGGTTATGTGCCGAGTAGAGTTACATGCAGAGAAAGTGGCCAACATCGTTCTTCTAACAAAGTCGAATGAAAAATAATTTGTACCTTCTTCTTTTATTAGCTTTGCCACACTGTGTGCTTCAGCCTCATTGGCTTTTGTTGTTGCTGCAAACTTGCGGTCACCAGTGATGATGAAGTCGTAAATGCATGATTTAGATGATGAACATGTCTGGAAAAGGCAATATGTTACTAAAAGAGCTGCTGTCGAAGAGTGTCACTGTCTTCTGAAAAGGGACAGCAAGGCTCACCAGATCTGATCCTGACACATATTTTCTTTTTATCAGTGTCGCAATTTACGCCAATCGTGATCTCGATAGAGAGCATTCTGTCAAACTATATGAAGAATTTGTTTGCAATACCCCAAGAAAATTATCAGAAATGCAAATATAGCGTGCAATGGGCATGGGTAATACTATCCCCTATCAACAGTGTGTAGAGAAGATGTTCAATAACTGCATCGCCAGCTGTGCTAAACTTGTGCTAAAATGATGAGAGGGTTTCAATACACTGTGCACTGTGTGTGACACTCGTTCAGTGCAAATTCCACTGCATGTACTTTTCTGTGAATTGCTTGCCCGAGTGAAATTGAAATGAGGTGTTCTTATAGATACTGTTCCTCATACTGGTTTTTGACGTTTCTCATTCAGCAAGCTCTTCTCTCAAATCGTGATGCCCATGCGTCAAATCCAAGTGTTGTGGGCTGATGTGTAGCTGAGGATTCAGAAATGAGTAATTTTGTTCCCAACCCCAGTGCCTCAAGTAGGAAAATATTGCCGGTTTGCTACAGTTCCACCTTAACAATTTTGCACTACATAGGAGATTAATGCAAGTAGCAGGACCTCTCGAGCCTGAAAATATTTAAATGCAGCCAGGTTGAAGCGAAATTTGTTTCAGGGAATGTCCATGTAATATTTTAATGCTAATATGTCGAGACCTGCAGGATTACTCTCTACTTAAGAACTCGGAATTTGCAGTAATGGATTTTTGATATTTTTCATATGGAAGGTACCTGGGTGATTAATTTCTTCCTTTCAGCCTTTTTGTGTCCCATTAGAAATATTGCTGTTGTGTGCAAGTTCATATTAACTGCTCGTTCTGATAGAACGAAACATTTATTCAAAATTCAACCCATAGGTATGCACCAAACATAGTAGAGGGTGATAGGTGATGCAGTCCAGCTTTCGATGTCAGTTCACTTAGACTTACGTCTGCGATGTCTTGTGGACGGAAGCTGAAGTTTTGTGGTATGGCTGGAGGGTCTCCTAAATTGGGCCTGAAACCCTGGTCATCGTAATGCCCGAACAAGTAACCCGTTGCTTTATGATTGAAGAGTGCATCGTTTTCTGATAGCCTCCCTGAAATAGCACACAACAGTAACAGATGAGCAGAAAAGGGTCAACGTTATGCTGTTAATGCATAACTTCTGTTAAAATATGCACACTATTTGCAAAGGGGGTTGTAACACCTTGACATTGGTGGTTAACTTTGTGATGTTTACATTATTTGTACTGAAGGCCAGAATAATTGACAGAAAATAATTATTGTCAACCTTATCGAGTTAACTTGGGCATCGCCTACCAGCCAGCAATGAAGTGAAAAGAGTGACGCCCTTAGCCATCGTTATTGGTTCCCATAAGTTCATTTCCCAACATGGTTTCCCACAGGAGCAGGCAGAGTAACTGGATGCATTCACAGGTGCAGTTTTCTCCCTTTACAGTAAAAGTTGGATTGCATGCTAACATCGGTGCCATCTTTACACATGTATTCAGTAGAGCTTGTGAAGTGTCAACGTCTGCTTAATATAATACAAGAACAACAACTTTATTTTGATGATGATGATGACTCCCTAGGGAGTTTCAGCACCACAGGCAACACTCTTGCTCGTGGTATTATAACGATGTAACAAGTGGACTGAAGTGGGGTAGTTAGTGGAAGTACATACTGAAATAATGAACTGAAGCACAAAAATACGGTACACGTAGGTTGAAGACAATAATTGACAGACACAACTGCAGACTCGAAACTATCGTGAGTTTACTGTGACCAAGACAAATATAAATTATTGGGCCCTTTGTATTGTATACATTTGCTCTCCAGAGGAACGCTGTAGTAGGAGCGGACAAAGCCTAGCTCCTAGGGAACGCGCTTGTGTCGTGGGAATTTCAAACTGTATGGGTTATAATGATTTATAATGCCGATAATAAGTTATACCGCTCAAGCTGGTGAGATGTGAAGCAGCGATTCTGAAAATGAAGGAATGTGCTCCCTGTTGAAACAAATATATCTGCAAATTGATGCTTGGAGAGTGAACTATCCTGTCAAGTGGGTTACACTTGAGTGTCTGGAGAGCACCCTGTTGAAGACATTGGTTTGCAGAGTCATTTCGTTGTGTCGTAGCTTTGCATGAGAAGCAACAACCGTTTCTACATACTTACAGAGGTTAGCAAAACTGTCATATATTTGCTGAGAGGATGCTGAGATTGACACGTATGAAGTGCTTCCAGGAGGCATGAAGTCGTTTTCCTTCTTCTTGTCCCAGAATCCTAGCAGTCCATGCGTAACATTCTGCAGAGAAAGGACGGTTATCATTGTTCCCTTCGCAGTAGCTGATAATTGCTTACGAAAAATTCCACAGGGAGGAAGACGTTGAGCATGAGTTGATCGTTGTTCACCATGACTTCGACTCCGGCACCAGAGTCAAACATAGCCACAATTTTTGACATGTTGTAGTATCCAGTGGGCTGGTAAATTGTCACACCTATGCATGAAATCAGAATCAGTACTAATCGCTCTGCTGCAACTTCTATGGCAGATGTGCACATGAACTTTGCCAGATTTTTATTTATTTTTGACGTACACGTGAGAAGTCCAGCAACATTCAGTAGAAGACCGTCATGAATGGCTAATTGGAAAAACCACAGAAATTTCATTCACCAAGTCCTCGTGGTGTTGTCATAACCTTCTCTCTCCCTCCCCTGCTGCCCCCAGGCTTATGCAACTGACCTGCGTATCTCCGTGGCACAGCGTACAAATTTAGGCCGATATAACTGTATATTTTATGTCACCATAAGCGTAAAGTCCATGACTTTTCAGCCTACTGTGTTTGCTAGATTGTGGTTTAAAATATCTGACCCTTCGCTTACTTTACAAAATGTTCATACTGCAGAATTTGAAGTGCGCCTTGTTAACAGTACCGCAGCCGCTACACAAACTACATCTACTACATCTACCACCACCACCACCAATGTGAAGGTCTGGATTTGGAAGCCACATCTAACAGTCTGACATAAAGACAGTGCTGTTTGTTCCAGGGGTACAACCAATGCCCCATCACTATACATCGTGACCATTGGCCTCCTTTAGCATTGTGGCCAAACATAGTGCATGCAGAATGCATTCGCCGATACATGCATACGGGAATTGCGGAGGACATACGACAAGCACTTGTCCGTGAGGAACTGATATCTCCAAAGCGCGTGGGGAAGCGTTCTTTATGTGGTGTCTATGTCTTCGGACACCTCAACCAGTTTCAAGAAGCAAACAGAAGACTAGTTTCGTTGTCCAACGACAACCGATTATGAAGAGCCTCTTATCTTTGAAAGTTTTATAATATATAGTACCAACATCATGACGAGTGTGCGCTGCCCACGGTTCTTATGCTGGAAACATCTCCGCGAGTAGTTTTCTTAGCACGTGTCACTGTCATGGAATGTCTGTCATCAGCACGGTGGAAGGTACATTGAGCAGTAACTACACAGATCAGTCGGTAATCTTCCTATGGTGTGACATTCGTATCGCTGGACACAGCCTATCACACGACGCACCCATAGTCGCGAGGGGAGGTTGAGCAAATTGGGAAGGGTGGGCTCTGGTACGCAGATGGCCAAGAGGTGGTCAAGAGGGAAATGCTGGGGGACGGTGGCTCCGGCAACGCAATATTACACCAGAGATCTTGTTATAGTCCCGTTAGAACGAATTCTGCGTTGATAAGAACATAATTTTAAAGCGCTACAGAGACAAGGACGGAGAGAGGTACACAACACATAGGCGTTGTACAGAACACAACGCCTATGTGTTGTGTACCTGTCTCCGTCCTTGTCCTTGTAGCGCTTTAAAATTATGACCTCGTACCAACAGGCCCAGTTCTCCTCGTTCATAAGAAGTTATGTGCTGCTTGGAGGTTAAGCTATCATGAAGTAACACAAGCAGGGTTAACTGTTCAAGTGAGTTTTGGGGAATGTGTTTTTGCTAAAATTTACATTGTGAAAAAAACTTATTCTAAAGTCAATTCTAGTATGGTGCAATTTGAGAAAGGCAATCGAAATTGGTAGCTATAGCGACCTCCAAATAATAAGCTGGGAAATTAGAATTTTTGTAAAACAGTATTTTTTGTCATTCATTCTGGAATCTCAAACAGTCAAGAGAGAAACTGATGTTCTGAGGCTGGAACAACATAGAAGGGACAGATACAAACAAGCCTCAAAATGCCTAAGAAATCAACGATGAAAGATGAAAGTCACTGAAAAGGTTAGCCAGCTGTAGGGATCGAACCCCCATCTTCTGGATTAACGGTCCAGGGCCAATTGAGCTAAGCTAACACGCCTCTCCAGCGACTTTCGGGGTGCGTCATCTGAAGGGACGACAAACCAGCCACTCACTCTCACTCACATTCCTTTCACTCTTACATTTTTTGCTCACTCGTACACACATTCATACGACGGAAATCGACGCAAGCGGCACCTGTTGAACAAGAGAGAAACTGATGTTCTGAGGCTGGAACAACATAGAAGGGACAGATTGAGGCTTTGTTTGTATCAGTCCCTTCGACTATTCTCTAGAGAGCTGGCCTGAGTTTTTCCCTCTCCCTCGCGCGCCCCGCCCACCCGGAGCGCGCCAATGGGAGGACGCGTGGACGGTGTCGGCTGAGTGCCATCTGGGGGCAGAGGTTCGAACGTAGACGGGGACGTGCTTTTGGCGATGCTACGTCCACTGGGTCGTTCCATCCACCACGGCCCTGAGTTGGCCCGTGAGATGGCGCTGCTCTGTGTGAACCTAGGGACGCGCGTTCCTTGGGACTGCGAAAATGGTCGGCGATAAGTACTGAGTCATGATCCCATGTTTGTCCCTTTTTTTTTTTCGTGGAATGAATTGACGGATTTTAACGGCTCCTGTGTTCGCTTGTTTTTGCTTGTTTTAATAAACATTTCACGATCGGCGTCCTTGGGCGATGCCCGCGTTTGTTTGCTTGTTTTTGCTTTTAATAAACGTTTTATTATGGCTTGATTCATTACCTGAATATATCCGTGGCAAGTTTTCGGCGTCCTTGAGCGATGACCACGTTTGTTTGTTTTTGCTTTTAATGAACGTTTTATGATGGCTTGATTCAGTGCCTGTTAGGCGCGGACTTCGAATGGCGCGTTTGCGGCGTCCTTGGGCGATGCCCGCGTTTGTTTGTTTTATTAAATATATGGAACATGCGTTGTCAGAGTAATCTTGACAAGACGTCCGCGGAACCGTTGCGCCCGTGTTTGGGTGATAGTAGGGCGTTCTTTGGCGTGTGTGTGTGTGCCTTCCCTTTTATTGAGCATTTCATGCGATTCGTGTGCGATGCGCTGTGGACCGGGACACGGGCGGTGAGTGGTATACCCCGTTTTTGTTTCTTTGTCGTTTCGGCGGGACAATGCGTCACTATGGACTGTTTCCCTGCGCGTTTTTTGTTTTCTCTCTCTCTGTTTCATACTCCCTTTTTGTCTTCACTGCGTCATGCGACACGTGTTGTTACGAAAGGAATTTGATGAGATGCCATGCCCGTGCCGTTTTTGTGCGTATGTTTAGATAATGCCGACAGAAGACTCTTCCCCCTTTTACTGAACATGATGCCACACATGTTGCTACAGAAGGACTTTGACGAGACTCCCAGGCCGTTTTTGTGCGTATGTTTGGTAATGCTGTCTAATGACGAAAGAATACTACTTTTTTGGCGGTTTCTTTCATTAAACTTTTGATGGCACCGTACCGCTGTCAATCGACTGGGCGCGCATCATCTTTCTATGTGAAACCAGGAGACGCATGCAACTGACCACAGCAGGCTGCGAAATTAATGCAGATGACATTTGTTGCAAGGAACTGCATGGACAGGCTTTTGTTGGCGATGACAACAGTGGGTGGCAGTCATAAGGCAGAAACTCATAAGGCGGAATTATCAGAAGGCCAAAAATCAAAAGGCCGAAAAATCAAAACACCGAACAATCATAAGGCCGAAAAGTTAGAAAACCGAATTACCGGAAGGCCGAAATATAAGGAACCCAGGATACGAAAACTTTTATTCCAACTGCGATAAAAGATTAGCTCTACAAATTAAGTAGGATAGACTTGTTGTGAATTAATACAGCAAATAAATTATTTCACCGAACTTCGCGTTAATAACGTACTTTCGATCACTTAAGGGAAAACAAAAAGGAAAAGTAGACATATGAACCACTGTGTTATTGTATGTGTTTATTTTGCACAAGGGCAATAAAATAAAATGAAAAATTACGAGCTATGCGGGATGCCATTTTCCATTCTCATCCCATTTTCAACAACGGCTTCAACCTCGGTCATTCCTAAAACCACTTCCCTATCATCAGCTCTGACTCAAACCCGCACCTAATTGTTCGGCCTTTCGATAAGTAGGGTGAGTAGCCGAGTGAATGACCTGGGACAACTGATGACTATTCTAGAAGAAATCATATACTGTGCTCCTGTGTCAGGGGACAAGCGTGGTCATTATACAGTTCTTGAAATAGAACGGTACAGAAAGTTGCAGGCGAAGCAAAAAGAAAAAAAAATCCTACAGATCTTGTCACAGATATCCTATGTAGGGGTAAATTCATTGGTCATTAACTGGGTTTATGACCCATAGTTAGTCATTTCTGTATAGCAAACAATTCAGACGGTTGCTTGTTCAAATCACGTTCGGGTCACCAAATGTAGAAAAACACCATCTCCTCTACAAGTCATTCACTGGTATTCGCCCACGAGGCACTTCCTTTTGGTAGTAAACATGCTGTAGATTTTTTTAGTCTATTTCTGAGCACCAAATGCTACGCATTCCAATTATTCGATTTCTGATACAAGAGTCATGAAACTTTTTTTTATAATCTTATGGCAAGAACAGCCCCATTCAGGGTCTTCTGTCTCTTTGGCCTTCTGATTTTCGGCCTTATGATTTTTCGGCCTTCTGGCAGTACGGCGTGATGATGTTTCGGCCTTTTGGCTTTGGGCCTTATGATAGTTCAACGTTATGATTTTTCGGCCTTCTGATAATTCGGCGTTATGATTTTCGGTCTTCTGATAGGCTTCCGACAACAGTACATGTGGTCGAGGGCGGTCCTCTGAAACCCGTGCCGTAGTGCCTCGGTAGTGGAGTACACTGTTGTTTTTATATGTTGTAGCATGGACATTTGGTCGAAAGCCATTTGATCGAACGCCGTTTGATCGAAACGGCAGCGGTCGTTTGATCGATTTTTTTATTGGTTCGCTTGTAGCGTTGATGTAACAAAAAACAAGAAGAAAAACAAAAGAAGCGTCAGTCCAAGATGCTGTTATCCTAAGGAATATTTAACTCTGTGTAATACGCTTGCCCATAGACACATTCCTCATCCTAACCCACTTCTTCGCATCCAGAAAGCGGTCCAAGGGCCTGGGTTGTTCACCCTGTCCCATTCGACAACTTGATAGGTTTTTCCTCTCTGACAGATAGTGACTACATGTCTTTCACCCCTAGTCCCCCAACACTTTGTCAAATAATAATTGACGTCAATTGTCAAATAACAAACAACTTTGACAAATAAATAAATAAATGACATTCTTGAATGGTTTATTCGCGTCGAACGTGGACAAAATTTAACAATGTATTATTAATGTTGATAGTCAATAACTGACATTGTATAGGAGAAAGAACAGTTTTAGTTTATTTACTTTGCGCCTATGTGCAAGTGAATCTAAATTTGGTTCTTGCAACATACATGGAACCGAAGAGGTCCCTCGAAACCCTGACAATATAAGCCGGGGAGCTAATCTTTGTACTTTGTCTACTTTTTCCTTCTTCTTCTTTTTCATTTTTTTTATTGCGTGCATGTGTAGGGATCCCAGACTGCAGATGCATACTCTAACCAAGGTTGTACTAAGGTTTTATATGGCTGTTAATTTAATATCATTATTTTGTACCATGACGAAACTTCCTTCTTAGCATCCACAGACTTCGAGTGGCTTTCGCGCACATATGGCTATCCCATTTCAGATGGTTCCCTTTAAATTTGTCGCCAGCAATGAAAAGGGTGCCCAGAAGAGGCACAGACTATCGGCTGCTCGCAATCTGAGGCTATTTGCTTCAATATGTGTCCTACGGTTCGCCGGATTCTTCCGCATTGTTCTATTCAGCTGTGCTGTTCGTGAATGACAAAGGTCTGCAGATAACCAGAGGTCTCCCCTGTTTAGTTAAAAAAGAAAACAAAAACGAAGCAGAGGACACTGATTGCCTGCTTCCGTATGCTCGAGTCAAAAGTTACAGAAAAGAGGTGCTAAGGACACGCTGCGAGCTTTGAACTCCCTTCGAACAAATGTCTTTCGAACAAACGGCGTCGACCAACCGGCTTTCGATCAAACGGCGTTCGAACAAGTGGGCGGACACCGGAGTGTATATACGGAATGGCTCGATATGGATCACGCGTCGCATGCCGATATCCCGTAAGCCGAACCCCCCAACCGTTTTATAACCACCGGCTTAGTGCCGATATCACGATGTTGGAAATCAGTGCTTTGTCGGCGGATAAGTGAGTGACAGAGGACGAAGCATCAGAGATAAAACGTGAAATTCAATTCAGTTAACTTCCCCGCGGGCAAACAGCTTTGGGATCATGTATCAGCGTCAGCCACAGCTATGTGTAGGTTAGCACACTGCTAACGCATGTGCTTTGCTACATTCAGGATATGATTGCGCGATTGTTGCGAATATTTGTATTGTTGCGATTGCGAAGAACTGCAAAACACGCCTTCGCCAAGAACCTAAAGTGCTGATAAACTGATTCTAACATAACAACAACAATAATAACGTCTAAAATGCTAATACGCCAATTTTAACGTCTATAATACCCACACTATAATTCTAACATGACCTAACGTCTAAAATGCCAGCATCTAACATCTAAATCCACCTAACATCTAAACCTAACATCTAACATCTAAAATGGTGGCAAATTGATTCTAACGGTGAGCGGTTGTCCGACGGGCAGTTGTCTGGTGAGCAACTGTCCGGTGGCGTTCCATGAAACGGCGTTCGATGAAATGGGTGGACACCCGATATGCTTGCATTGCTTTTCTCAGTGCGCCGTGGTACGCAAGAGTCCTTAGGCAAATAGGCGCATCTCAAACTAACGAAATCATATAACAGACGTCAGTCCAGCGTCCTTACGGTCTAGCACGTACATCAAGTATACTCCAGCAAAGAGTATCGTTGTTGTCCGATTTGAGTGCCCAGTCGATTGACAGCGGTACGGTGCCACCCAAAGTTTAATGAAAGAAACCACCAAAAAAGTAGTCTTCTTTCGTCTAGCCAGCATTACCAAACATACGCACAAAAACGGCCTGGGCGTCTCGTCAAAGTCCTTCTGTAACAACATGTGTGGCATCATGTTCCGTAAAAGGGGGAAAAGAACCAGAGCCTTCTGTCGGCATTATCTAAACATACGCACAAAAACGGCACGGGCATGGCATCTCATCAAATTCCTTTCGTAACAACACGTGTCGCATGACGCAGTGAAGACAAAAAGGGAGTATGAAACAGAGAGAAAAAAAAACGCAGAGGGAAACAGTCCATAATGACGCATTGTCCCGCGAAACGACAAAGAAACAAAAACGGGGTATACCTCTCACCGCCCGTGTCAGGGTCCACAGCGCATCGCACACGAATCGCATGAAATGCTCAATAAAAGGGAAGGCACACACACACACGCCAAAGAACGGCCTACTATCACCCAAACACGGGCGCAATGATTCTGCGGACGTCTTATCAAGATCACTCTTACAACGCGTGTTCCATATATTTTATAAAACAACCAAACGCGGGCATCGCCCAAGGACGCCGCAAACGCGCCATTCGAAGTCCGCGCCTAACAGGCAATGAATCAAGCCATCGTAAAACGTTCATTAAAAGCAAAAACAAACGAACGAACAAAAAAACACGATCATCGCTCAAGGACACCGAAAACTTGCCATGGATATGTTCATAGTCCGCGCGCAACAACAGGTCATGAATCAAGCCATCATAAAACGTCCATTAAAAGCAAAATCAAACAAACAAACGCGGGCATCGCTCAAGGACGCCTATCATAAAACGTTTATTAAAAGCAAAAACAAGCCATCATAAAACGCTCATTAAAAGCAAAAACAAACAAACAAACGCGCGCATCGCTCAAGGACGCCGATCATGAAACGTTTATTAAAAGCAAAAACAAGCAACAGAAAAGAAGAAAAGAAAAAAGAGAGAGACAGAAATGGGATCATGACTCAGTACTTATCGCCAACCCTTCATTTTTCGCGGTCCCAAGGAACGCGCGTCCCTAGGTTCACACAGAGCAGCGCCATCTCACGGGCCAACTCAGGGCAGTGGTGGATGGAACGACCCAGTGGACGTAGCATCGCCAAAAGCACGTCCCCGTCTACGTTCGAACCTCTGCCCCCAGATGGCACACAGCAGACACCATCAACGCATCCTCCCATTGGCGCGCTCCGGGCGGGCGGGGCGCGAAAGGAATGTGAGTGAGAGTGAGTGGCTGGTTTGTCGTCCCTTGAGATGACGCACCCCGAAAGTCGCTGGAGAGGCGTGTTAGCTTAGCTCAATTGGTAGAGCCCTGGACCGGTAATCTAGAAGATGTGCGTTCGATCCCTACAGCTGGCTAACCTTTTCAGTGACTTTCATCTCAAACAGTCCTTCTTTGTTTTCTTAGGCAATTTGAGGCTTTGTTTGTATCTGTCCCTTCTATGTTTGTTCCAGCCTCAGAACATCAGTTTCTCTCTAGTCCTTCTTTTCTTTTCTTTCTTTCACTAATATGGCTAGTTTTTCTGCGTGCATTCCAGAAAGATCCCTGACGAAAAAGCTGGAATCACTGCTCATGCATGTTACTGGCACTTGGAAATCGACAAACAGAGGTTTGTCCGCTGAATACGGGACATAGCGGTCCCTGTGCAATATCTGACCTTTGAAGTTCTGTATTCTCATGGTTTCGTCCCAGAAGTAGATGAATTCTGTGTTGACGATTAGGTAGAGCTGGTACTGCCAGCTAGCGGCCCTTGGCCTCAGGTGTATCTCCACGGTGTCCGAAACGTTGTCGCGCATGGCCACAGCAGTCAGGAAGGTGCCATTAACGATGTAGTCTGTTGGGAAAGCAGAGCTTACCATGATCCAAAGTAACGAAGCTGAGGCTCGCATCACGCAAGTAGGGAAACACAAAAGTTTCAATAACTGAGAATATGGAGGCAGTCGATCGTCAAAAAAGCCAGACAGCAGCAGGACTGGGCCTCTTGTTTAGCAGTCAAGTCAGTTAGCGCACAGCAACCAGGAAGCGTAGGTTTGACTCCTGCCGCTGTCTGGCTTTTTCGACAAGGCAAGCAGTAGGGCAGGCTCACAACAGGAATTTCAAACAAAGCATCAGAGCTTCAGAAGCCAGAAAGACGGTAAACACCGGCGTAAAAGGCGTAGACGCTGTCGCCATTGATTCATTGTTTCTGTGGTAATGGTCCCTGTGGATCATTCTCAGATTCCAATTGCCCATCGACGTCACCAAAGGGGCTGGACAGCTATGTGGCAATTTTTTTACAAAACGGTTACAAACTTGTTGGAAACAGGACACAGAATGATATCATTCGGAATGGTGGTTGGCTAGGAGCGTGTTATGTGGCGAAATTGCAAGCTCTTTTGTTCCTCCCTGCAGTGGATCCTCCCTCGGTCGGCATTAATGTCACTTCCTATTTCTTTTATAATCACACATAAAAAAATAGAAGGTGACATGAATACCCACCAAGAGAGGATCCCCTGCAGCAAGGAACAAAAGAACTTGCAACTTGGCCACATAACACGCTCCTAGCCAACCATCATTCCGAATGATATCATTCTATGTCCTGTTTTCAACATGTCAGGGGACAGAACGATATTATTTGGAACGTTCCTGCAACAGAATAAATTACCCTTGTCATTTCTATGCAGCTAAAGATGGAATGCATATGTAAATTCAACGACTACACTTTTTCTGGCTATTGTGCAATCTTTAGGGAGTGATTCTAGAGGGCATTGGGGGGGGGGGGCTTCATGGTCACCCTGTTTCGGTAGACGTTGGCCTGGGGCCCACTCTGACGCAGGCGACAATATGTAACTGATGTTTAAGCTGCTGGAACATGTTTGGAGCGCAGTACTCTCGAGTGTGCATATCAACGTAACAGACAAGCACAAGCAACAAGCGCTTGTGTGCATGCCTTGCATCGGCACACCACCTAAAAACAGTCCTTTTTTTAAAATTCCGCGTTAGCGCCGCGAAGCAACTGTGGCTATGAGCGGCGTACAGACATGAACAGATGGAGAGAGTACAGCAGGAAGGAGTGGGGGACAGGGGGTTAGTATGCGTCCTGGGCCGACTTCAGGGGGAACTGTGCCGACATTCATCTGGGAAGTCTTCGGAAAACCCAGGGAAAAACCTCAGACAGCACAGCCGGTGACAGGATTCGAACCCGTGTCACCTCCCAGTCTCGGCGTGGAAAGCGATCATCCTAACCACTATGCCACGGGAGCTGGTAAAAAAAAAAAAAACAGGCCTAAATGTTGAGTTCGGTTCTACACTAGTGCTTCCTTTTTTCGAGCGATAGCGCAGTCCGGGAAAACCAAGCATACTCCACCAGTACCGCGTGTGAAAAATTTAGCTGTTCTTTTGAACTGCCAAAATAGCATAAATGCAGACGAGCTGGTGGAGGAACTCCATACTGTAAAACAGTCTGAGTTTGGGCAAAAAAAGAGAAGAACGGATGGCACGAAAGAACGTCAGAAGGAGTCCTTCTGTGTTGTCCGTTCTTCGCTTTTTTGCCCAAACTCAGGCTTTTTTACAGTATGGTGTTCTTTTGAAAAACGGTTCGAAATATTGTACGTGGGAATACATTGCTCTATGGGGCGTTCGACGTTTTCAATAGGAAGTAAATGAATATATGAAGAAGTTGAAAATAGTTGTGTCCGAGCAATCAGAAGTCAGAATTTCAGAGTCCAAAAAATCGGTCGGCGTTGAGAAACTGTGATGTGAGCCAACGAAGCAGCATCAGACAGCGCGGCGCGCAGATAGTCGGTCGCCAACCTCGAGCCTTGTCTATGAAATTTTGCCCTTTCAATAGTATTACACAGTAATGAACCTTTTCCGAGTAAGCATATGCACATGCTCAGCCACGGCTGCCATGTTTTGGGGTATGTAATCGGTGTCAAGGTTGCGCAGACGTTCGAGGCCGACACTTGACGACGCTTTGTACTCGTAATCAGTACAATACGCTTTCACTCTTCCGCATTCTTTTTGCGATCTTCTCTTGCTACTTTCCCACGCGACGTGCCAGTCGGAAAAGTGCCCCTCGCTCATTTGATGATGTACAATGACGTACACATCACGCGATGTTCATATACAACATACGAAACATAAATCTAGCTCGCATATGTCAACAATCTACATCGACTGTGACTACATAACGCAATAAAATATCAAACTAAAATACAACACACATGGGAAACTGTAGATAAGACAGATTTTCCTTTTTAATTTATTTTTAACAAGTCGTGAGTCCGCCAGTACTGTGTTAGGACTCTGCTAAGTTTGTGGGTGTGCGGTGTATTATATGGTAAAAGCATTTTAATCGATTTATAGTATAATGTGTTTGCATAACGACAGCAAATTCGCTTTTGTTCTTAGAGGCGACACCGACTGAGTGCTTTTATTACAGTTATATATCAATCTTAGAGCTCTATTTTGGACACGCTCTAATTTTTCTACATTTTCTAATATAGTCGAGAATTGGGCGGGTAAATGTCTGATATGCTAACAGTTTCACGCTTGAGAATGGAACATGGAATGCAGTGAAAGATATGCGCATGAGTGCGCCATAGGGTAGGTAACGTGCGCCCATTCCACTCTTCTTCACCATTTTACAACATACTGCGGGCCTGAACAGGGCGCGAGACCATAAATCTCCAGCCTGCGAATATGTTGGGTGGGTCTTAGCAGAACAGTTCCATCGGGCAGCTTGACATTGCACGCACGGACAAGTTCATCTTGGCCGAGCAGGAGATTAACTACATGAACGAGAGGCCAGGTGGTGCGGGATGTACTTGAGGTACCAGCAGGGGAAGACAACACAAGAGCACCACATCACCTATTGCCAGCGAATCGTGGGCAGCTATGTGTTGAAAATGATGAACGGAAGGAAGCTGCACAGTACGTATTCGCCCTGCCATTGTGTCTAGAAATTGTTCATGATCGTCTTGCCTCAAGGTCTTGTAAGAAGTCGAAGCGATTGCGGGAGACTTGTTGAATTAGTTTGGCTTCTGGCAGAACTGTCAGACGCTTATTGATCAAGAAATGCGCAGGGATGTGCACAGGAGGGTCGTCAGGTCCATCCGATAAGTATGTGTGAGGGGGCACGAGTTGACTAGCGCTTCTATACTTGAGTCAACATAGTCGTCAGTGCTTCAAATGTGAGACTGTTACGCCCACGAACTTTGCAAACACAGACACGTCTTCACTGACCGGACAAGCCTCTCCCAAAATCCATCACAGCAGGCGTCTCTGTCGTTTGAACAGTATCATTTGAAATGGCCAGAGTCAATCATAGTAGAAAGTTGAAGTAGTTCTTTGGAGACACGCTTAAATGTTCAAAAGTTGTCAGAATATATTGTTCGCGGAATGACAGTCTAGCGACGAATCGTTTGGAAGCTCAGAGGAAGGCGCCAGTGTCCATGGGGGCCGCTAGTTCGAGATGTATCGCCTGTGTTGCTGCACACGTAATTAACACGATGTATGACCTGTGATTCGTGTTGGTTATGTCGTGATAGTACGAAGGTGAAATCGACGCCGGAGACTTGAAAGGTCGCTACGAACCAGGCGATCTTATGGGAGAGGCGCAGTCACAAGACTTGTTACTGTATGTGCGGCATGTGATGCAGGAATATATCACAGTTCGCCGTCCTCTGAGAACCCAATAACGCTCGCCAGCTTGAGCTAGCGTATCTCCAACTCCATTCATGAGCCGCGGTTATATGAATGCGACAGAAGCGCATCGTATCGAGTTATCACATCTCCTCGCACCTATCCTGACCAGTAGATTGATTGACGTGGCCCCGTCGGAGAAGATTTGTTGCGATAAGCCGATACGATAAGCTTTTGTCGCATTCATGTAAGCTCAGCTGTTGGTATTCACGACAAGGAGCCACGTGAATTGAAGCCCCAACAACACAAGGCTGTCCTATGGATATCCGATGTATGTCAGAAGTTGGATGTTGGGATATCGCGGGGATAACGAGTTTCGTCCGCTATATGTACGCTCAGAGGTCCAAGTGAGAGAAAGAAGTAATCTTCTTCGACGTCCGACAGACATCCAGCCCAACAACACACGGCTCTCCTAGGGATATCCGATGTATGTCTGAAGCAGAATGATGGGATATCCTGGAGATAACGAGTTTTCTAATACATGTACGCGTCGGAACTATTTTTCCACTGGGGGAGCGAAAAAAGTGCTACCTTAAACACCACCACCATCATCATCATCATCATCATCACTTATTTTCCTCGAGGGCTCATGGTGGCGTTATACATGGTTTCTGTAAACGTGCACCTAGCAAATGACATGTGCATCTTTGTACAGTATATCTAAAGTAACATTGCAGAAGTACTGTAATTAAATAGCGCTTGGTGGTGGGTTAGTTGGTATGAGTTCAGTGCGTCCGGCTTTTTTTACTTCTGCGCAGTGCCTAGACCTCTACGGCAAGTAATGTGTAGGGAACTTCGGGGACTTATCCCCGGGAATCGCCGTCGCGGCATGTACGTGTGCCGGGACTGGAAGCGAATATCGTCTGACCCGCAAGCCTTCTGCGAATAAACCAGACTTCCCTGGGCCGGTCTGGAGCTCAGCAAGAATGTGTCCCTTTGACACCCAGCCTTTTGACTGGGTGTCACGCTGTCGTTATAACTCCTGGGCGACTCAATAAGAAAAGCCGGATAAATGAAAACAGCGGGTAAATTTTGGACATCGGTACGATGGAAAGCGAGGAACCACCAATCAGAATATTATACTATGACGGGTGAAGATATACACAATATATATAAGACAACAGACACATATCTCTTTCCAGAGGTGTTGTCTTCTCCGATGTCTATGGCATTTAATAATCCTGTAACGCTGCTGCAGTCGAGGACTTGGTGGCGCTCCCTCGACGTTGCCACTGCCGACACATGAACACAACACCGGTGCGACATTTCGTCTCAGTTCATCGCACTTGTCGTACTACAGGTCTTACACGCCAGCTCGAAGTGGGCACCCTGTCCACAACCGACTGAAATCTGTGGCTGCGCCTCGCAAACCGCCATTATAACAACCCTCTGTCTTCAACCGGGCGGTTTCTTCGTACCCTTATTTTCCCCAGACGTCGGGTCTCTTGCGTCCCTTTTGCGATTCCCTTTTGCGCCTCTGCCCCCCACCCCACCCCGTGGATTGAGTCCCCCGTTACACACTTTCTGACTGATTGATTGCACTTCGTACCACAAACCTTGCCATGGGCAACTATAGAACCTTGTGAACCGGACACCATTGGTATGTAGCTCTTCTCAAACGGTCTCCGCACACAGTGACAGTGGTAGGATCTCTGTTTATTCTTCTGTAAATTTATGGCCGCCGAAAGAACACATGCACGCACGGACCATTTCGTTAGACCGTACAAGATTACGACGCTGGGCTGACACTGGGGGAGCCCGGCTCCCCCTGCTCGCTCACATGTCCAAGTGAGAGAAAGAAGGAGCCGTCTGGGATGTCCGAAAGATATGCATAGGGACGTTACGCGGACAAGGGAGAGATGTTTTAGGGACATTTCTTCCAGCTAATGCTCCAATAAAGCAGGCATATTACACTCTTAATTTTAAAGCACAAATGCTGTATTACTAATGCGAATAATTTAATTAAACGAAATTGTTGGACTGCATTAAATTAATGGTTAACACAGTAAATGCTGCGCCCAGAACCTCGCGGACTCCTCCGCTTTTTGTCGGCTCGCTAACGCATTGTGCGCACTTGCCAAGTTCGAATATTCCAAGAAACACTACTATGCTGGTTCTTTGATGTTTCCGAAAAAGGAAAAGCGCGTTTCTAGGGTACAATAACCGTAGGGGAGGGGGATTCTACTGTCACAGCTACAGTCACTTTTTCTTGTCAGTTATGATTCTAAAATGATAAAATTCCAGATTCCAGTTTTAGTCTCTTAATTCTTAACTGTCGATCCACATTAAAGGGACTATGGAATTATTTTTCCCGTTTTCGTCAGAAAGAAAACATTTTTCTGAGTCTAGAACCAAATTTTTACCTTCGTCATGCGAGGAGTACTGTAGAAGTGGTTTTTTTTTTGCGCCAAATTATTTTTCGCGTTTTTCGCGCATTCCTCCAAAACCGCGAGTTTAAGTTCCCGTGAATAACTCTGGCCATATGAGGGCGAAAATCGTGCGGCGTTCGACGCTATACCGTGACTACCTTGACCCTTTCTACTTCATGCAGCGTAGGCAGTTTAAGCAAGCCACAGAAGATTGTTTTATCCCACCAGGCAAGATGTAAAGAAATGAAAATTGATCACGCCTTTGTTACTCCTACAAACGCATTGCACTGTGCATATATACCACTATACCACGATGCCGCAACATGCCTTTCCCCGCATTCTCAAAACCATCTTGTATGGTAGTGCGACATCTCAACCGAACTGTTCAGTGCCCTGAGTGATAATGTATGAGAACTGCTAAAATGAACTGGCTGACCTGCACACGGCCAGTAGAGTTGTGCCTAACTCGTTACAAGTAACTCGTTACTTAGTAACGGTTACTTTTTTGGGTAGCGAAGTAACGATTCAGTTACTTTTTAAAAAATGGTAATAGTAACGGAATCAGTTACAAAAATTGGTAACTCTTCCTTTTCTTCAGCGCGGGGTAGCACATTTCGGCACTCCGTGTGACGCAATGCGTGCACATTTGACCTGCGTGACCCACGACCACGCTCAAAGTATTATTGCAGTCCCTCGCTGGAGGTGTTGTTGGCTCTCTTGTTTCCGTAATCTCCGACCATCACTCCTTCCCAAGAATGGGTACCAATTGTGCTATTGCTACAAAAAACGCGTTTCGACTTCTAGCCTTTTCTTGTATTTGCTATGCTTCTGAGCGCCCTAAATTATGACGCAGCCCTTCGTCTGTTTTTGGGAACCGTTGGTGATCGGTGGCGCGAAAACCGGTGTCTTTTCTTGTGTTTTCATAATATCCGACCACCCCCAGCAGATGTCTTCACACGAAAGAGAACGCACATCACTGATGTAAATTTCGAGTATCAGCTTCTTGTGAAGTGGCCCCTTTAAGTATGCGGCGGTAACGTAAAAGTAACTCGTTACCTTTGAGTAACGAGAACTCGTTACTTTTGTATGTTGGTAACGAGTAACGTATTTAGTTACTTTTTTGTGAAGTAACGAGTAACGGTATTTAGTTCCCTTTTTTTGGTAACGGGCACAAGTCTGGATGGCCTCCTGCAGGGTCCCTAAAGGCCATTATAGTCATTATACAGGGCCTTTCCTTCCATGTCTGTGAGGAGAAGAAAGGGATTGACCTAGAACGACGCCATCCCGGTGTACAACGGATGTCTTAGTACGTGCCGAATATGCCCGAGTATTGACTGCGGCACGATAGGGAAGAGCAAAGCACTCCCGGAATCCTGTGTCGCGAATTTAAGTTCTCGCGAATCACTCCTCAAACCAGCTTTGTTCGAAAACGCGAAAATATTTTCCACGGGGAAAAAACGACTTCTACAGTATTCTCGGGAGCGAATTTAGCGGCGAAGGGAGTACAGTTGGCGCCGCGCAGTGGTGAGCTGCCGCGCGGAGTGGGCGCGTTTTTTTTATTCAACCCGAGTAACCGGAGAGTTTGGTATGACCTAGCATCACGTGACCCTGGAGTAGCCACCCTTCCCCGGGAATTTTCGGGCGGTCGGAGTCATTATGCGCTCAAGATGGCGGACGTTGAAGTTTCGATTTGCGCCATAGTGTGTATTCAGAAAGAGGAATGGGGGCAACAATATTTTTCTGTTTTCTCTGGAATTCGGGATGAAATCGGGTGCTATTAGCACTTAGGTGTTGTTACTTGCTGCTGTTACTCAGCTGTGCGGCAAGCAATCCTCAGCAAAAGTTGCATGTACCTGGTGGTCAAGCCTGCATTCCTCGAGAATTCGAGTGTAGTTCGTTATCGGGACCACTGGGTTTTAAAACTTAGTGAAACAGTTTGAAAGCTAAATACCGCATATGCGAGTGAAAGAGGGTCATATACGGAAACTAAAAATATAAGAATAATAAAATTGTGTGGTCTAGAACCTTTTTTATATGCTGTCTAATAACACAACCTGAAGCACTTCTAGAGCAGGACGACCGCCGTCTTGCTGAGCCTAATGGATCTGGAGGTTGCCATCTTGTGAAATGTAGGAAGCGTCTAGTTAGGTTAGCGTACCTCGGTAAGGTTAGTGCAGATTAGGTCTGTAGCGGTGACGACGACGAGGCGGTGCGCTCTGCCCTTCGCGCGCCGATATTCTTGGTGCCCTGTCTTGTCTGCAGCGGGCCGCTCCCCCGCAGCGCTCCAGAATAAAGTACGATGTCACTCCCACAAACTGGTGACCCGGACTTGAACCGTGCTTCTCAGCCTTCCGCCAGCGATCACGTTTCTCCGCCGCCCCGCCCACAGCCCTCTACTTCCTACGATTACACTGTCTCAGGGGCATCGCAGGCACACTTTCTTTCTCTTTTTTTTTTTGGGGGGGGGGGGCGGTGCCGAGATATTCTCGCCGGCACCAGGCTGTGCCGCCGAAGTGTCTTTGCCTCCTAAGCCTACATGGCGGATCACGTTGCAGAAATCGGCGATACAAGTTAATTTTTATGTGTTTCACACAACCATATGACGTTCATTCTGTAACCTACTGTAACCATTCTGCAATGCTAATCCTATAACTGTTTACCTGGTCATTTTCTTTCGTTAGAAAAAGTCTCTGGTCGATATCTCTGTTGCAAAATAAACTGCTAGACATAAATGTTTTGTGGTCCTCCGATTGTAAAATAAGCCGACGAAAATGCAGTCACGCCAGGGAAATTGCGAACAGCGAACTCAGACTAACCTGAATAAAAAATGCAAACACCCAACTTGAACTAATCTGTTAATAACCAACATGCTGTGCCGACGCGTCCGCCCTGCGAAGCATAAAGGTCGTTAAAATGCGGCTTTCATTCGCTAAAACAACTTCGACAGATATCAAAGACAATATCAACAATATCCGCTTTTTAAACATGGAATGTCATCTTACGAAGCAATCGAGCATTATCCATGTTTCGAGACCGTGAATTTCTGTGAGATCAGGAATTTCGCAACCGGGAATATCGCGGCCCTAAAAAATAATCATACCGTATGAATAAGAACCACATGCTGTATAACGTAGCCTACAGTACTGCAAAATACTTGCAATTCCAGATGAATAAAAAACACGGCCCATTTAGGGTGCGTTTTCTTATTCAACTCTGGCAACTCCGAGTTACTCTCAGTCGGCGAAAAATAGCCAGAGTAGCAAAATTAGCGGAAATGACGTCATAACTCTGCGGCGAAAATTAGCCAGAGTAGCCAGGAGCAGCAACTACTCTGCTCTGAAGAAGGGTAGCCGTCGTTCTGACGTCACACACAAGATACCAGACGACGGTACGTGGTCTGCTACCAACCGTCCTGTTGACAGACAATTTCGGTGGTGTTCAATTTGGAAGTGTAGGACTGGTTAAAAACTGTCGAACATTTTCAAAATCTGCTAGAATGCACGCATGTGCGGTAAGTTGTTAAACAGGCAGTATACCACCACTTCCACATCGTCTCGCCCGTCAGGCCAGTCCGCCATTTTGAGCGCAGAGTAACTCTAGCCGTTCGAAAATTACTGTCAAAGGTGGCTACTCTGGAGTCACGTGATGATAAAGGCTCTGACGTAGTTACTCAACTCCTGGCTACTCGGGTTGAATAAGAAAACTGTACAAAATGTACAGTTTTCTTATTCAACCCGAGTAGCCAGGAGTTGAGTCTTGGCAGTAATCTTCCAGTAAGTCACACAGATAACACTGGAAAATTTTCCTAAACGAAAAGCTTATGATCAAGCAAGAAAGAGGGCCAACTGTCGTGTGTAGCAGACGACAAGTACACACGCGCGTGTGTCTGACGTCAGAACCCTAGCTTACCCTGCTTTGGAGCAGAGTCGAGAAGGGTTGTTACCATGGTTAACCCTGGCTATTTTTCGCCGCAGTGTTATGACCTCATTTCCGCTACCCTGGCCTACTCTGGCTACTTTTCGCCCACTTGGAGTAACTCGGAGTTGACAGAGTTGAATAAGAAAAAGCGCCCACAGCATGCAACTTGACGGAACCACGACAGGGTCCGAGACAGGTCATCGCGACGTGTCGTGGTCCCGCCAGGAACATGCGCCGTTGGGTCCCGCGTATGCGTTCAATGGGAGTGGAAATCTCCATGACGCCAGCTTCCGCGCGATGGTCGCAGTCTATCGCAGTCACAATCTGTGGTTTTCGCACACATGCCGAGACGATGTTGGATGGTTGGTTGCCCTAATTCACATCAATATTCGCGGGGCATCCAATGTCATATGCTTCCCAGTGACGAGACGGACAGCTTTTGATGGCACGAAGCAATCTGACCGCCGGAATGGAAACACGGTGTGGTGCTATCGACTGCTCGTGTTTGTAGCGAACATTTCTATGATTGCGATTATGAAGGGGACGTTGAATACCTGTCCAAACCGGGGAAAGAACATCCACCTAAACGACGCAAAAGTGTGAGTAGTTTTCGTTATTGGGGCTAACAAGGAGCTCTGATTCCGTGTGGTCCACATGCTATCACAGATTTCAGGATTGTGTAAATGGGTTCAATCTCATCTGCGTGGCTTGGAACCTTACGGCCGCTTACGGCACACAAGATGGAGAGAGTAAAACAAAGACAATATAGAAGTTACCGAATATAGTAACTAAACTCGGGTGGTGCATACTTTAACAGAATATTTGTGTAATATATTGAACAGATGTATCCGTTCTTTTCTCATCACTCATCTGCTTTCATGTTTACAGGTAACTTCCTTATAGGGGAGCCTGAAAGCCCTGATGTGAGACAGCATGATCGCTGCAACCCACTATTCAGAGCAGACAAATGCTGTGCAGCCTCATTCCAGATTTCTCTTTGCAGTATTGTCTTGCCTACCATTCGGGCTCTGTACCATTCGAGCTTTTTTTTTTTGTTACTTGATTTCAGTCTACTTTATCATGTGCACAAATATGATATTGACGAGGACGCTTTCTTGTTGACATCTGAATAAGCTAGCAGGCATTACCTTCAAGCAGGCATTAATTCGGGAATTTCTTCAATAAACCCTCAGCATTGTTTTAGTTATTTCCTTGGTATTCTATGATATGGACGATTTTGGTCGGGGACGAAAGTGTCCATATAACGAGGCTCGACTGTATACAAGTGGGCCCACATCCGCGGTGGAGCCTGCACAGCTGAGAACTCTCTGTCCACGTGGCTAATGTGACAGTTCTTTTACGAAGAAGGCAGATTTCCGCCAGAAGACCAAAAAGCAGTTTATTTGAAATAGTACCAATTACTTCAGGGTGTCGAACCGAACCCGAACAGGAACCGAAAACCGTACCCCAACCGTTATTTTTGCCGGAACGGAACCCGAACCGTAATTTTCATGACACTGCTGAACCCGAACCGGAGCAGAACCTAAAAAGATAATAGCGATAACCGGTTCGCAACAAAACGGTTCGGACATAAAAGAAGTCAGCACAAGAGTTCGAGTGCCTCTCAATCCCCGAATGAGGACACATAGGTCTCCATATCATGGATTTCGCAAATTTTCACCTAGCAGTCAAACGAGGACATATAGTAAGTATGCCTTCAGCGTCTTTTTTAACACGTTGAAGCGCCGTTGTCCTTGTGAGTGCCGCGGCTAGCACCCCACGCACGCGCTGCGGCGTCTGCTCTTCAGAGAGGAGGCGCCACGCGGACGAATGAAGCAGGAATGGAGTAGGCCAGTTGTGTAGCTCTATAGGACGAACGTGTGATTAAGAAAGCGCCCAACATTTCCCTTTACACGTGAGCAGTGAAAATTGAACAAGTCAGAAACATGAGAAGTGGAGAAGGAGCGTACGCAGAACGGTGCCTGTTCCATTGGTCGTGGTTTGAAAAGTAAATGTAGTTCTGCTTACTGGTAGTGCAATTGTATCGTGACCTATTACCTTTGTGTTGTGGATTACCTGGTACACTGCTGTGAGCTCGGACAGAGCAAGGCTGGCAGACTCATTTTCGACATGCTTCAGTACGGCTTCAGATCGATTCACGCTGGAATGCAGTGTGCCGGCAAGTACCGTCGTCTATGTAAAATGCTGTCCATCTTATTACGCCTTCTTTAAGTGTAGCGTGTGAAAAAAGATATTTGGGGAACAGAAAGTAGCAGGACTACACAGCTTCATCAGCGTGGACGCTATTTGCAAGTGTTTGTCCATTTCTCCTTTCTCTCGCTAAAGGGAGTATCTGGCCACTAAAAACGACAATGCAGACAGAAGCAGTTCTCTATTAGCCACGCATTTCCTCATAAAAGCAGTTTTATGGGAGATATAAAATGAAACATTAAAGCGGTTCGCGAACCGGTTCGGGGCTGCGAACCGGTTTGTGAACCGGTTCGATTTTGGCGTGGCCGAACCGGAACTGAACCGAAACGAAATCCAAGCAACCCGAACCGAACCCATATTTTTTGCGGTTCGACACCCTGGATTACTTCTCTTTCTTTCTTTTTTGAATTACAAAGTATAGGGCATGTTACGTGACTACTGGGGCTTTTGCCTCCTTCCAGGTACCTCAACTGGTCACTTCAAGCTTATGTAACAGTGTAGTATAAGGTGGCAATGAAGCACGTGAGCTGGTGTCGTTAGTTTGTGTCCCTCAGTCTCAGGGTTCATTATGAATGTATTACATAGTATTGCAAACCTGGTTGAGCAATAAATGCGTTAAACAACAAACAGTTGTCAGAAATACATACGAAGTGCAGAATACTCTTACAGAATACGCTGCAGTTGAGTTTCCGTAGGTATGGTTGTTGTTAATGCTAACTGTTCACATTTACGACATACTCAACACTGAATACCTCATAAAACACAAATTCTTGCCTGAAACATAGTCTTACGCAAACAATAAGTCCTTCGACGGAAGGAAATATGGCCAGCCCGTCGCGTCTGTAGACCACGAAATCCAGAGTAAGTCAGAATCGCTTGAAAGCGCGAAGCTGCTTTGAATAATAATAGTAATGGTAATGAAGAACACGAGTTGAAACAAGGTAAAACAAAACATTAGACAACCCAGTCTTTTACACTGATAATCCGTACAAAGAAATCGAGCAACAAAGGGGGACAGCTTCCAACTATCACAGTCGCACTTCACGACGCACTTGCTTTGTTGTCAGATGCCAACACGTAAATATAATTGCAACGCCAGGCAACCACCAGACACTTTTCAATCGTGACGGCGATACAACCCATACCAGTGGTTTATGCAGAATTTCGTCCATGGAGGGGTGTTGGGCTGTACGAGGGGCTGCATTTACATGCTTTTAACAAAATATTGTGCAATCTCACGAAATTTTAGGGGGGGTCTCCTCTTAATTTTTTGGGGTGTTAGGAGGGTGTAGGGGGAGGGGTCTGGATAAATCACTGACTCATACAACGTTGTGGTAAATCGCTAGAGGTCCACGTATCTCGTCAGCAAAATCCTCATAGCCACGGGATGGGTGCTTGCGTTCCTTGCTGTGAACGGCCGCCCAGCAGAAGACGATCACACTCGACGAAAAAGCACAGCTCACATGCCATACCTGCCAGCGCAAGTGTAGCAAACGATTCACACACAAAAAAGCTGTTCATTACAGCGTGTTATCCGAACGCCTGCAACGAAGAGAAACGTAATGATTCAGACCTCAGACACGACCAGAGACCTTGTGACCTTGTAGGTGCGACTGGTAGACTGGCTGGCGTCACTGCGCTCACAGCTGGGGCGAGCGTTGCTTGGCATTGCGCAACACCGGTGACGTAACGGGGCCAGCAGCACAGCACGCATAGTTGCTCTATCCACAGGAGAATGCGCGCGGGAGAGGAGGAATCAGGAAGAGAAGCTTGAAGAACTTGAAGCTTGAAGAAGCTTGAGAAACTTGAAGCGCGCGCTTCTCGCAGAGTGGAGCGATTTCGCCCGGAAAAAATTCTGGCATAGTTTCTCGGTGGGAAGAACCGTTTCTAGAAAAAAACATTATGGGGGGCTCGGGATATTTCATAGTATCTTTAACGGTGCAAAAAATGCTAGTTTCGCTAAATATGTCACATCAAGCTCTTCTATCTCACAGACAAAGAAAAAACTGTCAGGTGCAAGCAGCGTAGAACACTGGATGTCTGTCGGACGTCCCAGAGGACTTGTGGCCTGGACACTTGAACCTGTGAGCGTACATATATGTCGGACGAAACTCGTTATCCCCAGGATATTCCAACATCCAGCTTCAGGCATACACTGGATATCCTTAGGACTGCCATGCGTTGTTGGGGCATAGATCACCGCGTATGTCCGTTTCTGGATATCCTGAGGATATCATTTCCGCGCTTTATTTTCTTCATCCACGCTGGATATCAGAGGGATATCCATCAAACAGACAAATCCGACCACGGACGTTAGGACATTAATCGTACATCTAGTGGATATTCTGTGTTGTTGGGGTTCCTGGAAGAATGATAGGATACTTCGTCTCTTCTCGAATGTCACTGAATCGAAGACGTGTTTCGAGACGAAAAATGCCGTCTTTGTCGCGGCGAACTACGAAATTTCGGAGATCCTGGAGTTGATCAACAAACGGACTGAAGATTTACTGCTGTACCACCCAGTAGAGTTGGGCTTGTAAAAATGTTTGGGCTGTAAGATTCTGGCCCGTTCGAGAAGCTGGTTGCGGCGCTGCGGCTGCGGGTTGCGGCTGGTTGCGGCGTGTACGAATCGTAGTGCCCAGGCAGTGATTGCCAACACACGATGTAGACTTCTCAAGTCATCGAGATCCAACACTGCTCAGATAATGTACCAAGATTCCAGCCTCGGTTGTTTTTAGCTGTACCGGTTTTTTATGACGATATCCCGTGCCTTCTAGAGATGCATGGCTCAGGTTCCTGCAAGGTCAGTGACTCTCGTCCTGATGAAGCCAAGTATGTCCCGACCACCATCAAAAGTCAAACTGAGTTTGACACATGAGTGAAGCACGCTGTTAGTGGAGGCTCTCTTGTACATGCCTTCCATTTGTTTTTTTTAAATTCTTGGTTCCCCAAACAGGTCTTTTTCTTGCCGAAGGTCCCTAGACTATGGAAAAGTCGTTCCTCGCTAAAACAAGAGCTCCTTACGCGAGGTTCAGTTCCTAGAACTCAAGGCACACAGAGTTAACTCTTTAGTGCACACGCGTTGCGCTGCAAAAGGTGCGCTGCATTCCAACGTGCCCAACAGCTCCTTCCATATTGATCCTCATTCGATAAAAAAAAAATGCATGGAGGAAAAATATAAGTAGCGTCTTGCTTTCAGTAAGAGAAAATAACGACACAGGTTCAAATAGAAAGCAGAAGCCACATGCCCAACAAAAATGCCTGCCTATTCCGCAGAAAGCATGCAAAGTCATAAAGAGAAGTACTTACCATCCAGTTGTTTTCGCAGAGGACTTTCAAAACGTCCCTGGATTTCGAGTTTCCCTTTAACGTCGTTCACCCTCACGAGGACGAACTCCCCCCTTCCGTTGAAGGTGTAGTTAGCCTGGTCGAATGTGAGGAAATGTGGATCTCCGAATATGGCAGCTGAAATGACACACGTTGTTCTTTATGTGAGGAACTGGAAGTGTTCATACAATCACGTGCATTACGGCATATGTGATGTGGTTTTGGAGTACCTTGGAATCGAGGGAACCAAAAATTTGGCATCTTACAAAAATAGGGCACTACAAGTCGTAGAATGGCCTGCGATTACCATAACTAGAGCCTGTGCTTATGTCAACCATGATTCTTTCTGTATGGAAGGTCTGGTTCGTGTTGCCGACCATTCCCTGCTCATCACCCACTTTACTAAACAGGTGCTTTCTTTTCTGTTTTTCGCAGCCATACACCTTGTTCTTGAGGCAATTAGGAAAAGTTTTCGACGGTGAACAATTCCATTTTCGCTAATTTCTGAAGATGAATGAATATGATATTCTGAAATTGACGTATTCATAATCATTACGGCATTTACTTACAACGGCGAGCGACAGCATTTCTGCAGTGTGTGCTCGGCCAGCTGTGGGGCCCTAACGAAGCAACAGTTCTGTGGAAGCCCCTACTTAGTGTATTAAAAAGGAAAATGCTAGTTGCAGAGCAGGGTATGAAAACCAAATTATTATTTAGTTAGCAATTAAAATCACCCACATTTCCGAGAAGAATTGCACTGGTTTGTCGCACAATGCTGGTCAAATCACAAACGATGCTATTTTAACAATGATTGTTTAGTGTCCGCAACACTACACGATGTCAAGCGCACACATGCCGAGGTAGCGATGATGAGCATTTGTCCTCAGTTAGCGCGTGCTACCTATGTCACAGGACTCTAGTCTGTGCAAGCAGATCAAAGCTTTGGATTCAGAGCCGCCGATATTTCGAGACTGTTCTTCTATTTAGCGAAGGTTTTAACGTTGTTCCTCAAACCCTTAAAGGGGTTGGGAAACTACGTACATGGATAGAACTTTGTCTCTGACAGGGTCTGTACGCCTCACTGCACGCACTTGGTATGCAGAGTCCCACGTCCCACATCCTATTATTTTTTATGCTACCGAGTTTTAAAGGAGGAGGAGGAGGAGGAGTGTCGTTGGGAGGAACCCGAGAGGTCTGCCTGCCTGATTAGGCGGCATGTTTCTCGGGAAGGGAAAGGGGGTGGAGAGGAGGAGAGGAAAGGGTGAAGTGGAAGACCGAGCGGAAGGCTCGGGGGGAGGATAGCTGCGTCCATGGGCCGACTTCAGGGGAACTGTGCCGGCATACGCCTATTACACATCTGAGGGAAACCCATGAAAAACCCCAGACGGCACAGCCGGCCCGCGGATTCGAACCGCGGACCTCCCAGTCTCCAAGCGCACGCGTTACCGCTGCGCCACCGGAGCTGGTCCGAGTAAAAATCTCCCATTTTCGAGGATCGTGCCGACCGTGTCGTCAAGCGGTGCCGAGTAGCTCCATGAAATAGGCGGGAAGTGACGCTTTGACCGGTTGCTCTATGGCTCTACGTCATAGCGCTTCCGCTGATTTCCGTTTCCGTTCCGAACATTTCGCCGCGGCTTGTGCCAGGGGGGTCGGACTCGCTCAAAAAAGCGTGACCACACGGGAGGTGTTGCTGTCCGTTGGCTGCTTCATTCCGCTAAACTTGACGTGCACGCTTTCCTAAATTCATCACTTGCTATCTAAATTCGGCGTACTATGGGCGTACCTCATATGTATTCGTTCAACAAATAAGCAGTGAATGTTTTCCCACTACATCACTTGCTTGTGTGCTGCCATTCGTTCGCCACTATTATCACGAAACTCGACAGACCAGAGCATGGAATGGCGCGTGGTTTCGTTTTTGCCATTTCCGGTTCCCGTTGGTTCGCAGAGCAGCATGAAAATCGCGGTTTACTGTGTGTATTCATCTTTGGAATTCTGTTGCCTTCGGAAATACATGCCTAAATTTGTTACGATGGGTAACGATTTATTGATTTCGCTCGCAACTCGCAAAGCATACAAACGCCACTTCAACAAGTCATCATAGGCGGTGAACATCTTCATCCGTGTCGGCGGAAAGCAAAGGGTTGGCGGTGTCGCAAGTAATGTCATAGATAAGATATGATTCACGTTTGATATGGCAACGTTTACCTTGCGATTCCGATAGCACTACTCAATTCTGCACATATCCCGAAGATTCGTGCGAACTCAAGGCAGTTACACGGCTGGCCTCGCTTCTTACGGTGGACGCCGTTGCCTCCATCGGCTCGTTCCCCCGTTTGTCATCCCACGTGACTGCACAGGGTTGGCAACAAACAGAGCAGCTCCGCTGTAGTTAGGGGGCTGAAATTCGTCCACTAACACTGTCCATGACCAACGGATGGCTGCGCCCGGGCGGTTACGCTCGCGGATAGGAGAATCCCATTGACGGCGCGCCAAGTACGTTCTCTAGAGTCTTTCTATATTAACTCTATGCCTTGTCCCAGCGTTCGTAGAGTCCCTGTTTACAGGGCGTCGTATGAGGACGGGATCTACCGGGTACTACGGGCGATACGCACTTCCGTCGCGCGCTCCGTACTACGTCATACCGAGATCGGGCGAGGAGGAGGCGAGTCAAGAGTGAAAGGATCTTCTCATATTCAAAGTGCCATAATTCCGTGACGCGGGAGCGCAGCGTGAAGGGGTTTCGACGGAGATGTTTGGCATCCATAAATCTACATTTCAACCATGATTTCGTGTAATATACGGGATTGGGCTCACAACCCCATTAATTTGCATCCCAAAAGGCAACCTCATTTTAAATGTCCAGAATGTCAGATACCAATTGCCGCCCTTTCAGGAATTCTTCAAAGTTGGTTAGCCGTAGTTCTTCTTGATTGTCTTGGTATTTTCCCCCCTTTGCGCATATGTTCAGGCGTTCTTTCTGATCCACTCATCTGCCTTTACCATCATGATTACTTCTCACTCATTCATTTGAGACAGTCCAAAGCCAATATAACAAAATTTTGTTGAGCAAAGTATTGTAGTATTCCGGATAGGAATGGACCACATATGGATGTCCGGTTTTGGAGTGACGTTAGCAGGTGCGGAGGTCAGGGAACCTAAATAAAGGTGGCACAAGGTAGTTTTGAGAGTTGCTAAACATAAAGGCCTCTACCCGAGAAACGTCATCATGACGTTGGTATAGACAGAGTGAAACCGAAACAAATCGGAAGGTGACGGCTGGGTTCCACGAATGGGCACTTGTTCGCTGCCTCCTATTGAGTGAAAAGTAGGACCGAAGGTCGCGTCCCTTTCATGGACCATCATAACCCCTCAAGACCCTGGCTTTCGGGCGCGACCTTGTTCGCCCCTAGCTTCGAGTGTAGTTCAACTCTACCAAATTGGTGGCGCTGTCGAACACTATGACGTCATTTGTTTACAAACAGGGAGAGGTCTGTTAACGACTGTTTTCTGGATCCTGTTGCTCTGGAGCTTAACAGGGCAAAAATCACAGGCAACAATATGATAGTGGAAACAGCATATTGCTGAGATCGGAATCATTAGCATGCAGTTGATAACGTGGCTTCCTAAAGTATCGTATCTACTGCACCCAATCAACGGAAAAGATCAACAGAGTCATGCACGCTCCCATTCACTCTAAATCTTGTAAGGCAGTGGTTCCCAAACTGTGGGTCGCGATCATCATCATCATCATCATCGCGTGGGATCGGTCACGCTATTCCCTCCTTCTCCTCACGGGCATGCATGGTCAAAGCCGGCAAGCCGCAGGCCGACGTCCAGTCTGTGGTGCAGTCATTGACGTAGCCACGGGGGGAAGCACGAGCATTCCCTATCCTATCACGGGCCGACCGCAGAGCGTGCCTTTATGGTGATGATGACGAATGCACCGAAACGTCTCTTTTGCCTGTTCCAGCCTTCGGAATAGTTACTCGGAAAAATAACTAAGTCACAGTTACTGCACCAATAAAGTAGATTAGTTAGAGTTACTCATGAGAAATAGTGTTTAACTTAAGAAGGAAAAGAAATCTTGTCCGTCAGCTCTCAAATACGGGGGGCGTTCAAGTCAAACCGGGACTTTCTGTCTCCTGAGCGTACAAATGGCTCGCGCTACTTCTTTTTCATCATTTTCACACGCGACAGGCCTCCGCGTTCACCACGTAGTGGTCCAAAGTTTGTGCGAAACAGAAGACACGTGCTAGACAAGATGGCCGACAACGAGGTGAGCGCGCACATCGAACAGCGAATTGTCATGAAGTTTCTCGTGAATGAAGGCGTAAAGTCATCTGAAATTCACAGAAGACTTCAGGCCCAGTATGACCACGATACACTTAGCCGCAACAAAGCGTTTGAGTGGTGCAAACGGTTCCGAGACGGCCGTACATCAGTGCAGGACGATCCCGGCTGGGGCGGCTCAGAGCCCAGTGTCAGAGTTCCTGAGAACATCCAACTTGTGGAGCGCCTGATCCTCAAGGACCGACGGATAACATGTCTCGAACTGGCTCGAAAGACGGACCTTTCTGTGGGAACGTTGAACACTATCATTCATGAACACCTCCAGTTTCGGAAAGCCGGGCCAGGCCTCCACAGCTCCCCGCACTTGCGGCAGTAGAAAAATAAAATCACGTCACAGTCACGTGGTGTTACATCGTCAGGCATCATTACGGATGCCCATTGGCCAAAGGAGGATGCGCGCTCCGGGATTGGGTGATAAAGTTTCGAAATATCTGACAGCTCACTTTTCGCGGGCAGTCGGCCAGGCGGGCAGCTCCAAGCAAGGTCGCTGCGTCTCCGCGGCTCGCCGATGTCGGTTGACCACAACGACCAAAGTGGAAGTGTACGCGCGGGTTTGTTCGTAAGCTATAGTGACTCTGGCCATGTACTGATCTCCGATAAAGTGTCAACCTACGGACATTCTTGCCGGGTCGGAACTGGAATGCTTGGTGAGCTGACGCCTGAGGAACACTTTCGAGCGCTGTCGCATTTTCAAATACAGTGACTAAGAAGAGAGTGTTCGCAACGACAAAAGTATTTCCCGTGACTGTGTGACATACGGTGCATCGCCAGAATGAGAAGAAGATGCTCATCTGTGGAACGCGCACTCGTGGACTTCGCAGAAGTAGACTGTATGTGTGCTTTGCAAGTTCGAACTTGGTTTGGTTGCTGTCTATTCAAGGAACGAAACGTCCTGTACGCACGGTGAATATATGAGTCATACATTTGAGTTTATACGTTGCATCAATAAATATGTACTTCGCCTATCAAAAATGTCTTAGTTATTTTGGAATAACGGGCGCCAGGTATGAAAACCAGTAGAAGCCAATGGCAGCCAGGGCCGGCCGAAAGCCGAGCCAAACTGAGAGGTTGCTGATTGGTTGGCTGTAAAGCATCACAACGCATTTTCATTGGTCGTATGTCCAGTGTTGCCTGAATTATCTCAAACTATGGGCTCTATGGGGAGCTGTGGGCGCCTGGCCAGGCCTCATCACCAAAGGAGTCCTCCTCCTACAGGACAATGCACGCCCGCATACCGCGCATCTCACGACACGCATCTAACAGGAACTTGGCTGGGAGTTGCTGCAACATCCCCCTTACAGTCCAGACCTCGCCCCCAGCGATTTCCATCTCTTCGGGCCACTGAAGGCGTTCCTTGGGGGCCGCCACTTCAGCTGCGACGACGAGGTCAAGAATGCGGTCCGATCATGGCTGCTACGCGTCGGTAAGGATTTCTACGCTGCTGGCATCCAAACCCTCGTGAAACGCTGGGGCAAATGCATTAGCGCAGCTGCAGATTACGTTGAAAAATAAAACTAATTTATCGCCTGTAAGTTCATGTTACTTTTGCGAAAAATGAAAAGTCCCGGTTTGACTTGAACGCCCCTCGTATCGGGGCCAGTTCTCAGTTGGCGACGCCCGACGCGACGTCGTGAGCGGGCGGCCGAAATAGACGCGCATTTCCGGACTCGGGAGAGGAAAGACGTCGAGCAAAAAAAAAAAAAAAAAAAAACTGCCATGCCGACCTTCTTTCATGACGTCGGCGAGAGCTGCCGAGAAGGACAGCTGGCGACCAATTAGGTGACACAGAAAGGCCACGCCTCCTGATTTTTCTTTGCTTTGGACGACGGAATGGCACTGTGGTGGGAACATGAAAATCGTGGGCGCTGACGGGGCGGCGGAAATGCGCCTCTACTTCCGCCGCGTCGGGTGTCGCCAAGTGAGAACTAGCCCTTACTGAGCTGCAGATATGATGGCTGGGCACAGAGACGTCACTCTCGCTACTCCGCCAGATAATGTAATCCATCACACTCACTCTGCTTCCGTATTGGCCGTGACCGGCCGCATGACACTACGTGAGCCCTCCCCCATGGCGGCGCTGCAGTATCTCTCCTGGCGCGCTATTGTATCGCCTTATCTCACACGGCGTATGTACTAGATGACGGACTAGATTTCTAACACGACCAACTGTTGTCACTTCGCAGGAACTTTCCAAATCAACAAGGAAAGATTCGGTTTGAACGAAAATTTATTTTTATTAGCTTATGAGCTACTTGTACAAGTTACATTTGCAAATATGTTGTAAAATCCAAATCACATTTAAAAAAAAAAGGACGTGCCCACACGCTTCGTGAATGAATGTCGCGAGACTGTGCAGCGATAGCCCCTTAATTTTGACTGCATGATCAACGTAGTTTAAGAATTTAAAAAGTCAGTTACCTGAAGGTGTGCCTTCAAGTTCGACGTAGACGCCTTGCTCGCACAGTAAGTTCCATTACATGTCCTGCATCGAACTGAGATTGCTATCTTCACTAGAAACCAGATCAAATGTTTCCCGATACATAGGCCAACTTTACTCTAACTTTACTTCATTCATAAACCCTGAGATTGATGATTGATGTCAGTGACCCTGATTGATGTCAGAGCCGAAATGTCTAATTTGACCCTGTTACGAGACTACACTTCCTCATTGCGGCTTGCGAGAATAGCCTCAAATCGAGGTTGGTTTCAGATTACAGTGCACCAACGCGTCAATCGTTTCGTTTGTTGGTTGTGCGCATGGGTGCCCTCCTCCCTCTCCACCCTGCACGGCGTCGCCAGACCTCCACAGCTCCCCGCATTTGCGGCAGTAGAAAAATAAAACACGTCACAGTCACGTGGTATTACATCGTCAGGCATCATGACGGATGCCCATTGGTCGAAGGAGGATGCGCGCTCCGGGATTGGTTGATAAAGTTTCGAAATATCTGACAGCTCACTTTTCGCGGGCAGTCTGGGCAGTCGGCCAGGCGGGCAGCTCCAAGCAAGGTCGCTGCGTCCCCGCGGCTCGCCGATGTCGGTTGACCACAACGACCAAAGAGGAAGCGTATGCGCGGGCTTGTTCGTGAGCTATAGTGACTCTGGCCATGTACTGATCTCCGATAAAGCGTCAACGTACGGACATTCTTGCCGGGTCGGAACTGGAATGGTTGGTGAGCTGACGCCTGAGGAACACTTTCGAGCGCTGTCGCATTTTCAGATACAGTGACTAAGAAGAGAGTGTTCGTAACGACAAAAGTATTTCCCGTGACTGTGTGACCTACGGCAGTGGTTCCCAAAGTGTGGTCCGCGGACCCCCGGGGGTCCCCGAGAGTGTTCGTGGGGGTCCGCGACGATCGAAGACAGCCCGAAGACCGTCTTGGCGAGTGCTGGTCACGTCATCTCTAACGGGGACGCGCGAATCTACATCGAAATATTGAATCGAAATATACTACCTTCTCATTTCCTGCATGGCGGTGCCGTGTTTGTTTGTTTTTCCTTTTCTTTCTTCACGTCCCTTATTTATGTCAACATGAATCGTACTTAACGGGGGTCCTCGAACGGATTCGCAGTAGTTTTGGGGGTCCGACACAAGGAGAAGTTTGGGAAACGCTGACCTACGGTGCATCGCCAGAATGAGAAGAAGATGTTCATCTGTGAAACGCACGCACTCGTGGACTTCGCTCGCCTCCAGAAGTAGACTGTGTGTGTGCTTTGCAAGTTCGAACTTGGTTTGGTTGTTGTCTATTCAAGGAACGAAACGTCCTGTACGTCAAACATTTGAGTTTATACGTTGCGTCAATAAATATGTACTTCGCCTATCAAAAATGTCTTAGTTATTTTGGAATAATGGGCTCCAAGTATGAAAACCAGTAGAAGTCAATGGCAGCCAGGGCCGGCCGAAAGCCGAGCCAAACTGAGAGGTTGCTGATTGTTTGGCTGCTAGGCATCACGACGCATTTTCATTGGTCGTATGTCCAGTGTTGCCTGAATTATCTCAAACTATGGGCTCTATGGGGAGCTGTGGGCGCCTGGCGTCGCCGCTATCTTGCTTCTTTTTTTGCGCTTTTGTTCGAGTCCGGCGGGCTGTTGGACGTTGCGTAAGAAGCAGGAACAAAGAAAAGAAATCACGCTTGGCGCTGAAAAGGCTTAGTGCACAAAACGTTCGAACTAAGTAACTTGTTATGATAACTAGCTACTGAAAAATGTAGCTCTTTACAACTAAAAGTTACTTTTCTCAGAAGACTAACTAGTTAGAGCTACAAGTTACTTTTTCAGTAACTAAATTCTTCCCAAGACTGGTCTGTTCCTTATCTTCCATCACCCCCACGTGTGAACCAGGCGGATGAACACGTAATTGGCAGCTGGACAGCTGAGCGCATTGGTGCGCTGCTTCGCGCAAGAAATATGTAAACCGAAACCACTTATAATCACTAAAAAATCACTATATAGTGTCGATGCGGGGGTTTTCCTGGAATATTTTTAGACGAATGTCCCGATCGGTAAAACAGAGGCTCCGAAAGCATCCGACGTAAATTTGAAAGGTAGGAGATTTATTTAATTGATGAGCATGTGCAAATGAACCGCTCACGGCTCAGTTTTTGACGGTTGTCTCAGGGATGCTCACCGAAAAGAAAGCTCTTTGGTAGCGCCACCTGTTTACGAATTAGTGAGTGGGAACGGCAGCAGCAGTCTGAGCATGATGCCTTACCCGTTCTTCATTGTATTGCAGCTGCTGCTATCTTCTGCTTTTTGCGGCACACACGTGCCGTTACCTATCAACACATGGTCGCCGGCTTTCTATGATGTCCCCGGCGAGGGCACTGTCTCCGCGCCAGGAGACGGCAGCTCGTCACGTGGATTCACTGTCTACCGAGACGGCACGCTACTACAGGCCCCCTACTTCCGCTCCGCATCTACGTCATCACAGCAGTATGAATTTAAACCGTGTCTGCACATCTTCAGCTTCAGTGGGAACCGCAGCAGCAGTCTGAGCATGATGCCTTACCCGTTCTTCATTGTATTGCAGGTCAGTCACAGTGCATCATATTGTAGTGATGATGTTTGCTTGTTACTGCTGCTGCCACCCCCACAATTCGCTTACCTATGTAACTTGTGTCATTCGTATGTATACATGTTGCGAGTGATTCTGTTATCCGGTGACATTGAAACAAATCCCGGCCCTATGACTAAGGCACAGGAAGAACAACTGGGTACCGCACTGGAAATCCTGTCCAGATTAGATACCAATGTTAATACGTTGCTAGCTGATGTGAGAACGCTCCAGCTCGGGCAGCGATCTACTGATGAAGCCTTTTCAGCCTTATCCTCCAAACTGAACTCAGTTGAAAAAGACTTGTCGGACGTCAAAACCACACAAACAGATTTCCTCAACGGCATTGAAGCAGGCATATCTCAGATCAAACTATCGAACGCCACCAACGCAACCCACGTAAGGGCCCTTGAATCCCGCATGAATGATTTTGAAGATCGTTCTCGTAGGTCAAATATTATTTTCTATGGGATCCCTGACATAGCCAGCGAGACCTGGGCTCAGTCTGAGTCAAAGGTTATTGATGTATGTGATACAAAGGCATGCAGTGTGCGCCCTCTGATTTTGAGCGTGTTCACCGCATAGGCACATTCCGTACGAATAAGACTCGGCCGATTATAGCAAAGTTCTGTTCCTTCAAGCTTAAAGATCAGGTTCTAACGTGTAGTAAAGCGCTTAAGGGTACCGACTTAAGCATCTCGAACGATTTCTCTAGTGCCACGCGACTCGCCCGCAGCAAACTGGTCGAATTTGGCAAAAATCAGTCACAGCCCTTTAAGCTCAGGTATGACAAGCTATTCATCCGTTCGAAGTGCTACCAATACAGCCACGACGAATCCCATGTTAAAGAATTAACGGCGTAGCTACAAGATGTGAGTAGTGTATCACCTGTTGTTAATAGCAGATCAGTGTCTTCGCTTTCCGTGGTTTTTGAGTGTTATTCCAAAACTTGACGCTTTATGTAGTGTTTTGTACGACTGTTCCTCGGATATCGTTATCTTAACAGAGACCTGGTTGTCACCTGATATACACGATATAGAGATGAACACTTGCTTTGGCGACTATCATGTATTTAGATGTGATAGGCAAGTAAAGAAATGAGGTGGTGTACTGATCGCCGTTAAAAGGCACTTGTCCGCTACCTCTATTCATGTTGATACTGAAATTGAATCATGTTGGGTGTCGCTGTCCCATACCTACCCTGACTTTGTCATTGGTGCATGTTACCGCCCACCCAATTGCTCTGCTTTGTTTGTCCAATATTTGCATGACATTTTAGCATTCGTCAGCAATAAGCATCCAAAAAGTCATGTTCTTCTGCTTGGTGATTTCAATTACCCGCATATAAATTGGACTAACCTGAGTGTCCCCTCATCTCCAGATGCTAGAGCTTTTATCGACCTTTCGTTAACTTTTAATTTAGAGCAACTTGTATCTGTACCAACTAGAAGTACTGTTTCAACCGAATCCATACCTGACCTTGTTTTTGCCTCGCATCCAGAGGACGTTACCTCCCTCTCTGTTTTTGGTGGGTTAAGTGACCATAAGATTGTACATTTCATGTTACCGTCTGCCTCATCCATCCACCATAATAACATAGTCAACAAAACTATTCGAGACTATTAACGCGCCAATTTTGACGCGATTAACGCCGGTCTACGAACATTTCATGATGAGTTTGTTTTGTGTTTTCACAAGCGATCTGTTGACGAAAAGTGGTGTCTTTTTCGCGACACCCTTAACCGGATTGTCGACTTGCATGTTCCTAAGTTACGTATAATAAGTCACAAAAGGGCTCCTTGGTTTAGGAAAGAACTAAAAGTCCTTCGTAACAAAAAGAAGCGATTATTTAAGAAGGCCAAGGCCTCAACTGCTCTTGACCACTGGAACGAATATCACGAGTGCGCTCGCTCTTACAAATGTGCACTAAAAAAAGCCAAAAACAAATACTTCCGCCAGGATTTACCTCCGCTCCTTATTCACAACCCAAGAAGATTCTGGAATGAGACATCTCCTGTTAAGGACAACGCCATCCGTCTATCCGACTCCGGTGGGAATCCAATACCCCCGAACGAGTGTGCTTCACTATTTGCTGCACATTGTTCCTCTGTCTTCACTATAAGCCATAAGGACCATACTATGCACATACCTCAAGAAGGATGCGTGCCATTGGAATGTATCACTCCCCAAGGCATCTGCAAGTCAGTCGAGTCACTCAAATCATCCACATCCTCCGGGCCAGATGATATCAATACCAAAGTACTAATCATGACCAGGCAAACCTCTAGTATGATTCTGGCATACATCTTTTCACAGTCCTTGCATAATTCAGTGCTACCGCATGATTGGAAAGTAGGGAAGATCATCCCAGTGTTTAAGTCTGGCGACACCCAATTAGCTAATAACTACCGACCCATATCGCTAACAAGTATCTGCTGTAAACTACTAGAACACATTATTTATTCACATGTTGCGAGATTTCTTGAAGAATGACTTCTTCTATCCACTTCAACACGGTTTCCGTAGGGACCGTTCCTGCGAAACTCAGCTTGCATCTTTTCTTCATGACCTCTTTTCTAACGCTGACGTATCTGCACAAACTGACGCCGTATTTCTAGATTTCGGTAAGGCTTTCGACAAAGTGCCTCATAATTACCTTTTACAGAAACTTCGTGCTACTAATATTGGCTGTAAAACCTATTATTGGATACAAGACTTCCTCACGAATCGCTCTTCCTTCGTAATATGCAATGATCATCGTTCCGATTTTTTTGCTGTAACATCTGGTATCCCTCAGGGATCTCTTTCTTATTTATATTAACGACTTCCCTAATAATATTTCTTCCACTACACGGCTATTTGCCGATGACTGTGTTATCTATCGCAAGATTTCTTCCTTTTCTGATCAGGTTGCTCTACAACATGACCTCTCACTAGTTCATTTGTGGTGTTTAACCTGGCAGATGCCTCTTAACCTTAACAAAGGTAATGTTATTACTTTTGCCCGTCGCAATTACGGCCGTTTTTCTCCATATCCATACTCATTAAACGACATTGCTCTTACTAAAGTAAGCTCTTACAAGTATCTTGGCATTCATCTCTCCCAAGACCTAACTTGGAACAAGCACATTGAATTCATTGCTGGCAATGCTAACCGGACTCTTGGCTATATTCGACGTAACCTGAAACTCGCACCCCAGGAAATTAGGAAACTAGCATACTTGTCACTAGTACGTTCAAAACTAGAGTATGCCTCAGCTTTGTGGGACCTTCCTCAACAATACTTATCCTCCGAATAGAGCAGCCCGTTTCATCGTTGGTGATTACTCACGTCATTCTTCAGTCTCGGTAATTAAACAACTTCAACTCCCTAACCTAGCAAGACGTCGATACATTGCAAGATTGTCTCTGTTTCACAAGTTCATTCATACCATTCCGCCTAGCATTTCCCCTATCACTCGTTCTTCCACAATCTTTCCCCGCTTCGACCATTTGTACAAGGTAACTCGTTTCGTCTGCCACACTGATATCTTTGCTAAATCATTTTTTGGTAAGACTACTATTAACTGGAATGATCTTCCCTTGAATATTGCGGAGCTCACTGATCACACCACGTTTCATAGGAAGATACCATCTACCATTTAACCATTCACTAATAATCAATTGATTCCTTTCTTTTCGCACCGTTATTTGTCAAGTGCATTTATTGTTATACCTAATATCTGTACAACCCCACTCTCCCATGCAATGCTCACAAGAGCCTTTGGGGTATTGTAAATAAATAAATAAAAGAAATAAAGTATTCAGCCAGGGTACCTTCGTGAAACACCCGGTATGCATGCTAATGTTAGGCGTGTCCATGAAATGTTTAGTAACCATTAATGCACGTTTCTGCTAATTTAGACCTATTTTAGCTGATTTTGCAACACTGCATCGTTTTTCGTTCCGGCGATATTTACACGTAGCCTAA